>NC_092216.1:8325248-8625248 GCF_030445035.2 Dasypus novemcinctus | reverse complement strand
AAACAATAAATCTTAAAAAAAAAAAAGAAAAAATTAAATTCAGCAATGAGATCCCATAAATACTTTGAACAAAAATATATATAGTAGACTAAATTGAAGAGGTAGTCCTACTGCTGATACAAAATGGGCACATTAACACCATTGGGTACTTGAGCCAGAATCTATCCCTACAGCAAGAATTAAGAAATATTAGTGCATTGCTTCCTGATGTAATGGTCTTGTCAAGTATTATAAAAATGCTTACCTGCTTTATGTTGTGTTTTTTTTTTAACCCAGGACCTTGTATATGGGAAGCTGGCTCTCAACCACTACACCAGCCACACCAAATTGTGTTTCGTTTGTTTGTTTGTTTTGTTCTTGGCGGTATCAGGTATTGAACCCAGGACCTTGTACATGGGCCCTCGCTTAACCACTTGTGCTATATCCACTCCCCTCTGCTTTATGTTTATTAGCAAGAATGATTTTATCAAAAACCTTCAGGTAGATCAGATAGATATAATAATTTATTCATTTTTCCTTTTTTAAAAAAATTTTTATGGGTTTTTTATTTTTATTCTGGTGGCAAATTCTCCATTTATTTTTACTGAGCACACTGGCAGTCTCTGTGGGGAGTACAAAGATGAACATTTCTTGTTAATTAGTGAAGTCCATGGAAACCATCAATATGCCATTTGATGTCTCTTAAACCATAAGAAGATGGTAGGTGCTCCTTTGATGCGCTAAAAGCTAATGAGATCTGCATCTGCTGGGTAAATAAACAAGCTTTGATTCTGAACGGAAGTATCACCAGCATAATCAGCTGGTGGAGGCATGACAAAGTTGAGAGAAATGATCTCATGAGGGCCCAGGGTCAGGGACTATGGCCTCGAGAAACCTTGGGAGAGGAGACCTCGTGAACGCTGTCTTCTGTAGAATAAAATTTTTAAAATCTGCTAGAAATGGGAACATGGCATCCTGTTAAAGGGAGAATAAAGTCATAGAACTACATTAGCAACTATCCTATATGGAATCATTAAATACTTTATCACTTCTGTGTTTGAATTAGTAAAACTGGCAGGATGATTAGACTCTGGCAAGAGGACTGGGAAGAAGTTAAAGTAATGGAGAATCTGTGGAAAAGAAAATATCAGGGGTAACTAGTCCTCATTATTTTGTACATTTCTCCCTCACCCCCAAGTCTTCCAGAAGGCAAAGTGAATTGACGTGGACCTACCAAGGAAACTCAGGGAGCCAAAATTTCTCCTTTCATCAGTGGGTAGCTGGAAGTATGACATCTTTGCACACTGTCTTTTATTTTATTCTTGCAGTTATTTCAAGTCCAATTGTTTTATTTAGGTAGATCTTGCCTTTTCTTTAAAGTTGTGAAAACCCTGCATACAGGGACCTCATTATATTCTTCTGAGACAGCAGCACTCAATTCCCATTTGGTTGTGTAACAAATATTTGGAAAACATCCTTTCAGCAAGTGGGGAAGTTCAGGCATAGCTTAAACCATATAAATGATAGCGGGTCACCCGCCTGCCAACCTCATCTAGTGTTCTCATTCTTTTCAACTTCGATTAGCCATTACCTCTGCAGTGGTGATCAATGTTGTTTTGGATCAGGGTGCCCTTTGAGAATCTGATGAAAGCGATGGATCTCTGCTACAGAAGATGTCAAAAACTTTGCATTCATCCTTAGGATGTTTACCTATTCAGGAAAGCCCATACATGAACCACACATAAAACCACCTGCTCACTGGGCCAGCCCAGAGGCTCTTGGGTGTGTTCTAGGAGCGGTAGGCACCTTCTATGTCCCCATCATACCTGAGTTCTGAGATCAAGTTAGTTTTCTTACTTTGAATCTCTCACAGATTTATAATTTGCATGATCATATCAAAGGTTCTCCGAAATCAAGCAGGGAAGAAATCTGATTTTGTTTCATTTGGCATTTCTCCAAGTGATAGGCCGCTGATACCTATTGATGTTTGCTAATATCCAGATGAAATGGCTTTAAGTGGCCTACAGAGAGAACGTTCGGAATGTCTGTGCCAGAGCAAGGCGAAGCCTCTCCCCTAAAAGCCGTGCTAAGGCTGGATAAGGTTCCAAAGTGCATTCCCGACCTGTTGTGCCTTCCCTTCCACAGTTCTCTTGCCAGCAAAAGCCTAGCCCTCCACCGGAACAACCACCTTCCCCTTCTGACCCAACACCCAGTCCACCATGGCCTATTGTGAGAAGAAAAGGAAACCCCAGGACTGTTGAGGACTGTGCCACTCGGGCAACACTGCAGCTCCTGGTTTCTGTCGTGCCACTTAGAGATGCCTCTCCTGGGCTCTGTCCTGCTTGCTCGCCGAGTCCCCAAGGTGCTCAGCCACGTTTTTAGTGCCTGGGTAAGCTTCCATTCCCATTGCTGCTTCTCTGAATTCTCAGGCAGCAAGTTTCCACTGATACTAGAGAAGACAAAGGGAGTCCAAGTCAGAACTAACTTAATTTCCCAGTTCTTTACCTGCATGGTTGTCCTTTCCTTCTTGCTCTTGCCCACCAGCTGAGCTCGTCCTTCTACCCAGCTTGGAGCCTTCCCCTTGGGCATCTTCTCTGCGTCCTTCCCACCCGTTATCTTCAACCCTTAGCCACCCTCTCTACCAACTCCTTTGAAATCTCCTAGAAATCTATAAATTCTCCTAGAAATCTATAAAAAATGTCTGAGCATCTCCTTTATAATCAGTCTTCCTTTCAGCTTACATCCCTCTACCTTTCTACTTCTTTCCTTTCATAACCACATTTCTTGCAAAAATTGCCAATATCCACACCATCCATAATCTCACATCCCAACCTTCTTCTCAACCTGATAAAATGACTCTTCTACCTTTATCTGAATAGCTCCCTGTGACCTCAGATGACAGTCTAATTTTCATCTGATACATCTTCTTTAGTCCTTTTTCTTCTTGATCTCTCTGAAGAATTTGAAACTGAGCAGTGGGGTTTCTGGGGAGACATTTGCTATGATCTATCCTTCTTTTTCTCAACCAGAATAAAATAAACCAACATTCCTATGGCAGTCACTCATAATATTATGCCCATTGGTGGGAAAGTGAAAAGAATCACAACCATCACATCAGGTCTCTGGACTGATTTGTCACTCAAGTGCTTATTGGTTGGGACATTTGAAAAGGACATCTGGGGTTCATTCTCTTTTTAGGTTTTTATTATAAATTTTGGTTTCATGTGTCAGGCCAAAGTGGATTTTTTAAAAAGGTGCTAATGTTGTCTTCTTTTTTTTTAAAAAGAGGTGCCAGGGATTGAACCTTGAACCTTGTACGTGTTAAGCACATGCTCACCATTGAGCTACACCCACTCCACTATTGTCTTCTAGCTAGTATTTTCTAAGTAGGCGAATGGCTTTTAAATGGTTGTGGTGTACCTTCACATTTTGAATTAGCCTAGGTTTTTTTTTTTTTTTTTGGTCAAGAGTTACACAGTTTCATAAAGCACACAAAAAAAGAGTGTGGGAAGGGAATACACCTCAAATGGCTGTGCACCTGCTTCCCGTGTACACAGTCCCGGGTTTGATCCCTGGTACCTCCTAAAAAACAAATGAAGAAAACAACTCTGATTGGAGAGTAGATGTAGCTCAGTGGTTGAATGCGTGCTTCCCATGTACGAGGTCCTGGATTCAATCCTGATACCTCCTAAGAAAAGAAAAGTATGTCCTGGCAGTTTGAGCTTTTGTAGACCCCAGAAAATCCTGTTCTTAAAGTGAAGCCATTCTTGTGCATGTAAACCTCTTTTATATGGAACATTTTGCTTACATGCAGCTAAGAGACTGTTTGCTTAGATTACTCTTGATTAGATTGCTTCAGTTAAGGGCCTTTGATTAGATCATGGGGCCCCCGGGTGGGTCTTACTTCTTGACTGGCGTCCTGTGTAAACTGAGGAGAGGGGAGGGGAAGGCCGCCATTTTACCCTGCCATGTGTAAAATGCAGCCACCGAAAGAGAAACTCCAGAGGCTGAGAGACGGGCTGCAGGCTGGATCAGCGGAGCAGCTGAAGTGAAGAACAGGGCCTGGAAGAGAGGGCAGGCATGAGTCATGTGCCGGATTGCCCACAGCTGAGCCCAGAGGGGACCCGCGAGCTGGCAGCCGTTTTGCCTTGCCACGTGGCAGAGGTCCAGGATCGCCAGCCAGTTGAGCTTTCATGAGACAGCATCTCTGACGATGCCTTGATGGGGACATTTTCACAGCCGCAGAACTGTAAGCTCTTTACCCTCATCAATCCCGTTATAAAAGCCAGCCCATTTCTGGTATTTTGCCTTGGCAACTGTTAGTGTTTGCTAAAGACAGAGCGACTCTAATGGACACAAGTCTACCAAAGTTTTAGAGCTGATTAGAGCATGCATCTTTTAAAAATACGTAATTTAAAATATGGTTTCTTTGTGCATAGAAAACATGTATGATGCTACTACCTGTCTAAGAAATGGGGAAATGTTTAAAACTCATTTTGAAAGAAAAATTCAGGTAGGTTGATGATTGAGGGAAATGCAGGGGGAGGTGGATTTGTTTTTGGAGTTGTTTTTCGTTCCTCTAAAATAAAAGAGGTTGTCACTGTTGGTGTGAAGGCTAAAGCAGGGAATGATTCAGATGCACCCGGGACTTCATGCTCAGTAGAAGTCGACATTTACAGATTTGCAGAAGGTCACCTTTTCCCTTAGGCCAGAAGACAACATACCATCAATTTTCCTATTTAATTAAATCAACTCTGAAGGGACAAGGGGTCCAGAACAGTTTACTGTCACCTAAAAATTATTACTCCATCCAAAAGAAGTACTGAAATAAACAAGACAACATCATCTGTTAACATCAGTGAGATAAATTTGTGATTTTCCTTCTCCCACCACAAGAAATCATTACCTAATAATGCACTGAGTTCTGATTTTCTAGCACCCAGGCCAACAGCTTGGGCTGAAGTCAGAAAGAATAGGTTAAAAACGTTTCTTAATTTTGAAATGCTGGCTGTTGAAGTTGCAACATTCTTCAGAATTATGCTTTATATGTGAGGCAAAATTCAGGTTAAAACAAAATAACTCCATCCTGCCTGTGTTAAGCATTTTGATTATTCAAGGATTTTGGACCATAGTGTGGTTTCAAAAGCTCGTTCTCATCATCGAGCTGACTAGAAAAAATTTCCCATTTATTTAAGCTATATTTTCAGCCTCTTGTTAATTCAAATTTAAGCAGTGCTTGCTCATCACTTCTAAACATACAGTCTTCTAGAGGTCTCAGTCCTCACAGACAAAGAGGATGGGGTTTTTGTTTATTTCCTTGTTTGGGGAGTTTGTGTGTGTGAGTGTGTGAGTGAAAGAGAGAGAGAGAGCGCGCAATCGTGTTCTTTCATTTCATTGTTTTTCCTTTGGGGCAGGGTTGGCTTCAACCATGTCCTGCTGTGTCAGGGGCCTCCAAGGCCAGCGCCAGGTTCAGCGCGTCACGGGGGCACTCACAAGGCGCAGCCTGGCGGTGGACCCACAGCTGGGATTCATTACGGCAAGGGCTAAGAGAGATGAAGCTGCACATGGCAGGACTCGCTGTGTAGGAACTCGCCTGTCCAGAAGCTACACATCTCTGGAGACTGACAGTAAACTCATGGTTGTCAGGGCTGGGCGGGAGGAATGGAAGGTGGCTGCTGATGGGCACAGGGTGATGAAACATTCTGGAGCTAGAGAGTAGTGATGGGTGCACAGCCTGGTGAGTGTGCTAAGACCACTGCATTGTGCAGCTTTAAAGGGGGAAGTTTATGGTATGTGAATTACAGCTCGGCAAAAAAATTCAAATCATGACTTTTCCATCTGAAGATAAAAAATATTTTAAGTTTCTCTGCGAAGCACTTACAAGAATTTTACAATGAGGACCTACTGAAACTACAAGATCCTCGAGCTGTGGGAACCAGTGTCAGCTTCCTTCTCCAGTCTTAGGAGCATTTGGAGCATCTCTTCCCGTCATACAGCAGTTAGCGTTTCAGTCAAAAAGCCTCCTTCACACAGCTAGGACCGCGTGATATTGTAGTTAGTGTTCCTGATAAAGTACCTTGCTGTCTTCATGTTAAGCCTTCACCTGCTTTCAATGTTTGGAAATATTGTGGATTTTTTTTTCACACATTCAAGAAGAGCGTGAGGCAAAGATATATTGAGGGCATTTGGAAATTCTCATTTGCTCCCATTGCACTGTCGCTGTTAAGAGTAAAAGATGTCTGTGAGATGGGTGCGTGAAACTTAGAGCTTTCTCTCTTCTTAACCCAATGAAAGTGCTGTCACATTTTCTGCTCTGTTAGCTTGTGATTGGACTGAAAACAATTGGTCAAAAAGAAGAATTACACCCTGGTCAAAATTGCATCTCCAGTGACTGGTTTTTCAAGTCTGATGATGTCATTAGACAATCAGGCTAGTTTCTCAATGATATTTTTTTGATGTTTGTGTTATTTTTACTTTTTAGCTTTATTATTCATGTGCATCATTTATCCTCATACTGTTGTATTTGTTAAAGTTGCAACAAACTACTCTCGAGTAACAGGCACCAGTTGGAATAACTTCAGCCTGTAAGTCTGAATGGATTGAATGTCCAAAAGTAGTGAGTTTTCAGAGAACCTTTTATTTTAGGTTTCTATTTTTATTAACTTATGAAATTAAGCAGGTTCCTTATAGAATAGTAAGAATAAAGCAGTTATTGGTTTTCTTAAGGGATATTCCTAAGCACGTACCATCTGACCGGGCAGAGCACCTGTCCCCCAGCCTCTCTTGGTTATGGTGGCATCTGCTAGTGTACCAGAATAGGGTGCCATTATGCCACTGGATGTGGCCTTTGGTCCCTGAAGCAGAGGATCCAGTGTGACAACAGAATTCCCAGCAGCTCCACTTGAGCCCCAGAGTGGATGCCAGGAGTAAATAGTGAAAAAAAATAGGTAACAATTTTATGGGCCCTAGCTAAGTTTCCTGGCTGTGAGAACAGTCGAGTTTTTAACAGTGTTGGCTTAAACAATGGAATGTATTGGCTCCTGGTTTTGAGGCTGGTAGACATTCAAACTCGAGGTGTCAGTGAGATGATGCTTTCTCCCCAAAGACCGTGACATGCTGGGGCTGGCTGCTGGCGATCCTGGGCCCTGGGATTTTCTACCACGTGGCAGTGCGTATCGTGGCCTGTCCTGGGTTTTCCCTTCTCTTCCCGACTCAGCTGACTTCCAGCTTCAGGCTGCTCCCTGTGGCTTTCTCTCTGTGTGTCTGAATTTCATTCTGCTTATAGTAGTAAAAGGATGAAGATCCCCCCTGATTGAGGTCAGCCACACCTTATCTGAAGTAACCTCATCAAAATTTCCTATTTTCAATGTGTCACACCGTCAGGAATGGGTTGGGATTGAGAACATGTTTTTCACAGGCCACCACAGCCACATGTATTAATTATAGTCCCATAAAATTACAAACCAATGTTCAGAATAAACCCATTTTCAGTAAAAGACAATGTGAAAATATTTTTAAATGATAAGAAATTCTGGAAAAGAAAAATTGGAGATTTGAGCTATATTTATACTTTGAGCCATACGTGTAGTTATTACATGTAGCTTTGGATTGCTTAATATAAGAGCAAGAAAAGAGCTTTCATTCTCTGCTCTGTTGCTTAAGAAACACTTGCACCATTCTGGGGGCAGGGATGGTGCCAGCAACCCACCATCACCATCCATTGTCAAGTAAGATGCTCTACCCCGGCGGTAGAGTTGGCCCAGTGGTTAGGGCGTCCATCTACCACATGGGAGGTCCACGGTTCAAACCCCGGGCCTCCTTGACCTGTGTGGAGCTGGCCCACACGCAGTGCTGATGTGCGCAAGGAGTGCCCTGCCACACAGGGGTGTCCCCCGCATAGGGGAGCTCCACGCGCAAGGAGTGCGTTCCATAAGGAGAGCTGCCCAGCGTGAAAGAAAAAGCAGCCTGCCCAGGAATGGCGCCGCACACACAGAGAGCTGACACAAGATGACGCAACAAAAAGAGACACAGATTCCTGTGCCGCTGACAACAACAGAAGCGGACAAAGAAGAACACACAGCGAATAGAAACAGAGAACAGACAACCAGGGTGGGGTGGGGAGGGGAGAGAAATAAATAAATAAATCTTAAAAAAAAAAAAAGATGCTCTACCCCAACTGTTGGCTTGCAGGATAGGATAGCTTCAGTGGCTGTAGACTAAGCAGGTAAGGTCTGTTATCGCATTTGATCCTTTTCACAGCTTGAAAATTAGGTATAACTGTTATCTTTATTTTATAGCTGTGAAAACTGAAAAATAAAGAGCTGTGCATTTTCCCAGGACTGAATAGCTAGTAAGTATTGAAGATGAGGCATAATTTATACTGAAAAATCACAGCTAGTCTCCTCTCTGTCTAGGCTACCTTTTCATTGTAATCTGACAAATGCTTATTTAGTCTTTTGAGTTTTGGGCCAAAGATCACTTTGCATACCTCACCTTTTCTGGGATGCATCCTGGCTCTCTAGGAAAATTATGCCCATTTTCCTCTCTGTAATAATTCCATACTTCTCAAACCAGCTCCTGTAGGTACTGTTTATTTAACTGTTTCTCCTTAAATACAGAAACTTAATCTTATTCCTAGTATGTTCCTGGAGCCTGGCACACTGCCAAGCATTTAAGAAGTGCTCAGTAGATGTTTACTAAGGAAAGGAATGACTGATCAATTGAAAGAATAAATGTCGAGTGAACAGTAATTCTCCCTAGTTGAAAAAGTTGGGTGGAAAAAACTCTTTTAAATGCCCCATTTCTGTGAATTCACCAGAAACTCACTATGCATTAAATCACTTCTGGCTGACTTAAAACATCAGGTGGGATAAAATCAGGGAGTTCAGCCTGCCTCTTCCTTTTACCTTTCTTTTAAGGGATGTTCAGCCAGCCTGCCTACTTGTCTCAGCACTCACACAACCCTTGCATCCACCTCCTGGAAATGCAGAGTAATCAGGTGGCTGGCTTCACCTCACCTCTGAGTATGCCTTAGCAACAGGTTACTTCATTATTATCAGCCACCCAGGATTCAAGATAAAATGTGTGACAAAGAAAGATGTCTTTTAGAGATATGCAAGATGAACTAGTTACGGACAAACAATAAATTACCTGAGTAAATGCCTTGTAGAAACAGAAGATTTGTTACAGGGAGTGAGAATGAAGAAAATCAATTCTTGTTCAACTGATAAATGTCTCTTCTAAATAGTTTATGTTGCCATTAAAGCAAAAATTGCCATTTTTCTTTTATATGCCAGCTACTTATTTCCTGTATGAGCTATTCAAGGCTATCTAAATCATATCTCTTGGTCACTGGCCAAATGCCTAGTTGTTGTGTACATATGGAATAAACTATCAAATGAAAAATACCTTGAATCTTTCTAGTTGGTCGAGACAGTACACTGTAAATCTTTAACTACATGTGATCAAATGTCTAACAAACACAGTAGACACAAGATACCAAATCTTATGTAGGACAATAGTAGCCAAAGTTCTGGATTTTAACCTGACTTGGGGAATTCCCAGTAGTTAGGAGAAAAACAATCCCCTAACCAAGGCTTGAAATTCTAATAGATAGTAACTGCTGTTTGTATACATTCTTATATTTATTTTTGACTTATTTGGGAAAATGTTGGAAACATGTCCTTCATAGGGTGGAAGGGAGAATGTTCTTATAATAGGGGTGAAGAAACTCACAGAAAAGAAGACCACTCTTTCAAGGACCCTCTTGTCCCAACCATGAGGCAGTGCTCGCGGTTGTCCAAACCTGCTTTAGAATACAGAACGATGACGGCTGACTCGTGACAGCTGTGGCCTTAGCGATCTACTGAACAACTGTGTCTTGTTGCTAGTTCTTGCGTCTCTGCCTCTTCCTCGATCGTCTTTCCCTCCACTCATGTCCCGGCCCCGTGCAGGGATTCTCCTCGTCCTTGAAGAGGCATGCTTTCTCCAGGGAGCACCTCTGAGCCTCCTTTGCAGCCTCTGCAAGCCAAATTGCTCCATCTTTTCTTTTTCTCTCACTTACGTGCTGGGAACATACACTAATGCCCTTGCTACGCTGCTTTGTAAGAGTCTGTTTTACAACATGATTTGTTTGCATTCCCAGGTTCTAGCACATAGTTTTGCCCAACAAGTGTCAAATGAGTGAATGCATGAGTGAGTAAACAAATTCCAGATGCCCTCTACCATCTTTCCTCATCAAAGTATGTCCGTGTTCTGTGCCTCTTCCAAAGAAGCATAAGCTCCTTGAGAGTGGGATTGCCTGATTTAGCAAATAAAAATGTAGGAACCCCAATTAAACTTGAATTTCAGATAAACAATGATAACATTTTACTGTCAGCATCTCATGCAATATTTGGGACACACTTATACTATAAGATCGTTTGTTGTGTCTCAAAAATGTAAATTTAGCTGAGAAACCTGTGTTTTCTCTGGCAACTCTACTTGAAAAGAGCATCCACTCTTAACTCTTCTGGTTAGTTCTTACAGTATTCAGACTCGGTTTTGAGGACTGCCTCTCTGAGGACTGCCCTGGAGCACTGCTCTCAGCTCAGGACACCACCATTTAGAAGGAATAGGGACAAGCTACACATGTCCTGACTAATGCAAACAATGACTCAAAACGGTATCCCATGATGTGTGGTTAGAGAGAATGAGGTTATTTAATCTGGAGAAGAGACAATTCAGAGGTCATGGGAACCTCATTGACAAGGTCGCTTTTTGGTAAAGAAGCCCTTAAGGCCAGTTTCTAAAGCATTAGGGGCTAACACTAGTACCCATGCATGGAAACCACAGAGAGACCCATTCCAACTGATTGGGTAGAATTCCAGCCTTTAATGAGAATCATCCCAAGACAGAATGAGCTGCTCTGAAAGGTAATACCTTACTCTCTCCTGGCAGTATCTGAATCAGGCCTGATGTCACATGGCAGGGGTACTCATGGTTGGGACACATGAATGGTTGGACTGGGTGACATTGCTTTCGTGTGTATGCAGATGAGCCTAGCGCAGTGCTGACCTTTGTTTTTGTTGAGATATAAATTGCATACCATAAAATTAGTCATGTGAAAGTGTCCTGTTCAGTACATTCATGGGTTGTTCAGCTATCACCAACGTGTAATCCCAGAACATTTGCATCACCCCCTAAAGAAATCCATACCCGTTAGTAGGAACTCCCCATTCCTCCCTTCTTCCAGCTCCTGGAAACCACTAATCGATTTTCTGTGTCCGTGGATTTGGGATTGACTGATATATCAGATCCCTTTGAATTTGGGGATTCTCTTACTTTTTGTGAAGAGACCATGTGATCGATCCCCCCATGTAAACACAGGCAGGCCACATCCAAGGGCAATGGAAGGCGCCATATTCCGCAATTACTGTTAAGCCCAAATTCTGAACACAAGTAACTTGGTGAGAAAGCACCATCTTTAAATCTCACATTGATTTCATGACGTTCTGTTCCAATAATCTATCCTTACTCATTACATATAAGCACAAACTCGAGAGCCTGGGACTTAAAGGAAACGTCCTGAAGTCCATTTGGTGAAAGTATGTTTTACTTACAGCCTTATTTATGTCTATGATAAATTTTTGTTTCTATTCTGTTCTGAATCTTATATAGTTACAAATTGGATGTTACGCTCCAGGATTTTCTTTTTCTTTATGAACTTGTGAACCTGAAAAAGAGGAAGTAGGAACCTAACCTTGTTCGTACTAAAACTCTTGGACATAATGTGACTAGAAAAAATATCCTCGGGCACCATCCTGATGAAGACATGGGTGGGTTCTATCTTTTCTCTTGGGTGGGCTGAGCAACAGATTATCTGCGTGTGTAGTCTCTCATCGAGTATGAAAAGCTCATCTACAATCAAGCATTGCCCAGCTCAAGACCTTGACGATGTGTTCTAGCATAGGAGCATGATTAGACTCTGATGAAGAGATCTGCTCTTTCTTCTCAGTGTATCACATCTGGGATGTACATGGCATGGGTGTATCGTAGACCTGTCAAAATTAAAAATGAATTCGAGTTCCTATAGATTTCCAAACTCTCAAGAGCCACAATTGAGAATATTTGATAGGGTGACAGTTGAAAAAGCCAGGGTTTTTAATTTATTTAAAAGCTATCATAAGAAAGAGGTTTATGGGCAAAAATAAAATACTCTGCGGCTATCTCTAAATACCTTCCATAAAAATGTCCCTGCACTTGGGTTTATTCAAAGTACTTTGAGTCAGAGAGAAGCTCGTATGCTGTAGGCATTTAAGATATGTACTCCAAGGAAGTGGATGTGGCTCAAGTGATAACGCTTCTGCCTACCAAATGGGAGGACCCAGGTTCGATCCCTGGGGCCTTCTGGTGAAAAAGAAGAAGAGAAAGCATGCCCGCGCAGCAAGCCTGTGCCCACGCAGGTGCCTGCATAGTGAGCCAGTGTGAGTGCCTGCTGGTGAGCCAGTGCCTGCGCAAGTGAGTCACACAGCAAGATGATGATGCACAAAAAGAGACAAGGGGAGAGTCAAGGTGAAAGCACAGCAGAAGCCAGAACGAAGGTGGTGGAATTGACAGGGTACCTCTCTCCACATCAGAGCTCCCAGGAGCAAATCCTGGTGAATCCTAGAGGAAAGAAAATGAGAAGAGAAGACAACACAGACAGCAAAAACAGCAGGGCAGGAGGAGGGGAAGGTGGGGGGAGAGAGAGGGAGTAGGGGGCGCACTCCTTGCGCATGGGGATCCCCTACGCGGGGGACAACCCTGCATGGCAGGGCACTCCTTGCGCGCATCAGCACTGCGCATGGGCCAGCTCCACACGGGTCAAGGAGGCCCGGGGTTTGAACTGCGGACCTCCCATGTGGCAGGTGGACGCCCTAACCACTGGGCCAAGTCCGCTTCCCTATTTTTCTAATGAGATATAACAAATTGCTACAAACTCAGTTTCTTACAATACACATTTACTATCTTACAGTTTCTGGTGGATCAGGCATCTGGCCCAGCTTAACCAGATCCTTTGTAAAGGCTCAAGGCTGTAATCAAGATGGCGCCGGGCTGGGTTCTCATCTGAAAGCTTGACAGGGAAGAATCCCTCAGGCTTTTGGCAAAATTCAGTTCCCTATACTTGTGGAATTCATGGCATCTTGTTCTTCAAAGCCAGCAGTGGAGAGAGAGGGGGTCTCTGCAGCTTCGAGACTCACACCTCCTAGACCCCCCTTTTTTTGTTTTTATTTTTGTAATGTTACAATAAAAAAAATATGAGGTCCCCCTATACCCCCCACCCCCCTCACCCCACTTCTCCTCCCATAACAACAACCTCCTCCATCATCATGAGACATTCATTGCACTTGGTGAATACATCTCTGAGCACCGCTGCACCTCATGGTCACCGGTCCACACCAGAGCTCACACTCTCCCACATAGACCCGCTTTTAAAGGGCTTACTTGGTTAGATCAGACCCACCCAGGATAACCTCTCTTTTGATTAACAAAGTCAGTTTATTAGGGGCATTAATTGCATCTGCAGAATTCCTTCACCTTTCCATGGAATTTAATGTAGCCGTGGAAGTTATATCCCATCATATGTGCTGTATTCTATTGGTTGGAAGTTGCAGGACCTGTCCATATTTAAGATGGTGGGAATCACAGTGGCCCTGCTAGCATTCTGCCTACCACAAGGAGTAGGGGAAAAGTTACAGAAAACTTTATGCTCTTTCTACAAGGATCCTTTTAAAAGTAAATCAATTGTGTATCTAAGTTAGGATTCCAAGTGAAGGGAAACAGAGACATTGTTCTGCTTGGAAGCAAATGCTCATACTTTCAAAACAATCTTCCTTGTGCAGAACAATTCTGTTTTTAAAGCATCATGGTTCTCTAAGTCTTTTCTCTAAATATGAATCATCAGTTCAAAAACAGCATTATTATGTCAACACATTAACGGCATATGGCCAAGTAAAATATTTATGTAGAATTTTGTCTGAAAATTCAAATTCTACGATGAATACATTGTGTCCTTATAATAACTAGAATTGTTATAGTCCAATAAAATGTATGTGATTGTAAATATGATTTATTGTTTTAACAGTAAGTTTAACACAATTTTTTACTAAATTTTTGTTTATTCTTTAAACTATGAAACAATATTATAACAATAAAACATTTTGTTAGCTTATTAGCTTGTCATGACCTCATGTCTTATCATGATTCATGGAGTTGAAACCCAGAAAGTCCTAAAACTGTCAGATTTGATGGTAAGAATTCAAGTTCCCAAGTTCAGCAGTTGGTAGAACTCTAGGGAACTTGCGTGGCCAGAGAAGGCAAGAAGGGAGTTCTTGCCTTGAAACAGGAACTGCATCTTTGTCTTAGAGGTTTTGGTGTTTTTTGTTTGCCTTCATTTTTTGACGCATTAGGTATTTGGGTTCTAATGCTGTCGATGTACTTTCGTCATCTTTGGATTTTCGACTCTCGGAGCAATGTTATTTAACCTGGCGTCTTCAGGCAGGTTCTCTCAGTAAAACGTGAGGCAGGCATTCCCCGCAGCTGGTTTATTTCAGAGCGATCTCAGTGAGAGCAGAGGGGCCAGGCAGGAGGGAGAGCAGCCTGGGGGCGGCAGCCCTGAGGCTCAACTCCAGAGCCCCTAGCCTGTCCACGCTGCCCAGGCCTCAGCCCTGTCCCATTCCAGGGGCTCTGGCACATTTACCAGAGCAGTGCAGGGGCCCTGAAGACAGTCAAGAGAGGAGTGGACTGAAGCTAAGATGAAGCCCTGCAGAGCAACCCCTCAGCCCCTGGCAGCGCAGGGCGGCGGCTCCTGGCGCTTGCTGGCCAGTGAGGCGACAGCGAGCCCAAGCGGAGGCAACAGTGCATCACTTCCAAGATTAAGGTCAACGTGATGGCAGCCCCCAGACAACGCCCAGCCAGAGGGAACAGACCACATGCACCACGAGCAGTGGGTCGTGCTGCTGCCAACGCTCTAACCTCAAACCACAGCCAAACAGTGTTCCGTACCCAGGGCTGGAAGCTGAACCCTAAAGGAGGTGAGAAGGAAAGCTCAGCTGCAGCGAGGTGATGGAGAAGGAAGGGTCCGTGCCTGGCTTCCCGTCGGGGGAGCTGAGACAGTGCCTCTTTGTGCCCCCTCACCAGGCTCTCCTCCCTGTGTTCCAGAAGGAAGCACAAGGCATTCCACCAGGACTTGAGTCGGTGTGAGCTCAAGTCTTGCTTGCATGACCCTTGTGGGAACATACAAGGTGCCAGGGCAAAATGGTGACACCTTTCTCCTACAAACAATGGCAGAGGAGGGATGCTGAGCTGCCAAAATCCATGACACACAGTGATGACACTTGGCCCCACAGAAGCTCTGGTAATGGTGGCTCTACAAGGAATTTACAAAGTCAGCATTGAGGAAGGGGATGCTAAAGATGGCTTAGTGATGTGTACTAGAGAAAACATGGACCATTGTTACCCCTCTTGGCTGCTCATTCAGTGCTGGCAATACAATATGCCCTGGGTAATATGGTAAAATAGTCCACATTTGTCTTCTGTGGCCAGGTCCATCTCAGTGTGCTTCCCCGGGAAAGACCCAGTGCCCTCAAGCTTGCCTGGAATTGCCTGGGGCAGGCCGTCCCATGGACATCTGGATACTGATGGAACCCATGGCTGGTCTTTGTCCTCAGTTCCTGGGGAGGCAACCTCTAAATCTTTGGGATTTCCTAGGACAGGAGTGTCTTTTGTTCTCCCTGGTGGACCCAGGGACCATCTCTTTTGCTAAGGAGATGACAGGGTGTGGCTAGCCACAACTGCAGACTTAGGGTGGGGGCCAGCCCCACCAGGAAAAACAACCAGGTGATCAGGGGATTGGGGCTTTGAGCCTCGCTCTATAGGGTATCTCACACTCTATGGGGCACCTAAGCCCAGCATCCCAATATCTGGGAGGGTTGGGGTGGTTGGTTGAGCTCAGCTATGTGTACTTTGAGGCCTTCCATCTGTCTAAGTAAGAAGACCCCATGCCAATTCGGGACACTGGAAGTCACACAAGCTTCCATGATTGAGAAGATATGGAGCTCCTGCGCCAGGAGGTGATGCCTTCTGACTCATGGGAATGACATGGAAACTTGTATCTGAGACCCTCCTTGACTTCCTTCTATGCATCTCTTCTTTTGGCTGCTTCTGATTCATATCTTGTTGCCATAAAAAAGCTATAATCATGAGTCGAGCATGTTCAGTGAGTTCTGTGAATCATACTAGTGAATTGTCAAAACTGAGGGGGTGGTATGAACCCATGAATAGGTAGCTGGTTGGTCAGCAGTGCAGGTGGCCTGGGCCCCAAGCTTGCGACTGGTACCCAAAGGGGAATCTGTGGAGGATGGCCCTGAGCCTGTGGGGTCTGGCCCAACCCTGGTGGTTATAGACAGAGTTGAATTGATTGTATAGCCACAGTTTTTGCAGTTGGTGCCAGAAACTGTGTTGTGGACAGTTTTTTTTTAAAGATTTATTTATTTCTCTCCCCTTTCCCCCCATTGTCTGCTCTCTGTGTCCATTCACTGTGTGTTCTGCATCTGCTTGCATTGTCCGGCGGCACTGGGAAACTGCGTCTCTTTTTTGCTGCGTCGTCTTGCTGCATCAGCTCCCTGTGTGTGCAGCACTCCTGGGCAGGCTGCGCTTTTCTTCACGCTGGGCGGCTCTCCTTGTGGGGCGCACTCCTTGCACACGCGGCACCCCTATGCGGGGGCACCCTGCGTGGCACGGCACTCCTTGCGCGCAGCAGCACTGCATGTGGGCCGGCTCACCACACGGGTCAGGAGGTCCTGGGGATCGAACCCTGGATCCTCCATATGGTAGACAGATGCTCTATCAGTTGAGCCACGTCCGCTTCCCTGTTGTGGACCTTTTTTGATAGCTTATCACATTTGCTGTTCTAAGATGTCCACACACCATGCAGAGCGAAGTAACAGGAGATGTTGCTGCTGGAGATTTATCTGGCCAGGTACCCTGAGGTCCCACTGAAAAGTCCCTCCTGCAGTGTTTTATAACATGTCTGTTTGCATGACACACAGTTGTCTCTGGCATTTTTTTGGTTGCAAATTAGGGGAGTTTTTCTTGATTCCTTTGTTTATAAATTGCCAGAATTTTTTTAGCTATCTTCTGTTGCACTGTGTATTGCATAATGTGCATAATTTTTAATATTTTCACTCACCCATTTCATCATTAAATAAGCATTTATCAGGCATTGAGCTGGACAATGAGGACTCAGAGATAAATTTCATGCATCTCTTCACATAATTAAAATCTCATGATAAATTACTTTGCCATACGCGCCTGTGAAGATACTGTATATCAGGTTATAGCCTTGTCTACAGAGTGATATATAATGCATCTCTCTTATGAAAATGAAGAAAACCTATGAAATGAGGGCTGTCCTGCTAAACCATTGTGCTGCTAAATTATTTGCTATTATGTGATGGAACATGAACATGTTAATGTCCACTGTGTTGACTCACTCTCTCGGATCTGACTTCCAATACATCAGATAAAAACCAGAAGAAATATAATTGCATATTTCAAGATCCATTATACAAGGAAAATCCAAACTATTCTGAGTATTTACAACAGTAGAAATTTAATTTCGGCATGTAGGTACAAAGGCAATGGAAGTTCCAAAAAACCAATAAGGGGGAAACGGACTTTGGCCCAGTGGTTAGGGCATCCGTCTACCATATGGGAGGTGGCGGTTCAAACCCCGGCCTCCTTGACCCATGTGGAGCTGGCCATGCGCAGTGCTGATGCGCGCAAGGAGTGCCTTGCCACGCAAGGGTGTCCCCCGCGTGGGGGAACCCCACGTGCAAGGAGTGCGCCCGTGAGGAGAGCCACCCAGTGTGAAAAGAAAGAGCAGCCTGCCCAGGAATGGCGCCGCCCACACTTCCCGTGCCGCTGACGACAACAGAAGCGGACAAAGAAACAAGACGCAGCAAACAGACACCAAGAACAGACAAAGGGGGGGGGGGGTAAGGAATTAAATAAATAAATAAATCTTTAAAAAAAAAAAAAAAAAAGCCAATAAGGGATGGTAAAGCCAGGCAGAGGATAGCAACCTCAAGAAGTCGCTACAGGGAAGCGACTGTGGCTCAAACACTTGGGCTCCCGTTTACCAAATGGAGGACCCAGGCTCCATCTCCAGGACCTCCTGGCAAAAAATGAAAAATGGCGTCCCAGACCTGCGCAGAGAGACACGGGCCCCCGTGGCGAAGCAAGGCACACACACACAAAAGACAATGATGCAACCAGATAGAAAAAAAAATCACTACACTCTATCAGGAGATGAATAAATGTAGGAGGCTACGATTCTGAACCCAGGGCCACACCTTTGGTGGAAGCTGGAGCCACCGCAGGCCTGTCCGGAGGAGCTGCGACCCTAAACAGGACACAGCCGCCTCCCGTGGGCCAAACCAGCTGGGAGCTGCTCGCAGGAGAGCCTGGGACCACGGCCTGGGGGCAGCCCCAGGAATGCTGGGTGAGGTCAGGGCCAAGGAACGAGCTGAGGGCAGATGGAACTTACCCTGTAGGGAGACACAATGAACAGCCAACATTGTGTATTATTTATATTTTACATGATGGGATGGTTTGAAGCTGTAGGGACCCCAGAAAAGCATGTTCTTCAAGTTAACCCATTCCCGTGGTGTGGACCCACTGTAAGTAGGGTCTTTTGGTGAGTAGGATCTTAAGTTGTGACCCACCTCACTCAGGGTGGGTCTTAATCTTCTTACTGGAGTCCTTCATGAGAGAATGAAATTTGGATGAAGAAGGAAAAAAGGGAAGTGGATATGACTCAACTGATAGAGCCTCAGCCTACCATATGGAGGGTCCAGGGTTCGATACCCAGGGCCTCCTGACCCGTGTGTTGAGCTGGCCCACGTGCAGAGTTGCTGCACGCAGGGAGTGCCATGTCACGCATGGGCACCCCCGCGTGGAGATGTCCCATCCACAAGAAGTCCATGCCATAAGGAGAGCCGTGTGAAAACAGTGTAGCCCGCCCAGGAGTGGCACCGCACACACGGAGAGCTGACGCAGCAAGATGACAGCAGGAGAAATGGCCAAATCCCTCAGAATCGAAGGAGAAATAGTTTCCAAACCAAGAGATGCTGTTATAACCCATCTGCGCATCTCGTAGGAGTATCTTGAGACTTGACTTTACAAGAAACTGCACACTGATTTTCACAGGTGCTCCTTAACTTACAGAGGTGTATGAGTCAACTGATGGGCCAGAAAAAGAAAAGAGAAAGGAGAGAAGACTGTGCTTAGTAAACAGGAGCAGCTGCAGGGCCGCTGGAGTCCAGAAGTGACCTCGTGTGTCTTACCTACCTGTGGGCTCTGCTCTCTTCCTGTGTGCTCCACCCCTCCTCAGGAGCCAGCCTCAGCTGCTTTAAGCAGCACGACCACTGCAGGTGTGGCGGAGGTCTCCTGGTCCCCCGCGGAGCTGAAGGCCATGTGCACCTGTCTGATTACACGGGGGAATTTGAGACTCAACTTGTTACGTCGTTGGTGAGTACAGGCTTCCAAGTCCCCATCCTAGCTGTCCCTGTGGGGGGAGGGGCACACAAGTCCACCTAATTTGGTTCCCAGTGAGGAAGGCAAACCAATGTGACCCCTGGGGTCCATTCAATGTACTGTGGCTGTCGTTTCTGCTTCTGGATGCAGAGTGGCAGCGGGTGTCTTGTAGGCATTTATTTCCTCGTCCCGGCAGTGCCAGACAGGCAGAGCTTCATGCAGAGAACTGCTATTATCTTTGCTATCCACAACCCTAACGA
This sequence comes from Dasypus novemcinctus, assembly GCF_030445035.2. NCBI lineage: Eukaryota > Metazoa > Chordata > Mammalia > Cingulata > Dasypodidae > Dasypus > Dasypus novemcinctus. The sequence goes on along the minus strand of NC_092216.1, from coordinate 8,605,452 downwards.
TCCACTTGACTTGTATCTTTTTGGCTGGTGATTTGCCAATTGAAGGCTCTGGCAAAGGGAGGCAGTCTTCACCTGACCCTCCCACGTGATATGCCCTTCGGGGCTGGGTCATCCAGACTCCACTAAGAGGTGGGAAGAACCCAGCAAGCATTGCTTATCAAATGGAAGTGGTATATTCAGGAAGGTAGCAGGCCTGACTCCAGCTGCATCATGGCTTTACGTAGACATGGCTGCCTCGTGGTGGGATGCTCTTTCCCCACCACCCCCTGGGAACCACCCCCTGGAACCACTACCTGGAACCACCCCCTGGGAACCACCCCCTGGAATCACCACCTGGGAACCATCCCCGGGAACCACCCCCTAGAACTACCCCCTTAGAACAACCACCTGAAACCACCCTGTGGAGCCATCCCCTGGGAACAACCACCTGGAACCACCCCCTGGGAACCACTACCTGGATCTCCCCCTGGAAGCACTACCTGGGAACCACCCCCTGGAACCACCACTTGGAACTAACCCCTGGAACCACTACCTGGAACCACCCTCTGGAACCACCCCTTGGAACCAACCCCTGGGAACCAACCCCTGAAACCACCACCTGGGAACCATCCCCGGGAACCACCCCATGGACCCCAGCTCAGTGGTTTCCCTAAATACCTGGGACTGGTCCAAGGGTGGTTTGGCTAAGCTGACACCTGATGCTGTCCACTGGGCCTCTGTAGCTGTTCAACCTCAGCACAGCCTGACAGGCTCTGGCCAAGACTCTCTGTGATGAGCCTTGACTTATTTTATTGACCCGTGGAGGAATTGCCATTGGGAAGCCTGCATATTTTGCAGCTACTGATGGACCCATGTGGCTGACGAGTGCAGATGCTGATGGTCATGATGGGCCCTTCTCCACTGAGGCTTGAATTGAGCTGCACCATATCACCACTGTTACCAACTGGAGACAGAAAACACTGGACCTGTGACCGCCTCCTCCTTGTTCCAACACTCATTGCTTCTTAATTTGTCATGGATCATGTCAGTAAGGTTTGCCAAATACCTCAAAGCAACGTGCGAGAGAATGTTTGGTTATGGAAGGATCTTGGTAGGCTGTTAACAGCTTTTGTATCTGGATTGGCAAGGTCAACATTTAAAACAGTGTCTTCCTTAACATTCTTTTGAAATACAAATGTTCATAAGTTGAAAGTTTGTTAAAAACAGGCTTGTTTCTGCACCTCAAAGGAGTTTGTCAAGAAAGTAAAAAGGGAGCCCACACAGTGGGAGAAAATATTTGGCAAACATATATCTGATAAGAAACTTATAACTTGCATATATAAAGAACTCCTATATCTTGAAAATAAAAAGATAAACAACCCCTTTAAAAAATGGGAAAAAGACTTAAACAGACACTTCTCCAAAGAAGAAATACAAATGGCTAAAAGCACATGAAAAAATGTTCCAAATCTCTAGCTATCAGGGAAATGCAAATCAAAACCACAATGAGATACCATCTTACACCCATAAGATTGGCAGCTATGAAAAAAACAGAAGAATATAAGTGCTGGAGAGGATGTGAAGAAAGGGGAACACTCATCCACTGCTGGTGGGAATGCAGAAGGATCCAACCATTCTGGAGGACAGTATGGCGGTTTCTCAAAAAACTAACCATAGATTTGCCATATGACCCAGCAATACCACTGCTGGGTATATACCCATCAGAACTGAAAACAAGGACACAAACCGATATATGTACACCAATGTTCATAGCAGCATTGTTCACTATCGCCAAAAGTTGGAATCAACCCAAATGCCCATCAACAGATGAGTGGATCAATAAAATGTGGTATATACACACAATGGAATACTACTCGGCTGTAAGAACAAACACACTACAAACACATGTGATAACATGGATGAATCTTGAGACCCTTATGTTGAGTGAAGCAACCCAGACATTGAAGGACAAATACTACATGACCTCAATGATATGAAATAACCAAGCTGCCCTAGATAACAAGAGACTGAACGATAGGCTTACAGGAAATCGGAGGGTGGAGGAAGGATGTGAGCCGATGTCTGCAGGGGTGGAATTTAAGACGAGATGGTGGTAAGTATGAATACAAAGAAGAGATAAAATGGGGCAAGGGGTTGCCTTTGGTTGGGGCTTGGCGGGTTTGAGGGTGGCTGGGGATGGGCGGATGGGTAATATTGCCCAAAAGTTGGGGGAGGGAGGGGTAGCATACGAACACAGGAGAGTGTCAGGTGTTGGTGGAGAGTAAAATGCCGAGAAAATCATATCAAAATATAATTAAGAGGGTTACCTGTTTAGAATGCTCGGAGGGGAGAGTCTGATGCAGGACGGGCTCCTGGGGAATGTCTAAATGCTCATTCTGCCAGAGTGGGTGACACCATGGGGTAGAAACCCAAGTAGTGAGAGTGGGGGTGGACCCACATCCTGGGGAGGACTAATGCCATCAAATAGAGGGAACTGTATCCCTCGAGAGAAAGGGTGGCTCCCAGGGCATTGGGGCAGTTGAGCAAGTTAGGCCCTGAACACTATTACATCTATCTCTGGAAGTGGCTCCTCGGGAAACGGAGGTTGGCTGTCACTGTGGGCACCAAGGTGGAAGGGAAAATGGATGTTAAATGTGTGGAACCAAGGTAAATGGGGGGTAAGAGAGGAGTTTCGTGAGAGTACACAAGGATGGATATAAAACATGTAATATTACACCATAACATATAGGAGATGACAGACTGATAATGTAAACCATAATGTAAAACATAGGATAACTAAGAATTTTAAAAACTGTGTATCCTAAAGTATGCACCACAATGTAAGCACAGATGTCACCTTGTTTGAAAGCTATTGTCTCAGACTCTGTACATCACGTTAAGTAAATATGATGTGAATAGGGTGTAAGAGTATCGCTGTGGATGGGAAAAGGTTTTGTAGTGGATGTATGGGAGTGCTGTATATTATATATATGCATTGCTGTGGTCTAGGGCTCCTGTGAAGAGAAGTTCAATAATTAGGGGAAAAAAAAAAAAAAGAAAAAGATAGGATGTAGAATTTTTTCCAAGTCAACATGTATTCTTTATCTAACCTTTAAACCCATCGCTATATGCCATTTCCTAGTAAGGGACCCTGACATTATATTGGGCTTCAAATTTCAGGGAGTTCTGGATCACAGAGTGGTTCAACAATGGCAACGGAGGAATACTGGTATAGGATACCATTGACAGGTGATATATGGCTGACAGGGAGCTGTACAGAACATATGTCCAGGGTGCATGGTAATGTTTGGATATACTCATAGTGGCAACAATTAAAAACCACAGCAGGGGGGGTACTGGGTTCCTGGCCAGTGGTGCTCTGTCGTGGTCCCTAGGGGAGCAGCGACAGTCTCCCAGGTGCAGCGGCGGGGACCGGGAGGGAGTGAGGGTTCAACAGTGAGCCCCTGACACTAATGACTATGCTTGTGAGCTGATAAGCCTAAAATAAGAACAAGGCCTAGAGCAGCATTGTGCCTGGGAATTTCCTCCTGTCAGCCTTCATGTTACTCAAATGTGGCCAGTCTTGAAGCCAAACTCAGCATGTAAATGCAATGCCTTCCCCCCAGCGTGGGACATGACACCCGGGGATGAGCCTCCCTGGCACCGAGGGATCACTATCAACTACCAACTGATGATGCAACTGGAAAATGACCTTGTACGGAAGGTTCAATGCAGGTCAGCAGAATATCCCTGTCTACATAAAATAACATGACTTTAAAATGCTGTTTGACCTAATGTAAGGGGGAAATGGAAAGGAGAAATGAGTTTATATGGCTACGAGTCTCTAAAAAAGAGTCTGGAGGCTGTCAGAAGGATTGCCCTTATGCACAACTGAGCAGAGTCTGAGAGACAGATAAAGCAGATACAACCCCCAGGTATTGGTTCCTTTGAGGGCTAAAGAGACCCATGGGAGTTATGGTCATGGCAGATGGGGTTAACTACCAGGTCAGATGGCCCCTCTTTGGAACTGGTGTTTATGTGTGATGAATCTGGACTCAGATGGGATCTCTCTTCATAAGACTTTCATGCTAATGTGCTGGAGTTGCAGTTAGTGTTGGGGTTTAAGATATATTTAGGGGATTTGAATCTCTGGACTGACAATGTGATAGCCAGGCCCTGAGCCTCAACAGACTCCAGCACCTACAATCTGATTTATTAGACTCACCACACTCAGCTAAGATGGAGTTGAAGAAGGACAACCACCACACCATTGAGCCTAGAGTGATTACAACTGAAAGTGGGAGGATTGCATCCAGCATCCATGTGGAATCTGAGCCTCCTCTTGACATAGAGGTGCAATGGACACAACCAATCCAATGTCCACATAGAAAAGGTGGCATTGGATTGGGAAAAGTGGACATGGTGGCTGATGGGTATGGGGAAAGGCAGGAAGAGATGAGAGGTGGAGGCGTCTTTGGGACATGGAGCTGCCCTGGATGGTGCTTCAGGGGCAATCACCGGACATTGTAAATCCTCACAGGGCCCACTGGATGGAATGGGGGAGAGTATGGACCATGATGTGGACCATTGACCATGAGGTGCAGAGGTGCCCAAAGATGTACTTACCAAATGCAATGGATGTGTCATGATGATGGGAATGAGTGTTGCTGGGGGGGGAGAGGTAGGGTGGGGGTGGTGGGGTTGAATGGGACCTCATATATATATATTTTTAATGTAACATTATTACAAAGTCAATAAAAAAAAAAAACAGGCTTGTGTAATAGGCAAATGCAAATCGTGAAGCTGAAAATCAACATTTGGAATAATGTAGACATCTCCGCCTCTAACAAGTAACCTCCAAGAGGATGGAGACTTTGTTTTGTCTGTTATTATATCACAGCACGGAGAACTGTGCTTGAAGCCTGGCAAGAAGATCACGGATATTTACTGAATGGATGAATGTTATTTAAATTGTTGCTAAAGAGGCAAAATATAAAGTCACCAGGGAATCAAATTATAAACAAAAAACAGTGTAACTTTTTTCTCTTCTTGGTTCTTCCATGTAGAGAAAAGGTGAATAAAAAGCAAATAAATGGAATAACAACAATGTTCCCATTTTCTTTGTTCTTTCCTCCCTGGGGGCTACTTCTGGTAGTTGATGGAAGTTAAGATGCCTGTAAATTACATTGCTTGTTTGGAAAAGAGCTCAGGAGGCTCTAGGAGCTATTTACAGTCTTCTGGTAGTTCAGGAGAGAAAAAGAGAAGGGTTTTATTTTTACAAGAAGTTTCATTGAGGCTATTTGAAGAGGGAGTGGACTGAGGGCATGGTGGGGAGGAGAAGAGATCAAGAAGTGGAAACAGAAGAAATGGAACCCTTCATATTGGTTATTTTTTAATCCAAACATCATTTTTAGATATTGCCTGTTGTCTCTTTTGTGTGTATATATATAACTGAAGAATGCATCTGTTTGTTTTTCCTAGAGCTGAGCTATTATTAGGACATCTGTAATACGGGAATTGGTTAGGTCAATGGCTCTCCACCCAGAGAGGGGTGTGATTTTGTGCCCCGGGGACATTTCGCAATATCTGGAGGCCTTGTTGGTTGTCAGAACTAGGGCGCTGGGCCGGGCCAAGGCCTGGGATGCTGCTTACACCCTACAAAGCGCAAACAACAAAGTCGTCTCCAGCCCCAAATGCCAGCAGTGCTGAGAATCCTGGAGTTTCCCACGATTTCTTCCAGGTCCCCGCAATTTTTCTCAAATCCTCCATTTGAATTTAGGAGAAAAAGATTCTTTTTGTTGATTTACAACCCTAGCACCTGGGGGTGCTCTTAGAACTGTGAGCCTACACCACCCTGAACCCATTAAATGAGAGGCCTGGGGGCAGAGCCAGGCCTGGGTATTTTTAAGTTACTGATTTTAATACCTTGGGAACAACTCCAGTGCCTGAGTTCTACCTGTTGTCGTGTTGTCCCGTGTCCCCCCCACCACCACCAAAACCTCTGGTGACCACGGGCTTTATGTCATTGTGATGTGGGCTATGGGTGGAAGGCTCTTTGTCTCTTCAGAGATAACCTAAGCTGAAGGCTGTGGGTGTGGAACGTAAGAGGCTGCAGTCCTGCCCTTAGGAACAATGGCAACAGGCTCCAGTCCCAGGAAACAGTTTAACAAGCAAGGGCTATAAACTTTAAGTATTTAGGGGAAATGCAAAAAGTAAATATGCTAAAAGCGTATCTAGAATATCTGGAGTCCCTGCTAAAAGCTTACCTAAGATGTGGAAGATATATATGCTAATTGAAGCCTATTGAGAACTGAAACAAAGGGACCATTCGTCCTCTCTGTATAAAAGACATTTGAAAATCTTGTTCGGGGCTCGGGATTCAAACAGAAGTTCCCCAGTCCGGCCGGCCGTCAATAAACCATTTTTCCTTCTCAAAATCATTCCTGAGTCCTGGCCTCTCTATACTCAAATAATTGAACTTCTCTCAAATTCTACAACAATTGTTACAAGTTCTTCAATTATTAGAATAATGTAAGTCTACTTTGGTCAATGTTTACATTCCACCCCATTTTTGTTCATTCCCCAGTCTTGAGGATTTGGGGATGTGATGTCCGTTCTCCTTCTGATTGAGAGGGGGCTTAGATCCCATGGAGCAGACGGAAGGAACTGTTTCCCTTGGTACTGTGTGCTTTTTGAGATGGGGGTTGCCCATCATCATTTTTTTCTTAGCTGTCCTGGGCGAGTCTGATGAACTGGACAGTAGGTGTTGGCTGCAACTCTGCTGGAGGATACAGGCCATTATACATTTTGTCAAAACCTATAAAATTATACGGTGCAAAGTGTAAACCATAAAGTAAACTAGAGACCATGGTTAGTAGCAATGCTTCAATATTTGGTCATCAATTTTAACAAATGTATCACACTAATGTAAACACGTTATTAGTATAGGGGGGAATGTGAAAAGGGGGAGTGGGGTATATGAAAATTCCCTATATTTTCAGGGTAACTTTCCTGTTATCTAAAACTTCTCTAAAAATCAAATTTTAAAAATTGCTGATTGTCACCAGTGCTGAGCAGTAGTAGTTTAAATGAGGCAACAAAGGCAATTAAAGCCACCCATAGCTGATTTACCTTATTCTTATCAAAAGTATCTATAAATATAAAGATAGTTCTCCCCCACCTCAGGGTGAATGCAACACGCTCCGAGGTTTTCTGTGGCTCACATATATTTAATAAAAATAATTTTCTTTTATATAGAAATACAGGGAAAATATCTGCACTTAAAACACTGTTCTTGGCCTCAGAAAGATAGCTCTGGAATAGAATAAAAATATTCACGTCTTTCTTTAGGCATCTTTGCACCAATGCTTAACTTCTAAGTTCATGTCTTTATGTGACTTGTCAGGGAGGCAATTCAATAATAAAAATTTGATGTATGTAGTATTCTCTGCTATTCGTTTGCTAGACTTTAAGTCTAAATATAAGATCATTATAATTTCTCTGCAAAGAAAACTGAGATGTAAAAATACCTGTGCACTGGTTATTAATTTTTGGAATAATTCACTGAGGCTTGGATTTTAAACATTATGGTTATTGGCTGGATTATTAGTTTATTTGCTCTAAGTTTTTTTCCCCCTCTTCTATGGTGAAGACTTTCACCAGAGCTGGTAATGAGTTTAGAGAGAGAAGCAGATCATTTATCATTTTACTAAATGACTGTCTTGAGTGAAGAGTGTCTGCTGTCTAAAGCTCACCCACGTTAAAGAAAAGCTAGACGAGTCTAACAAGACGAAGAAAACAGTTCAATGAGGTAAAAGTAGCAGACAAATCTCCAGTGGTGGTTAAAGATATAGAACTTTTTATATATCAGTCTCTGATACTAAATTACTTAACACTTGCCCCAATTTATGGGCCTGGGTTTTCCCGAGGGCACCAAACCAGGAGCCCAGGCCATCTGAGCGTGCCGACTGCTTTTCTGGCCTTTGCTCTCGCCTCTCTTGGTGGGCTTCCCTTTTGTAGCCCCACAGCTCTCTACCCGAGCTCACTGAGCCCTAGCTTTGACGGTCACCTGTATGGTGATGTCCCTCAAGTCCACGTGTCCCTGGAGACTGAAGAGCTGAAAGGCCAGGCGTCCCCTTCCGTGGGCTGGCAGGCAAGGGCAGTAGAAGCCCCACGTATTGGCTGTGGACCCCTAGTGCTGCTCGCTTCAGGCCTGTCATTTTCATTTTCTCCCACCAGCCGAGCCAGTCCCTTCTCTTGTACTTGTTACCTTCTAAATTCTCCTGACAGTGACATATGGTTTACTAAAGACTCAGACAGCTCTCCAAGGTCTGAGCTCTGCTGTTCTCACAACCCTTTCGGTCATGTGAATGCTACCTTTTTGATCTTTATTGTTCTCAGGAATAGCATTAAATGACTGAGCCTTGCTTTGCCCTGATTTTGCACGCAAAAGAACGGAATTGTTTTTGATCCATTCTTTCAATAAATATCATATTTAATATTGCTATAGAAACTTTGGACCCTCAGCTACCTCTTAAATAAATATGTAGTCTCTGGTATTGGTAGTTGTAGCAGTTTGATATTATTGATGAATTACAAAAAGAAATAATGGATTATGCTTGTAATCTGATCCGTACCCGGGCATGACTGAGTTATGATTAGGGCGTTGACTCCCCACCCGTTGGTGGGTGGGAACTCACAGATAAAACGCATGGCAAAGGACAGAGTTGGAGCTTTTGATGCAAGGGTTTTCTTATGTTGGAGTTTGATGCTGAAGACTTAAGCTGGAGACCCAGAAAATCAGCACACTGAGGAGAGAGAAGCCAGCCCCAGGAAGAAAGGAACCTTGAATCCAGAGAAAAGCAAACCCCAGGAACGTAGGAACCCAGGAAGCCTGAACCCTCGCAGACGTCGGCAGCCATCTTGCTCCAAATAGACTTAGGTGAGGGAAGTAACTTATGCTTTATGGCCTGGTATCTGTAAGCTCCTACCCCAAATAAATACTCTTTATAAAAACCAACCAATTTCTGGTATTTTGCATCAGTACCCCTTTGGCTGACTAATACAGTAGTTTTACTCCATTATATTTGTAAATTAAAATTCAGGAACTCACACTTGGATAAAACCTAATTCCTGGTCCGTGCCATTTTCCTCATTGTTCCCGACATGGCCTACGTTATATATTCAGCTGGCAATTTAATTTGTTATTTTAAATAGTGTAATGGACACCAGCAAATCCCATCATTACAAACAAAGCTAGGTGGCTGGCAGTCAAACAATCCTCCTGCTACTCTACCATCTTCCTGGAATCCATGGCCACCATTCTCTTTTCTTTCCTTTGTGTGTATGTATCATATGTGTATATATATATATATATACGATATTATTGAGCATATTTTTATTCTAGTTATTTTTAACTTTATAAGTGGGTATCCTACCATATGTAATCTATTGGGATTTTTTCACTTAATGTTATATTTTTATTTTAACACTGTACATCACTGTAGTTAGTTCATTTTGACCGTGGTATAATATTTCATTGTGTGAATATACCGGAGTTTATGCATCTTTCCTTTTGATGGACTTTTTGTTGGTTTCGAGGTCTTGCTAAGGTGAGCTGTGCTGTTTTAAACTTGTTTGTCTATGGTTTTTGCCATCTGTGTGCAACAGCTTCTCTTGGAATGCACTAGGAGTTCAACTTTTTGGAGATAATGCCATACTCTTCTTCAGAGTGGTTGAATCCATTTGCATTGCCCCCAGCAATGTAGAAAACATATTTTGGATCCACATATTCTCCAAGAGCTACTCTCGTCAGATTTTTAAATTATGACCAAGAGAAAGTATATAAAATGAGATCTACTTTGGTCTTTGCACTTTTTTTCTGATCTCCGATGTTGCCGAGCATCCCTTCACATGTGTGTTGGAAGTTAGAAGTACTGTTATCTCCTTGTCCATTCCTGGTCATACCCATTGCTCATTTTTCTCTTGGTCTATTTTTTCCATTTTTTTTGTAGAAACTGATTCCACACTCTTGTTGTGATATTTTCTTCCACTTTTCCATTTCTCTCTTCTCCTCCTTTAAGATGCCTTTTGATAAACACTATGTCCTAATTTCAATATAACTGAATATACCAAACTTCTGGTTTTTTAGTTAATGTGTTTGTACTTTACCTAAGATATGCTTCTTTAATCTTGGATTCATCTTTGACTTAATGGTGGGTCTGTCTCCTCATTACTGACAGTGGTTGGAGGTCTACTTCTCTGGTCTTATTCAGGTTTCTCGAGAGTTTCCATCAGTATTTCCACATGGACCTCTGTGCTCAGGCTGGGCATCAGGGCCCCCTGCCTGCGCCCCGTCTCTGGGGATGGGTGCAGTGCTTCCTCCCTTTGCTGCCCACTGCAGGTAGGGCTGGCCAGGCTGCAGGCTGCACCTCATGCCATAGCAACCCAGCCAAGCTGCATGCTGGGAAGCAGAGAGAAGGGATGGTCTGGTGAGCGTCCAAATTGGCTGAGGCCTCGTTAACTCCAGACAGCGCGCACGTTGTTAGTAACCCGTGTTCATGCTTTCAAAACCCTCGTGTAACATGAATATCTGCACTACAATTAAGAAAACTGGAAAAGGGGAAAGAGACTGCCTACTCATTTGTTTGTAGTGAGTAAAATGTGGGAGTGTTGCCAGCATTTTCTGCAACAGACCACGAGAAAACTATTTGAGTTGGTGAAAATATCCTCTATCGTGGTTGCAGTGGTGGTTACACAGTTGTGTAATTTATCAAAATCCATCAACTTGTACATTTATAATTTGTGGGTTTTATTTTATGTGAACTTAAAATGAAGCATTAAATAAGGAAAAACAATGTGTAATTTAGTTCTCTGACATGTAATTTTATTAACAAATTCTGAAAAATTCTTAAAAGAGGAGGTTTTAAAGTAGGCAGAGTGTTTGACTGGCAGAAAAGCGGCTGGATGGGAATGGCCACAGTCGTGGATGAGGCCGACTCGGATGAGATCCTACGTTTAGAGGCATCGCTTGAGTACCGTGAGAAGGCAGGTGCCGTTGTCCTGGGCGTTTGCTCATTCCCTTTAGTCCACATCATTTACATAACACCAAGGCCATTTTTGTTGAATAAGTTCTTTCAAAAAAACCTTGAGTAAATCGTTTTGGAAAACAGGCCTTGAATTCAGCTTCAGAAACTAATGTTCATTTTATTTTATTTTATTTTAAAGATTTATTTCTCGCTCCCCTGCCCCCCGCCCCAGTTGTCTGTTCTCTGTGTCCATTCGCTGTGTGTTCTTCTTTGTCTGCTTCTGTTGTTGTCAGCGGCACGGGAATCTGTGTCTCTTTTTGTGTCATCTTGTTGTGTCAGCTCTCGGTGTGTGTGGCGCCATTCCTGGGCAGGCTGCACTTTCTTTCGCGCTGGGCGGCTCTCCTTACGGGTGCACTCCTTGCACGTGGGGCCCCCCTACACGGGGGACACCCCTGCGTGGCGCGGCACTCCTTGCACGCATCAGCACCGTGCATGGGCCAGCTCCACACGGGTCAAGGAGGCCCGGGGTTTGAACTGCAGACCTCCCATGTGGTAAGTGGACGCCTTAACCACTGGGCCAAGTCCGCTTCCCCATTTTGGAGGTCATTAAAAAAAAATTCTGATGCGTCCACTGACGGGAAGGGGAATAGCTTATTCTAAACTACAGGAAGCATTGCTCTCAAGGTGGTCCTCAGCTGGAGATGATTGTGACTCCCCTGGGGACACTCTTGATATCCCCAGACATCTTCAGTGGTCACGAGGGGGGAAAGTGCCACTTGCATCTAATGGGTAGAAGCCAGGGGTACTGTTCAACACCCTACAATGCACAGGACAACCTCCCACACAGAGAATCTTCTAGTTCAAAATGCCGCTAGTTCTGAGGCTGAGAAGCCCTCCTCTAACGCATATACTAAAGAGCACAGTAGTTTTAAAAATTCTTACATCTAATGCCGTTGGTTAACACTGTGAATGCTGTATATACCTTGCCCAGCTGGAGCACTTGCTGTTTATTATTGAATGTCTATCTTCGGTCCCTCAGAAATATTAGCTCAAAATCATCCTGGGATGTAGTCTGTATTACAACCTCCATTTTACAAGGGGAAGAAACCATGATGTCGGGAGGTGAAGGGGTCGGCGTGGGTGGCACAGCTGTCAGTTGCTACAACTGAGATTTCAACACAAGCCTGACTCCATTCTGATAACCTGCACCCTTTCTGGCCTCCGGACTGGATCCCTTCCCATAATTCCTTAGCACCTGACAAGGCAATGATGATAAAATCATCATTTAAGATTTAAATTCAAAGTCATGCATAAGCTTAACATTTTTTTTTTTTGCCAACATAGTTAATATTTCAGGGGAATTTTTTGTTTTGAGAATAAAAACCTCAATTTATGGCAAGAAGTCCTTGGGTCTTAAATAAACAATGAATAGGGCACCTAACTCTCTGAAAACAATGTCCTAAACATCACAAAATGAAGAAGGATCTCTTTTTCTGAGCATGTTCTAAGGCAGAGGTTCTTAATCTTTTTTGTCCCACGGACTCTTTTTTCACCAGTCAGGTGAAAACTATGGACCCCTTACTAAGTCCACACTATATACTGTGTATTATTTACTAAATATGTCACACCTGCACCATCATGTCCCCACAAGAATAATGTTTTTTTGAATTTTAGTTGAAGCTCCTGCACCCCTTGTTAAGAACCCCTCGTCTAAGGAGACGGCTTCGATCACCTTTCACTTCTTTCTTTCCGCTAATGCCAGGAAGCAGTCGTTCCCTCAGCAGTCTGATAGAGGAAACAAGTTAACCAGCTCCATAATCGCCCAAATAGTCTTAAATGGCTCATTATGTCAATGACTCAGGTAAACGTCTGCCTGAGTGACTGGGCTCAACTGAACGCTTTTCTTCACAGGGTCTTCACATATATGAAAAGTTGAAAACACATTTCTCACAGATGTGTTCATCCAAAATAGTAGCCACCAGTTATTTGTAGGAGAATAAAAAGAAGCTGTTTGAATAAATGCACGTGAATAAAAAGAAGTTGTTTGAATAGAGCATGTGTTTCCCCACATGAGCAGATAAATTGTTATGACATTACCAAGTCTCTTCTCTACACGTTGTAATCTCTAGAAGGACCACATGGAAGATATTCCCACAGGAATCCATAGCAACCCGAGGGGAATCCCCTTATCAGTTTGGCTGTCCAACTATTGTCCAAGGAGCATTCCCAGGAAAGTAGAGATTGGTAAGAAAACCAAGAGCAAAGTGAGCTCCTGATCGTGGCATTCTCTGCAGCTCAAAGTTGACATTCTGTGTGAGCACGAACAGGCGTGCATGAAGAGGGGTGGAAACTGGGAGTCCAGATGCAGCGAGATGGAGAAGAGAAGCCATGCAAGTGCCCTTGCAGTTCAGACTCCTTGAAAGGCCCAAAATTCCATCAGAGAGCACAGTATTTTCCAGCTGGTCAACTTAGCCACTATGCAAACCCAGAATTAATTCAAAAGATGTTTGTTTAGTCTCTTTTTTTTGTCCCAAGGGATCATTTTTTTTTTACCCCTGTGGATTCAGGAGAGGAAACTATTAATTCATGCCTTGGTTTTCTTCATAGGTCTTACTCTGTTGGTGTTAGGATAACACAGAATTTCCCTCCAGTTCTTAGCCACGTTGATCTTAACGTCTTGCTAAGGTGGTGGGTGAGTGTCCAAAGGCGTGCTCGGGGTCTCTTTATGTTCTCTAACACAGTAGATAAAGCCTGTCGGCTTCCTTTGCTTTAGTTTCACCTGACATCAAATTTTATTCATATGTTCTGCTCTTTTATGAAATCTTAAGAAGCAAGCAATGCATGAGTTGCAGAGTTGTTCTGAGCAGAAACTTCTTCAAATATAATTCATAAATAGGCTGCCTTTGCCATTCGATATCATAGAGAATAGTTGGAGATAAGTTTAGAGGCACACAGCCCTTGTAGACTCCTATGTTGATTTCCCTCATGTAGTTCAGTGTGAGTGTGTTTACACAGCAGAGACGTCCTAGGTTTAACTCCACACTGGCATTAAACCTCTCGCTATTAACTGAGGTCACTGAACGATTGCCACGGCTGCGTTTTGCGTCTGGAGTTAGAAGTTTAGTCATAAAATGAGCGCGTCCTTTCGTTTCCTTTCACCTTTTATTTAAGCGTCCAGCATGTGGCGCTGTCTCCTGCCAAAAGTTGCCTTTTTAGTTTTCAGAGGCTCTTCAAAACCGTCAGTATTTACATGGCTCCATGTATATTCAATGGGCTTGAAAACATCAAAGAAAAATCCACTAACCTTTTAGCAGAATAGAGTTTCAATGCTTCTTGAAGAGTAGCTGTAGGTTTCTTTTCATGTTTACAAAATAAAATCAGAATAAAGACATGCTTGCTCATTTGAACTTTCTTAAAAAACAAAGCAAAAAAGTCCCATTTCACAAGATTTTAAATATGAATTTTACTGAAAAATACATTATCTATTTCACATAAAGAGTAGATAATGCAAGAGTGGGAAATGTAGTTTTTAGTTATAATCTTCTCATTTAAGATTCTCTTAATTTGTTTATGCTTCTGAAAATGTATGTTTGAGGGCAAGCAAGCAGTATTTTTGGTCATGTCAAGAACCAGAAATACAAGTTATTTTTCAATATTCAAAACGTTTTCCTGCATTTTCTTATTAAACAGTATTTTTTGTAGCTCTGTATGTTTTTCAGTGTTTACAATTTATACAGAAAATGGCTATGAGAACCCTGACTCTTTAGGGCTGCTTATTGTAGAGTTGTTGACATTAGAATTAGGGTCAATTGAGTTAATCTCTAAGCCTCGAGGGCAAGTGTCCTATTTTACCGGCATCCAACATTCAGGAATTCATGTTTCAAAAACTCAATGTCCCTTGCCGGGTCTAGCAGCTGGTGTGGGCGGGGAGGGGGATAAAACACCCAAATCAACAGTGGTCAACATGTGTACTGCCGTAAAAATTCCCAGTGTGGAGGTACGGGGAGGGAAAAGCTTTCCCAGTCCAATGTCACATATTCCATCTTTGAAACAGGAAAATGCAGACTTCAGTAAAAGTTGTTTATTTTCATCATTATTCCAGTTAAAGGATAAAACTTTAGTAATGGCTTAATCTAATACACATTCTTAGCCATGTCTCCAGAACTGGTCAGGTCCCAAGTGGATTTAACACTACTAATTAATGGTAACTTTGGCAGAAGTGAGGGAAAGGGGCAAGGAGACCAATTCTTGAAATGTGTGCATAGGGTCTGAACTTGTAGTATTTAACAATATTTTAATGAAACATTTAATGCAAATGAAGTAAAATCATTAACATATTCTTTAATACACAAAAGTAACAGAATGCATTTCTAGCCTGTCTTTCTTAGAAAATCTTAGCACATATTGAGTGAGTGATAATAACAATACCTTTAAACCTGTGGAAATTGCAACTGAATTTTTATAATGATGTTGAAGAGGAAAATGTGCTCCGTGCTAAAATCAAATCTAATTGGGCTGTCTAGCATAGCAAGGTGATAAAAGAAAGCAGATGATGTTCTTTTGTGAAAAGTAGAGTGAATATTCATTGACCCTGTTCATAAAATGACTAAATTGGCCATCAGTACCATAAAGATACTCCCTGTTCTAGAAGGAACTCATATCGCAAAAGAGACAAACCTGATGTATATCCACTCGACTGTTCACTGTATCCTGTACTCCCATTTCACTATTTCCCTCTCTCAGTAGCTCTTTTGACATTCCCTGCATCATGCCGTCTAACGCTGAGCAGAAAGTCAGTCTGGAGGGAGCAAAGCCCACTTAAAGCATAGATTTCAAAGAGTTGACCTAGCAAATTCTAAGAACTTAGGCTAGGAGAGGCGACATTAAGTATGGGCGGGGCCCTGGAAAAACAGTCCTCTTCGTTTCCCACTTTTGCTTTTCCTAAAGTTAATTGTAGTTTCTGAGAGAAGGTGTAGGCTATTTTGTCATCAAGCGAAGGCAATTAGGAAGGAAACTGGCAGCTCCTGTGAGTTCCCTCCTCTTTCTCCAAAGTCCCTGATAACCAATAGCCAGGAACGGCAAAGTGGTTCACAACTCGTCTAGGCCTTCAAATGAAAGTATTCACTCTTTCCAATTTAGAACATGTTCTCAGTGTGCTTTCCCAAGGGGACGTATCAGAGGAAGAGTATGCTTGACCCCTTCATATTTTATCTTTATCAACCAAACAGAGCTGGAGAACTTTTAAAAACCTTTAAAAAGACAAGTCACTATGCTTTAAAAATTGTCCTTAGGTGCTATCTAAATCAGAGCTGCCACCCTAGTTCTTAAAGGAATACGCGTTTTCTGAATCGGTATCAGACCATAGAGCAGGGCTGACTGCTACAGAATCACCTGGGGAGGTGGTTAAAGTTTAGATTACAAAACCCCACCCCCACTGAACCAGGTTCTCTCAAGTTGGGGCCCTGGAATCCAGGGTTAGCAAACTTGCCAGGTGCTGCTTCTGTTTGATTTTTTTTTTTAAAAGAAATTTTAGCTTAAGAAAATTCAAAGAAGAGCCTAACTAACATTTTGCAAACTGCGAACGAGGTCTTTATGTTTTTGGTGAATTTCTGCAGCCTGACCAAGATAGGTTTATTATTGTTCACGCAGCCATAAATGAGAGTAAATTAAGACCCTTTTCTACTCTTGTTGACAGATGTGTGTTTTGTCTATTTAAGCCAAACTGAAGTCGTATAAGGTTGTTTCATCTCCCGACAAATGAGGGCAATGGGGTTCCAGTGGGGAAAGACACGTTAAGCATGCCTCCTTTCTAACCACACCTGTGCGGCCCCACCCATCCATTTAGCCGGCATTACTTCAGCACGCGCTTTCTCTTCTCCTGGGCGGTTGCTTCTCAGGAACTTAGTGTGGGCTAAACTGTTACGTCAAAAGTTAGAGCAGTGCCCTTGGCCGGCTCCCAAGGTCAGCTGCATAATAAGTTGGGTATATGTGAGTAGAGGCCAACTCTTACTCTGATTTTACTAAAATGTTTTTCTTTTTGAAAGTTACTTTAAACTACAGTTAAAATAAATAGCATGAGGAAAGCCTGTAGAATCTACAGGGGATTTCTGTGCTAATTCTAGGAAGAAGGCGATATAACAAATATTATTTTAACATATGCATAATAAGCTAGCCCCATAGGCTTAATCCCAAGGTTTCTCTTCAGTGGACTAGTTTCTTTTTTGTGGTTTATTGCAAAATGCATTTATTAATGGAAATGAATATGCTGCAGAACACATGTTGCTTTTTCAAAAAAATACAGTAAGCCCAGCAAATGCTTAAAAGCTATTTTTAAAAGCTCAGCATACTTGTTCTTAGGATTTCACTTTCTAGGATATGAATGTCATGAGAGGACATGCAAAATTATAAATCAAACATACCTTTAAAAAAACATCGATGTGCATAAAATCCTTGCTTTCACCAAGAACAGGTGTTTGCTTAACTTTGAAACATAAACACTGTTGAAGGACCTGCCACCGTCTTTTGGCAATGTTTTTAGTGATTCTCATGTGAAAGTGATAAAATTAAAAAACAACCCCTGAGGTCAGAAGTCACTCTGCATGTTGAACATATTTAGAAAGATTTCCACTTGCAGTTCGGAGCATCTTTTACACTATTGCGCTCAGCCCTACAGTTTTAGGTTTCCAGCTCAAGTGTAGCATGGTCATGGCTAAACACTGCAGGCAGGACCAGCTATGTAATTTGCAGGGCCCAGCAGAGAATGAAAATGTGCGGTCCCTCCTCAAAAATTCCTAAGATGTTCAAGGTGGCAGCAGCAAAGCATTAAACCAAGCGCAGGGTGGGCGTTGGGGGCTTCTCAGCCTGGGACCCTGTGGGGACGGAACAGGCTTCAGGCCCCTGAAGCTGCAGGGCCCCCCCCCTTAAAAACAATGCTAACTGGTTTTTATTGAGCTTCCCTGTGTGCCAAGCATATTGATTCATTTAAAATAGATGCTCTTTTCTTCAGTCCTTACAACATGCTTCATTGTACGTGGTTTGCTGATAATGAAATTGAAGCTTCAAATGTTGTTTTTCACTACCAGAGTAGTAAATCTTCTCAATTTACTATTTTTAAAGTGATGGACACTGAAGTGATACACTGAAGAGTCTGTGTGAAAAGAAAAATAAAAGAAAAAGTCTGTGTGGAAAAATGTGATGACTTAAAAAGCAGCTGACATGATGCTCAGTGCAATACGCCAGACACAAATGGACACACTATGGTCTCACTGATACGAACCATTATAACCAGCAAACGCACAGAGCTAGAATCTAGAACACAGGTTGCCAGGAGACGCTGGGGTAGAGAACAGGGAATCGATGCTTCATTGGACAGAATTTCTATTCAGGTTGAATGTAATGTTTTGGAAATGGATGGTGGTGATGGCAGCACATTATTATGAGTGTAATCAACAGCCCTGAATTACATATGTGAATGTGGCTAAAAGGGGAAACTTTAGATCATATGTTACTAGAGTAAAAGTGAAAGGATAACACAGGACTGTAACACATTGAACCTGTTGTAGATGATGGAGTATAGTTTACAGTTTGGGTATAAGAATGTTCTTTAATCAATCATAATAAATGTACAACACTAATACAAGGTGTTAAAAATAGGGTGGAATAGGGCGCTAAATGGAAAAATACACCTAATGATGATAGTGAATAGTACTATTTTAATAATTTTTCATCAGTTTTAACAAAGGAAACTACTGTTAAAAATTAGTACAATTACCAAGAAAGTGTTATCAGCGATTGTAACAAAATTCCACACAATTTCAAACTGTTTGTGCTGGGCTGGTGGATGCTAATCTGTATTTTATGCATGCTTGATCTGTAAACACACTTCTCTAATAATGTTTTTACAAAGCAGTCAAAACAGGCAGTCAGTTGATAATTTTTCCAAGGACTATATTGTCTCTGGCTTCACTGGGTGTCCTAATCTGATTTCACTCAAACTATAAAGGCCTTATTCCAAATTTTGAAGTGGGTTTATAAATTTATAAGGAAGGTTTTCCATTGTGAAACAGCTACCTCAAACCTGATTTTGCCTAATTTTGTTTTTTTTCCTTTGTTCTTTCGTTCTTGCAGACCTTTTAAAATATGACACCACTGGGAGTTTCTAATTAATTCTACTGGTATCCCCGCTGTAAATTTAGGGAAGAAATAGCAATATAAAATGATGTCATTGAAAAGGCATCGCGGGGATAACGGGTTATGATGATTTGTTAACAGAAAGATCTCAAAATCAGCGTAGAAGTTTGCAGAATAGGGGAAAGGGCTGGAAGTGGCCACTGCCGGCTCCTGAGGCCTGCGCGAGGAGGAGTCCAGCTTGGGCTGACCCTTAGCCAGGTGGAGCGCGTGTTGACACTGGTAGCTGCGCTCGGGCCTTAAGCACAGACGTGCCCTTCTGCAAGGGGCGGTGGCTGGGGCCGGCGGGTCTGCACTGGGACATCTCTGCGCGGCCCCGGTCGCAGCGGCCGGGTGGCTCCATGCCTCTCTCTCCACCGCCAAGGCACGGTCCTCGAGCCCACCCCCCAGCGCGCGGGGTCTTCTCCCTTCGGGCCGGGGGGTGGGGGGGCTCCTTCCCGCGCGGCCTCAGGGGAGCGCGCTGCCCGCTGCAGGTGGGAACTGGCCGGGGCGCCGCGCCCCTCCGGCCGCTCCTGGCTGAGGAGCGAGGACCTGGGTGAGGAAGGACAGTGGGAAGGAACGAGAGTCGCCAGCGCAGCCGCCTCAAGGGGCCCGGGCCCAGTGAGAGGCTGGGGGCCGGCGCAGGTGGGAGGACGGTGAGGGGAGCCGGGGCTGTGAACCCTCGTGCTCCAGGGAGGCGGGGAGGCGACGCGCGGGTCTGCCGGCGGCCGGCTTCTGCGCTCAGTTTCCCCGGCGGCGACGCGGCGGCAGCGAGGGGGCGAGGGCCGGCGCAGGGGGAGGGCCGGGCGGCGCGCGGCCAGGGCCGCCACCTCGGGAGGGCTCCTGCCTCCCTCCCGCCGCCCGGCACCGGCGAGCCGCCGAGGCGCCCTGCGGTCCCGCCGTTCCCACGGCCCGGGGCCCCGCGGGGCGCGCGCCTCCCGGGTGCCGGCCGCCCCGCACCTGTCGCGGGCAGAGCCGCGCCCCTGGGTGGCGGGCGGGCGGGCAGGGGCGCGCCGAGGCTGCGGGCGGCCCCGACGGCGCGGGCGGCGTGTGGCGCGCGGTCCCCGCGCCCCGACTCTGCGCCCGGGAGACCTGCCCCCCGGCCCTCGGGCCGGCCCCCCTGTCACTCAGGGCCCGGGCAGCCAATGGCGCGGCCGCCTGTCACCCTCACCCCACCCCCGGCGGGAGAGGGGCGGGCGCTGCGGGGTGAACTTTCCGGCGGAGTGGCGGCGGCCGCCAGGCGCCCGCAGAGCTGCCCGGGCGCGGAGCGGGAGCGTCGGCCAGCGCCCGCAGCATGGAGCCCGGGGCGCCCGGCGCCGCGCTGACCCTCTGCCTCTGGCTGGCGGCCTCCGGGGGCTGCCTGGCGGCCGGGCCCGGCGCGGCGCGGCGCCTGGACGAGTCGCTGGCGGCCGGGAGCGTCCAGCGCGCGCGCTGCGCCTCCAGGTGCCTCAGCCTGCAGATCACGCGCATCTCCGCCTTCTTCCAGCACTTCCAGGTACGCGCGCCCCCGCCCGCCCCGACGCCCCGACTCCGCGCCCGCGCGGCCCGCGCACCCCGGCCTTCCCGCGGCGCGCGCTTTGCCGCCGGGGTGCTCGGACCCTCCGCTCCAGCCGCCCGCCTGCTCCCAGACGCCAGGCGAGCCGGCAGCATCCGTCCCCAGCTTGCTCCCGGCCGAGGGAGCAGGGCGGCCTCACGGGGCGGGGGCGTGCGGAGTCGCTGCTGGCCCCCGCCCTCTGCGCGCGTGGCGAGTCCCGCAAACTCCCCGGCGCGGCGGGGCACTGCGCGCCGTGCCCAGCCCCGCAGGTGCCCACGAGCCGCCGCCCTCGGTCTCTCCTGGGCGAGGGCCCGGAGCTCACTGCCCGCCGTCGAGCTCCCGGCAGGACACTGGGGCCACCCGCGACGGGCGTCCCGGGGGGTGTGCGGTGGAGCGGCGCCGCGCCTGAGCCCCAGAGCTTCCAGGCCTGAGCGATGACCCGCGTGCGGGGGTGGGGGAGGCAGAGGCTAGGGGGCGTCGAGGGCCGTGCTCCGTGTGCTCGGGAGAGGGCCGGTCCCGCACCTCCTCCGGGACTGGTCCTTTCTGCTGGAAGTGGAGAGGCGAGTGTGTGTGCTTGCGCGACTGCGGGTCCGGAAGGGAACGGCGCTCTTGGCGCCTGCGGGGGGCCGGATATTGGGGGCCCCCGCGGGACTTGCACGCAGAGCCGGGTGGCCGCGGGCTCCCGGGAGCCGCGCCCCGACGCCGTCCGCGCAGGGCGCGCAGCTCCCTCGCCGCAGATCCGAGCGCGGAGCGCTGAAACCGTTCCCCGCCGCCTGATTTCTCTCGCCTGCCGTCGTTCTCGCCCTCACCGCCTCGGCTCTCCGGAGCTTTTCACCAGCGCCAAGAGCCCCGCTTACCGTCCCAGGGAGAACTGCGGAGGGCCCCGGGGCTGCCGCAGAGCCCTCTGCCTTTGAAGAAGGAAGCGGGGCGCCCCTCCCGCCGGGGCGGGAGAAGGGGGGCTCCGGAAGGGCCGCGGGAGTTCGGGGCGAGCGGAGGCGGCTTGAGCGTCGGTGGGGTTGGGGGATTGTAGCCCCCGGGGACGTCCTTCCTGGCTCGTCAGCTCCTGGAACCTCACGCGGAGTGGCTCGAGGGGGAGCTCCAACTTGAGCTCTTGAGGGAGCTGGAGCCAGCCCGTGAAGTTGGCGGGGCGGGAGCGTGTCATTGTGTGCGTTCTTAGGGCTTTCAGGAAAGTGCACGCGCGCTCCGGTCCTCCCGGGGCTTGGGAGCGCAGAACCGAGTGCTCGAGGGGCGGGAGAGGGCGGGGGCGTCTGTCCGTCTGTCCCGGGGAGGGTGAGGCCCCCGGGCACCTGGTCTCGAGAGTGCCCTGCCCCACCCCGAAAGTCACTTCCGAGGCGAAGCGGCGCTATTGTGTAAAGCGGAAAGCTGCACACCAGCTCGTCCCGGGAGGAAGAGTATCTCTTTTTTAATGGAATTGTCAGTTGCTGTAATTTATCTGTTTTACAGTTTCCCCTGCTAAAGAAGTAGTTAGATCAAGCCAATTCCGGTGAAAAGGCTTTTCTTCTGGTCCCTTGGCATGATTTCTCTTCTGAAGAAAAACTGCTGACAGAATACACGTTGCCAAACAATCGTGATTACATTTTAATTAGCTGGGGCGAAATAAGCTGCAAATTACTCAGTTAGGACCTAATAACTGCTGTTTTTCTAATCAATTGCAAAGCCATTCTGGGAGTTTTAGCCCTAACCTGGTAATGCCTGTCTGGTTTATCTAAATTACGGGGATTAAGCTTTCTCAAGGTGTGAAAAGATCGCAGCCCTGGCTCCTGGTAAACAGCCCACTCCCGTCGCTGGCTTTCACAGCTGGAGGGTGGTGAGGGAATGGGTCTGTTGCTAACCCCTCCTTCTGTGTGTGGCATTTATCCTGTCTAATAGCTGCCCCGGGAGGGAGGCTGGGAGCTGGCAGCTGAGAACCCTTCCTGGGAGGGTAGGAGGTGGCGGGGGCAGGGCCCGGGTCAGCCCTGGAAGGAGCAGCTTCTGTCGCACTTCCCCACGCACGAGCCGGTGCACGTGCCCCCAAGAAGCAGCCCGCTTCTGGAGCAGACACGGACTTCCAACTTCCGCAGGGATCTGGGCCCCTTGCAAGGTGGGGAAGGGCCGCTGCATCCTCCACCCTCCACGGAGAGAGCGTGGACTCGCAGGTGTGCATGCTGCCCAGCCGGGCTGGAGAGAAGCTGAGCCGGGACTCGGGGCAGGCAGGAGCTCTGCGCCCGGGAGCAGCATGCCAGGCGCCCTGTGGTGCAGAGGAGGCTGGAGGGAGTGCTCTCTGCCCCAGCTGGGTGCCGGGAGGCCTTGGAAAGGCTACCAGCAGTTGGATTTGCTTCACCTGCACACAGTGCTTTCAGGCAGACTGGAAAATGGGCCAGAGAAGCCAGAATTGTCTGACACTGCCCCCAGCCTGGAAGAGCTTAGAATCGAGTACTGAAATGTAGGGGAAGTTCAGAACTCTGGCCTCACGACTGAACCCTGCCCCTGAGTCATGAAAAGACTCAGTTAGCCTCTCCCCAATGATCAGTGTGCAACCCGGTGGTGCCGTGGGCAAAGCAAGGCCTTTGGCATGTCCCCCTTTTTAGCTCACAGATATAACACACCCCGCTTTTTGTGCAGGACTGACCCTGGCGGTTCCTCTCCTGCCTCCCGCTCTGGGAGGGTGCTGAGGAGGCTGAGCTGGCCTCTGCTCTTCCTGTGGTGCTCTGCCTTACCCCACAGCAGATGGACAGCACCCTGGCTGGGACGCGCTGGGTGCCCGGATCAGCAGTGGGTGGGGAGGCTCACCCTCACAGAATCTTGGCTCTGCCGGGGGACTCACCGGACCCCACGGTGTTACCAGGATGGGTGGGGACTGGCCCCAAACACTGCAGGTCCCCAGGGCCCACCCAGAACCTCCCCCCACCCTCACCCAGTCCCCTCCAGGAGGCAGAGGGTGGCAGCAGTCTCAGGGTGGGCAGCCAGGTGGAGCCCAGGGGCCGTGAGGTTGCTGGCAGCTGAGAACCCATCCTGCGGAGGGTAGGAGGTGGTCCGGCTCCAAGTGCCCGACACCTTCCCCGCTGTCCCGTGAGGCTTCACGTGCACCACACAAATATCAAGAGAAAAACTTGAGAGTTTCCAGATGGCCTGGCAGAACCTTGGGTCCCAAGCTTGACCAGATGGCCTGGCAGAACCTTGGGTCCCAAGCTTGACCCCCTTGTAGGCAAGTAAAGTGGCGTCCAGGCGGGAAGAGGCCCGCTTGGTTTGCTCCTCCACGTTGGCAGCGACCTTGGCAGGGTCTGAGCCTCCTGGGCATGGCGGCTCCTCAGCAGGTCCTTCTCGGCCCTGGCCTGGCTCACCTGCACCTGCGGATGAAAGCTTTCGCTCTGATTTTCTCAACTGCGCTGGCACCTCGGAGGAGGAAGGCAGGAAGACGCTGCCTGAAATCAGCCGGGTCTTTTGAAGGCGAATCTAGTTCAATGGGAGAAGAGCTGCTCCAGGCGGAGACCTGGCTCCTTGTCTGCCCTGGGGGTATGGTGGAACTCAGTCTTAAAAATAGTCAGTCCTCCAAATGACAGCAAGCCCGGGACCTCTCTCTTTCTGGAAGGAGTCTGTGGTGCCTGAGGAAAAATAGTAGCTGCTGTGCAGGGGAGGGGGTGGGGGTGGGGCAGGGGTTTCTTTGCCAGAATTCAGGAAATCTCAGGGAGAAAGTGGATGGAATCCTGCCTGAAGATAAATAGCAGCTTGCTGGTCGCCTGGGCCCTAGGGTTCTAGAATTTTATCAGTGTTAAGAGATTGTTGCTTAATGGAATATAATTCACCCTATAAGTACCACTGATAGGCGGACTTAGGGAGCTGATTAGAGATCAGAGGCTTTTCCCAACAGTAATTGGAAGCTGTTTGTTTTGGCAAAAGAGAGAAGTAAGCTGGTGATTAGCTCATTCTACTGGGAGGGCCAGCCTCTCCTCCAAGAAAAAGTAAACAAACAATTAGGGCATCAAAAACCATAACAGCCACAAATCAGTCACAGGCTCACCAGTTTCTGACTAGGAATCTTGAGATGAAGATACTTGATGTGCCAGTGCTCCCTGCGGCCCGTTTTAAGTCCTATGCCAGGCTGGCCAGGCATTCACAGTCACCTTGGGAGAGAGGCCATTACAGAATAGCGCCCTAGGTGTTTTCTAGTCTCTGCTTTCTAAAGAGTTCGGCATTTGACCCATACACTGTGCTGCTCCTTGGAGATATGTGCATTTTTAATACTGTTTCTCTTTGAAAATGATTTATGCAACTTTCGTAAAGCATCTTAAAAATAGCAGAAAATCCACTTACTGACTTGTTCACTTCAAGCACCATATGGTTAGAAAAGAAATATATGTACACGCACGTATATATTTATTTTATTATAATATACTTATAATTTATAATGACATGTAGCAGTTTGATATAATTGATGAATTCCAAAAAGAAATATTGGATTATGCTTGTAATCTGAGCTGTACCAGAGCATGATTGAGTTATGGTTAGGGCATTGAGTCCCCACCCCTTGGTGGGTGGAGACTCACAGATAAAAAAGGCCTGGCAGAAGACAGAGTTGGAGCTTTTGACCTGAGATTTCTGATGTTAGAGTTTGATGCTGAAGATCTGGGAAATCAGCACGCAGAGGAAAGAGAAGCCAGCCCCAAGAAGGAAGGGACCTTGAACCCAGAGAAAAGCAAGCCCCAGGAATGTAGGAACCCAGGAAGCCTGAACCCTCGCAGACGTTGGCAGCCATTGTGCTCCAAATAGACTTTGGTGAGGGAAGTAACTTATGCTTTATGGCCTGGTATCTGTAAGCTCCTTCCCCACCTACAAACCCTTTTTAAAAACGAACCAATTTCTGGTATTTTGCATCAGCACCTCTTTGGCTGACTAATACAACATATTAATGACGAAATATGCATACACACGTGTATGTGTATTGAGAGGTTTAAATTAAAATGTGAATGTTGGTGTGTGTGTTTCCACTTTAAGGAAATGTAACCCTAACATAGAAAACGATTGTATTTATTTAAAAGGAAGTCACCACATTTCACCGGAGATGCTGCCCCGCTTTGTTCCAGTGAGTGGGTCTAACCCGTGGGGTTAAACTAGAGAAACTCGTTGAAGTGTCGATGTGCACTGCCTGTTTTCTCCCCGAAGTGAAGTTCTGCATAACTGAGCATTGCTTTCCAGAAAGCAGAATCTTGCAGTTTTGGGTTTGGGGATGGGACTACAAGTAGTGAATCACATGCCAGTCTCACATAGAGGGTGTCTTGTGATATCTCCCCAGGCAAAATGGAAATGCCTCCTTGCAAGGCCTTGTGCCAGTGTTGGGGTAACATGCTTGTGGTGCACTGCGGAGCCCACGGACCTTTAAGAGCTCCAGGTCGGCCACCTTCCGGCATTCCTATTTGGTTTATCCTGAACTCCACATTTTGCAAGTGCATTGTCTGTCAACGTATGGCAGTTATTGAGCATGTTCTAGTTTCCCCTCTTTTCAGTAATCAAAGATATCGGTAATCCTTCCAGAGCTTCACATTGGCATGAGATCGCTGGCATTACCAGAGTTGACATTTGTTGACAAGATGAATTTTCATGACCCGTTAGTTGTCCTTTGCCACGACGTCTAAGGAAAATGTATCATTTCCTTCAGGGTTTCCTGAAATATTGAAAATAGGCCCCAGGTCACAGTTCCTTCTACAGCAGATACTGCCCACTGGTGCCCATCGTCCTTCCTCCCCCCCCAGCTGCTTCCCCTTTTATACTTGTACCTTCCCCTGTGGGCACCAGGTAGGCAGAGCTCCTGCTCTCTGTTGACTCAGTGCTCACGGGGTGCTGGCGGCCACCTGCTGGGACCAGCCTGTGAGGCAGTGCTGGCTCCAGAGCTTCCGAGGGGTGAGGGGCTCCTGGTCTCCAGCTGAGCTCGCGTTCTTCCTCAGCTCCTTCCCCTGCCTGCTCTCCTGTTCCACGAGAACGCCACCCTGCCCCGGAAACCCCACTGCAGCCCCTGCTTCTCAGAAGCCCTAACTTCCTTCAGAGATACCTGAGCTAGTCAGAACTTCTCTGTCACATGAGACACCTGGATGCTTGGAGAATAGGGATGACTTGTCCTGAGAGCCTACAGGTAGGAGGTCATGAATTAAAAATAGAGCCCAGCTTTCACATCTCTGCTCAGCTCGTTCTCACAGTCCCATGCCACCTGCCTGTCCTAAAAAAAATCTTGAGGGCTTAAAAAATGTGAACAATTCCTTTAAATAAAGACTCACTTAGATTCAGAACGTTTTTTATTTGAATTTAGTTTATATCTTGTGACGATTTCAATGAAAATATTTCACATCTTGGGTCTAATGCACTAGCAGCACACCTTGTTCCCAGAATTCAGGGAAATGTGAGAAATAAATACCGTTTAGGGAAGTTTGAGTTCATAGTGTGGCAGGTAGGCAGTAGGTTGGGTGAGGGGACAGCATTGACCAAAGCCATCCCTGGCGGGTTTAGGAAGATGGCAAGGGCAACCAGCTGTCCGGATAAATCAGTTTTGGATTTACTCAACCAGAGGAATGGCATCCACCATCCACCAGGGCCTACCATCTCATCTGTTATCTTAAAAGATTTCACACGTGGTTTTCAAAGAGGTGAAAGGAGGAATTTTCACTTATGGCAGAGAGGGCTGGGTAAAAATAGCGACCTCATGGCCCATAAGCAAAGATTCCACGGTAAGGAGTAAGGAAATGGTGCTGGGCTGGCTGGAGTGCGATTCCACGTGCAGGCAAGGCTGTGAGGCTGGATCACTTCCCCCTCTAAAAAAGCAGTTACTGCTTCAGTCCCCTCCGTGGCTCCAGCTGATCCCAGCAGGTGGCTACAGCGCTAAGGTGAGACTGAGAGGGCACCTGCCCCTGAGGAATTTTTACTCTAGTAGGGGCCAAGACTTGGAAACAGGAAACAGTTTCCGAGAGCTCAGAGTCCTTAAATGAGATCTCAGAGTGGGGGGCTTGGACCTCCCATGAGTTTAGGGAAAGTGCCCTCCAGGAGACTCCTAGCACCGCACCCCAGATGCTTGGTTATCCCCGTCCGGAGCAACCTGCACGGGCGTGGGGCCCGCCCCTCGGCCACTCTCTCCTCACTTGTTCTTGAGGGATGAGCTGTCCCTGCCTCTTCCGCAGAATGGGTGGAAAGCACAGGGGCCATCACACCTAGAGATGGGTGCGCGGTCCTTCTTCCTGCTGCGTGGTGATGTGGGTGAACCTCGGGGTACCCTATGGGTGGCTCTGTGCTTCCCAGTTGATCTCTAAGCCGGAGGAGCCGGCTCCCCTAAGAGCCAGCCCGGAGCCCGGGAGCCCTGGGGGTGGGAAGAAGAGGGAAGGAGGAGGCCGCTTCCCATCTCCCTGCCCTCAGGCTCTGTCTTCCCTTGGACTCCAGTCCTGGAGAGTGGGCATGGGCCCAAAGTCCCGAGTTACTGGGCCGAAGGAGAGAAGACCCTTAACACTGCATTTTACAGTGTTTTGGTGTTGACAAAGTAGAGGCACACACATTATCTATTTGACCTTTACACAACTCTGTGAGCTCAGGGATATTACTTGTCTTTTACAGATAAGAAAACGGAAGGTCTGAGAGAGAGATAACCATAGCTTCCAGCAGAAACTAAGCCCTAGGCCCGGCAGTCCCACGTGTTTATACTAAACGACCCTGCTTCTCAGTCAGTAAGTTGACAAAGAGAGAAGACAGAAGGGAAATATCGATGTACTCAAACCCAGGACCCCTGAGCACCCATCACTGCTTTTCTCATAGGTTCCTGGAAGTACCGATAAATTGTGGAATGGCACAGTTGTTGGTAACTGAAGGGATCCTGGAATGCTAGAAGAAACCTTAAAGATATCAGCCCATTAATATCAGCTCTCTGTGCCCTCATCCCTCTGTCAATCTTCTAACCAAGAAGAACCTGCCAAACACAGCCATCTTCAGGATTCGTACGTTCTGGGGACCCAGCAACAGTGAGAAGGGCTTCCCACCCTCCAAAGAACCATTTTCTCCTAGAGAGAGAAATTTTATCAAATAACCTCAAAAAGTTGTTGAAGAAAGAAACTGATAATCATGTATCATCTTTTTAAAATATATTTTTATTAGAAAAGTCATGAGCTTACAAACAATCATGGAATTCTCATAATCACCCCTCCACCAACACTACGTTGTTGTAGAACATTTGTTACAGATTATGAGATAATATCATCAGGTGATTACTGCTAACTATGGTGTAGCGCGTACATTTGGTATATTTTTCCATACCCCCTGTTATTAACACAGTACATCTTTGGCATTGACATGCATCATCTCTGAAGATGTTAAGACAATCGTTGAGTTCACTATCATGAGCTCAACTAATTTCTCAGAGGAAGTGCTTTCTTTAATAGATTGCTTTTGTTTAGGTCCACCAAAATTTCTGCTTGTCTAAGGCAGTAGCCAAGCGTTAAGTGTGAGTCAGGCAGAAATGTCCGGAGAACAGGTGCTCTACCTGGCGTCAGAGAGTTTGAGTTTGTTGTTTGGGGATAACAAAAGTTTCCGCCCGCCATCACCGCCTTGGGCTGTTGGCTGCCATAGCTGCTGTGTGTGATGAGGGCACACGTGTGGGGCATTTCTAAGTGGAAATTGTAGCCTATACGCAGGGGACAGCACTGCCAAGAGCTCCGTGTGCCCGCGCATGATGGGCAAGTCGTTTTGCCTTGCATGTGTTGACACTTCACAATTATTGCCAGCATCTCTGCAAGACATAACTGTTCAGGAATGTGGAATTCTGAGAAAAGGAGAATTTAGAAAATTCTCAAGGCTGTACCTGGAAAGAAAATGTTAAAGATGAGAATAATTGTTTATTTTTTAATTCCCCAAGTGATAGCCCGTATTCCCAGGAAATCTGAGGAAGAATAACCTATCAAGGGGGAAAAATCCTAAAATGTAATTCATAGTCCATTTATCCTTTTGTTTTGAATTATAATTTTTGATCATTTAATAAAGTTCTTTCGCTCTCCCAGTTACAAATATTCTGCCAATTGAGAAAATAATATTCTGTTAGTGACCTCCAAAATACGATTTAATTCTGCAAATTATCTTCTTTCTTTGAAAGATGAGGCAGATAACGTTATCACCATTTAAAAAAAGTCACATAACGTATGGGGATGGGGATTTTTTTTAAGGAAGTGTATTTCCTAATTTGTACATGATCTCAAATCACCTGCAGAGAACAAAATACATTTTTCCTCAATTTAAAATCAATCATTGCTTACATTTTAAATATCATAGATAATTTCTGGTTATTTCTGGAGAAGTGATAATTTCGTAAGTCCAGAAATAAAAAAACAAAACAGTCCAGGGATTGAAACAAGAAACTAATTTTGCAAAGGAATCCATCACTTTACCAAAGTATCATTAATCATACTAGTAATTGACATGTGTTGATGGAAATTCTTTGATTATGAACTTAGAAATGTCTTCTCCATGGTTTTGTTTGCAGTGTACACCTTTTTCCTTTCGCCACAAGATGCTAATGCATTAATAATTCATGTTTGGAATACTTCTAAGTCCCTCTCCTGTTCTGGAGACGTTACTGACAACTTCTCTAAAAAAAAGACTGAAACAGTTGAGAAAATCTAAATGCAGACAAAAATAAAGCTTTCAGCATAAAGGAGATCTCAGCCATTCACTGCATACCTAGTGGATTAGTTTAACTGGTTTATCCAAGACAAACTTACCAACTTGTGTTTAATTCACTAACAATATCTAATGGTAAGCAATAGTCCTTCTTATTCTTAAATGAGTAACAGCAGTCTTGAAAATGGAAATTCATACTTCCTCCACTAAAGAGAAAATCAACAAAGAGTTGCAAACCTAAAATATCCAGAGTTTTTGAGCAGGATATGTATCTTACGTTGCGGTATCACTCCGCTGCATCCTGGAGCGAGATCCTGCTGTGTTGAAGGAGTGTTCCACGAGCCTTGTGTTTCTGGGCTAGTCACTTGATTGCCATCCAAGGAGTAGCCTCCCGCAGAATAAAAATAACAAGATTCTTCATACTCACTAAGGTTCCTAGAGGTCCTTCTTAGTCACTAAGGTTCTTAGAGTCACAAGAAAAATCCCCACATTCAGAAATGTGGAAACATTTCCTGAGAAACCTCTGTGTCAGCAGTTTCAGTTGAGATACTCAGGTTTTCAGCATTTATCCCTCATGACAGGCTGCTTATTTTTGTCTGTGCCTACTGGTGTTTTGTCCCTCACTCGAGGGTCATTTCACCCATGTAAATGGAGTTTTGCTGACCTTTGAGTGACTATGAGATGAGCCATATGAAACTGGAATAGTGGATCACCCATTCTTATAAAACTAGGAGCACTCACTGCATGAACTTGGGGCTTGCCCTTTAGAGTTGAGCATCAATTGTATGTAGAAGCTACTGATTCCTTTCAGAAAAGAACACAGGAGGCCATGTTATGAAAACATTTTGGTCACCATGCTTCTTTTTACTTCTTTCAGTGGCAAGGAACATCAGAGAAAATCACCTAGGTGGTGGCTGCCATTAAAAATAGTTGTCCAGTGAGACCATGATACTAGTGACTATGCTTGTGAGCCTATATGCCTGAAATGAGAACAAGGCCTAGAGCAGCACTGTGCCTAGGAATTTCCTCCTGACAGCCTTCATGTTACTCAAATGTGGCCAGTCTCGAAGCCAAACGCAGCATGTAAATGCAATGCCTTCCCCCCAGCGTGGGACATGACACCCGGGGATGAGCCTCCCTGGCACCGAGGGATCACTACCAAGTACCAACTGATGATGCAACTAGAAAATGACCTTAAATTAAAGGTTCAATGCGGATCAGCAGAATATCCCTGTCTACATATAATAACATGACTTTAAAATGCTGTTTGACCTAATGTAAGGGGGAAATGGAAAGGACAAATGAGTTTATATGGCTATGAGTCTCTAAAAAAGAGTCTGGAGGTTGTCAGAAGGATTGCCCTTATGCACAACTGAGCAGAGTCTAAAAGACAGATAAAGTAGATACAACCCCAGGTATTGGTTCCTTTGAAGACTAAAGAGACCCACGGGTTCTATGGTCATGGCAGATGGGGTTCACTGCCATGTCAGATGGCCCTTCTTTGGAGCTGGTGTTTCTGCATGATGAAACTGGACTCAGATGGGATCTCTTTTCACAAGACTTTCATGCTACTTTATTGGAATTGTAGTTGGTGTTGGAGTTTAAGATATATTTAGGGGATTTGAATCTCTGGACTGACAATATGATAGCCAGGCCCTGAGCCTCAACAGACATCAGCTCCTACTCTCTGATTTATTGGACTCACCCCAGTCAGCTAAGATGGAATTGAAGAAGGACAACCACCACACCGTGGAGCCTAGAGTGCCTACAGCTGAAAGCAGGAGGATTGCATCCAGTATCCATGTGGAATCTGAGCCTCCTCTTGACATGGAGGTACAAAGGACACAACCAATCCAAGGTCCACAGAGAAAAGGTGGCATTGGAGTGGGAAAAGTGGCCATGGTGGCTGATGGGTATGGGGAATGACAGGAAGAGATGAGAGGTGGAGGTGTTTTTGGGACTTGGAGTTGCCCTGGATGGTGCTTCAGGGGCAATCACTGGACATTGTAAATCCTCCCAGGGCCCACTGGATGGAATGGGGGAGAGTATGGGCCATGATGTGGACCAATGACCATGAGGTGCAGAGATACCCAGAGATGTACTTACCAAATGCAATGGATGTGTCATGATGATGGGAGTGAGTGTTGCTGGGGGGGGGGGGGGGGGGAGGAGTGGTGGGGTGGGGGTGGTGGGGTTGAATGGGACCTCATATTTTTTTAATGTAATATTTTTACAAAATGAATAAAATAAAAAAAAATAGTTGTCGTTTGAATATCACTCTGTTCCCCATTTCTTCTTGCATGTTTTGGGCTCTTTGGACTTTGCCTTTGAAATTCAAAATGTATACCCCCCAGTGACTTTCTTTGTGTTTTAGACGTAGTGGGCTCTCAGCAGAGGTTTGGTAGCTATCCCCACCATATCTTTGAATGGAAATGCACCTCTCTTTTCTTTCTATTTGCCCGCTTGCCATCTCCCTTTCCCCTTTTCTCTTCCCCCGCCCCCCTCTAGTTTGCTCATCATTTTGGAAATGGCCTACACCTGGCATGGTAGTTTCCCATTGGGCCAGACTCTCTAAGTAAGTAGAAAATATCTCTTTTTGCTGTGCTTGCTGTTTCCTCATTTTTGTCTCAGGTGTATGAGCTACAAAGGGAAAAAAATTTGGACAGAATATATTCACTAGTTAAGTAGAACAATTACATAGGAAAACCAGTATTTGGAGGAGAAACTACGTTTATAGCAGATGTCTGTTTGTATTTTGATTCTTCTGTTTTCCTGGAGCCATGGATTTGTGTAATATTTTAACATGTTTTTCATAGGACGATGTGTAAACTCTAGTCACATTTATTTCTTTAAAATTTTTGAAAAAGAGGAAGTAGGTTATTTTAAAATCAACTAATTTTATATGGTATTAAAACCATTAGACCACATGAAATTAGGGCTAAAATGTTTTCATATATATCTCTGTATATTATCGTATGTTTAAAGTTCAGGGGTTCTAAATCTCTGCATTATTGACCTTTTGGACCAAACAATTCTTTGTTACAGGGGCTGTCCTGTGCATTGTAGGATATTTAGAAGCATCCTTGGCCCTACTAACTGGATGCCAGTAGCAACATACCACCCCATCAGATGCAACAGGCAAACATGTCTCCACGCTGCTAAACGGCCCCCGGTGGCCAGGTTACCCCCGGTCGATAGCTGCAGTGCTGTTTTGTTCTATATCTTTTTATCTTTTATCTCTATCTGTGCATCTCTGGTTTCAAGATCTACTTCCAAATTTATATCTATGTATGGTTCTCTTATTAAATAGCAAGTTGTTCTATTTAAAAGAGTAAACTGAGCTGTGAACCAATAAACTAATTACATTAACCATTGTCTCTTTTGCTTTTAATTTGGGGGTTTGGAAAAGTGCTCATTTATCTCTACTTGAAAATTGAGGCAAGTTTAAAGCCCTGGCTTCTGTAAAACTGCTCTCCTTCCATCCTTTGGCAACAGTGGTGGCAGTTGTTCTCAGCAAATAGTAAGTGGCTCACCGTGTCAGGCACTTTGCTAAGTACTAGGTTTGCAGAATGAGCAAGGCCTACTTTTCTACTTTTCCTCGCCCTCAGGCACGTGGGGCATGTGAACAGATGGGGCACCTTGTGGCACCTGCTCAGGGTGGGAGGCTGCAGGGAGTCATGGGTCAGAGCACAGCACTGGAGCCTATGAACAAAGGTCCACCCTGGGTTGTCACTCGCTAACTCTGATCTCCCATGCAAGTGGTTCTGGAAGCAGGCCTGACACTGGGAACGTCTCCATAGGGATAAACGCACCGTCGCCACGTCCACTCGGACTTTGCGATCTGATACAACCACAAAGAGCACGGGGACCCTGTCGGATTTTCATCTCTAAATCTCCTGAATCAAAACGACCCTCAGCAGTGCTGATTCTGAAGATATGATGGCATTTAGGCGTGTGAGAATCATTTGAGAAAATCGGTGTTCAACCATGAGCAGACTAAAGTCAAGTGCTAAGGTTGCATCTTTTCCTTTAAGCACACGTCTGTTTTTTATTTGGTGAATCAGTCCTAGATTCCGAGTCCCTTGCAACCTTTTGGCAAGGAAGCTTCTTTTCTAAAACTTTTGCCTCTGAGCTTTCTGTCAGACCCTTTCTCTGTGCTTTGCCTCAGTTTCTTCCCCTGTAAAATGGTGGTGGTGATGGTACATTTCACTGTGTATGGATTCCTTGTGTTTTACCTAGAACATAGTCAGCTAATTAAGACTCAGCTGATCCTGGATAGATTATAGATTAGGCACAGAGCTGAACGCTGGTGCTCAGCATCCAGGAATTCACAATAGTATACTGCTTGACCCCACGAGCCAAAGATATTACCAAAAATTAAAACGGTTTAGTTTTATGGACAGAGAATGCAATGCAGATCTCTTGTATGCTTTTGTCACTTAAAGATTTTCTCTTTCCATGAGATGCATGAGAATAGCAGAAAAAGAATTTTAAATTGAAAGTTGCTGTGCTGGATAGGTATTGTGTGAGGAGAAAAAGTCGTTCCATTTTAGGTCCTTTATTCTATCATGAAGCCATAGCTGGTTTCCCAGATGCCATGCTTATAATTCTGCAGTTAATACATTTTTCTTGGAAGTGATTTTTTTGTTTGTTTTTTCGTAAAGTAAGATCTTTCATTTGTGCTTTCTTTTGCATCACATGTAATTCCTCATGTTTTCTCAAGTGGTCTCATTAAAATCTATCTTTTAAAGTTTATATTAAAATATTCCAGCATCCTGACAAATGGGTTGGAATATTATATAAGTCAGAGTATAATGACAAAGTGCTCTGTTTTTGTTTGGTTAATTGTTTGGCATGCTACAATGAGAAACACATACAGACGCACAATGAGAAAGCATATATCACAAGAAAATATGACAAAAACCAGACATTTAGTAAAGTCAACCCAAATGGGGAAAAAACCCCAACATCTTTCAAGTAATTTTTTTTTTCATACTTAGATTTTCCCTTCTGTTATACAAAGGAAATTCAATGAAATTGAGCGTTCGGAATATGCCAGTTATAATTACCTATCAAGCTGGTAGTTGTTCCTTCACCATTAAAATAGATACTTCCATGATTTATTGAGTATATTCCAAAATGAGTTACTAAAATATTCTGTAGGAATGCACATGGAAATAACATTTTCATTTATGGGGTGTTGTGTATTTTTTCGAGTAGATATTTTAAAAGTGGTTAGTGATATTAGCACTAGATTCCAGTTCGTGTTCCCGCGAGACTTACCCTCTCCGGCCGCTGTTGATGCTGGTGAGTCAGTTAGCTTGATAACTGAAAATTGCTCCTTAATCTCTGTTGGTCAACAGGCCAGCTAGCAGGCATTCATGTGCCTTGCGGGGGTAGCTCATTACCAACAACAGATCGCACCTGTCAAGCCCTGCAGCTGTCAAGCATTCATTCTGGAAACTAATAGGGTGATTTGCAGTCCTTTAAAGTCAGCTTTGCTTTTTACTCTCGCTGCCAGCACGAGCAATAAATCACGTCTCCACCTCGTTGTTTTTAATGAAGACGGCTGTGCACTGAGGAGAGACCCACTTGGCCTCGCCGGGACTGGGCATCGTTACATTGATGAGCAGGATATGGTCCCATGACCTGGCCTTGAACGTTCAGAAGCAGAAGGGGTCTTTAGGGGTCAAGACTGAGAATTATACACACACAAAAGCACACATCCAAATATCAATGTGTTCCTTTATGAAGAGGACAATTTTCTTTAGTAACTGGAATGCCAGGAGATCCCTTAGAAAGCAGGATGAAGTAGCTGGAAGTTGGCTTGGTAAACTTAGAGCAAGGGAACAAAAAGAAGTGAAAGATTTTGCATGGTATTTCAAATAGCCTGTCCTCATCTTGTTGCAGACCCCTTAAACTACAGGTTAGCAGGCCCCAGCTAGAGCTTCTCCTTCTGTAGGTTTGGGGTGAGGCCAGAGAAGGCGCATTTCTACCGAGCTTCCAGATGCAGCTGATGCTTCTCGTGTGGAGAACACACTTGGAGAACCACTGTTTAGAAATTATTCGTGCTGTCATGGTGGTTTCTTTGTAGTGCCCCTCTCTTTTGCCATGTTCTAGGAGTGAAGTTTTCTTTTGTCTCCCCACCTGCTGGTTCTTCATCTGACACGCCTTTCCTTGTTCCAGTTGACATAACATTTATTAAGTTTTATCTTCTCAAACAGCAGATTGCGATGGGGCCCTTGACAAGAATGTTATCAAGGACAGAGTCTCAGCTGGAATCAAGGATACCCACCATCTTTATTGAAACATGGGTTACGACGCCAGCTGGAAAGATGAAGGGACCGTTCCCACATCTTCATATGTGTGTGTTTGAGCACTCTAGGTCTAGTGTGGGAACCCTGTTTGAATGTCTTGGGCCGCTCAAGCAAATACCACGAAATGGGTTGAGTTAAACAATGGGAATTTATTCGCTCATGATTTGAGGCTGGGGAAAAATCCAAATCGAGGCATCAGTAAGGTGATGCTTTCTTCCAGAAGACTGGTGTTCTGGGGCTGGCTGCTGGTGATCCTTGGTCCTTAGCTTTCCTTTCCCATGGTGGTGTGTGCTGGCCTCTTCCTTCTCTTCCGGGTTCTTTTGAGGTTGAGCTCCTTGCTTCCTGTGGCTTCCTTGCTCTGTATCTGAGTTTCATTCTCTTATAAAGGACTCTAGTAATAGGATTAAAATCCATCCTAACTGAGGTGGGCCACATCTTGACTGAAGTAGCCTCATCAAAAGGTCCCGCTTACAGTGGGTCTGCACCCACAGGAATGGATTAAAATTAAGAACGTGTTCTTGTGGGGTACAGCCCTCTAAACCACCACAAATCCTGAACAGAAACCTTGAAGAGGAAGGGTCACTAGGGGTCAAGTTCTAGGGTGACACACCTAAACTTGGAGCTCTTGATGAGAGTGGTAGAACACATGAGCATGGATTGATCACACCGGGTTAGCATGTGGCTGGCCAAGCCACCTCACTGTAATTGAGTGGCTCTTCCATGCTTATTGAGGCAGCCTATTTTCACCATAGAACTGGATAGCTTGACCCTAAACAGTTGACATTATGGGTAACCAATGCCTCATTATGATGCATCCATGTGCTTTAAGATTTAAGAACTTTTTTTTAAAAGATAGACTTGGGATGTGTCACTGTCGGGGTTGGAGAGAAAGATGGGTTCAAGTGAGACACCACCCTCTCACATACACTGGGGGAAGACATTGACAAGGAGTTGGCCACCAGGAGCCACCAGTGACAGGAAGTGGATGCACTTGGGAGGCAGTGAGGAGGCCTGAGTTGAGGAATAACTACTGATAGTGACTTTTAAAGCAAATGGGGGGAAAATGTAAAAATGTTAAAGCAGAGATTCCCAGTTGACATTGGGAGGTAGTTGGAACAAGGTAGTGTTTTGTTCTATGGCTTTGCTTTTTAATGGCCATATTTCATTTTGAATTTTAAATGTTAAGAATAGTATTTGATAGTCTTGGATTTTCATGTTCCCCAAAAGGGGGTTACATCCTCCAAATTTAATTTAGTGCAAACCCTGCATTAAATAATTCTATTGATTCCTTACAATTGTTTTGTAAATCATTGCATCTTCACATTTATGATTCTTTCTAATTGTTTTAAGCAAATATTTGGACCTTGAAAGACTTGAAACAGCCAAATGATATAAAATTCCTAAGACTGCTCTCATTCGTAAGCATTTGGAAACCATTTTCTTTGTTATATCAAAACTTATCGAGGGCTCTGGGAAGTCTGACTTCTCCACAGTAAACCACATGAGCTGCGGAGGCTGTCTGAGAACATCTAAGTGCCCAACAGTTGCTCCTTCTGGGCAAGCATTTCTATCAGTAGACTCTGCATCCTACCACCTAGACCATGACCTTGAGTTTATATGCTCAAGGGTGGTCCTCCTAAAGATCTTGGTGACACTCTTAGATCAAAGCCTCATTTCTCTCGTTATGGAAATGAAGAAATTAATTTTTCTGAGACCCGCAACCTACTGTGGGTAGATGTCCTGGAATGTAAAATAGGGTCTTGTGACTCATAGTTATGTGTTTTCGGTTAAAATATTCTTTTTCTCTGAACCAATGAGTGGTCAAGTTTTAGGCTTTCTGGGCCCCAACTTCCTCTTCTACAAAGAGAGAACATTGCACTTGAAACCCTGATAACTCGCAATTCTCAGGACCTAGAAATTTCCCCAGAGTCTTGGGTCACCACTATGGGTGATGGCTTTCACATGTGGTTCAAATCAATGGCATTGAGTAACTCGACGTGGCCAGACATTTCTAGGCATGCCAGTTCTTAGGCTTGCTGCTGCCAGTAGATATTTGCTCCCCTCCCTTTTTTCTCTTCCCTTTTCTCCTCACATAGACAGGATGGACCCTGTTTTGTGTTTTTCTCTTCTGGTTTTGACCTTTTCTTTTTTTACAGCATTGCAAATGTTTGGGTTCGGGTTATTAGAGAATTTAGTTGACTGGAGAGAAAACTGTCAGCAGACAGTAATGTGCAACTCTTCGACCTTTGTGCTTTAATGGATTTCTGAGATTTCATCAGAGCTCATGGATGGAAAAGTCAAGGAGGCGGTGTGGCATGTTACTGGGACATTGCAACCTCCTTCTCTTGGAAAGTTCCTTGTATTATGAGACAATTACATGTCACTAACAAGTTACATTTGTGTTGTTTTCAGCAAGATGGATTAAATGACCCTCACATGTCTTCCCTCATTTGTAATTATATGGTATCATCTGAGTCAGAATGCTACAGTTTACAAACATTTTGAATGGGTATTTGGAGTTACATTTTGGGTTCCCTTTTCTTTCCTGGTTGTTTTTGGAAAACACGCTTGGCCATATTCAGATAGCCCTTCTAATTCAGTAGGGAGAGACTGACAGAGGTGCCGACTGAAGCACATGCTTTATAAAGTGACTTGTAATTTAGAAGAAGTTCTTAGATTTGGAGTCCGACTTGGCTCATGTCATTAATTGTGAAGAGTCAGAATTCCAAAGCCCTCTAGTTTGGATAAAATACTACAGAAAATGATTTTTCTGTTGCTTTTGAACAAGAACAGCTTTTGTGGACAGCTTTTCCCTGGTAGGACAAGGTTGAGTCCTAATGGAGCTAAGAGATCTCTCCAAGTCATTGTTTTAATAACTGGCTAGGTGGTTTTAATTTTCATTAAAAGTTTCCTGATTATGCTTCTCTTGTGGTCATGTATAAAATATCCCACAGTAAAGAACACAGCAGCAACAACAACATTTAAGGAAAGGAAAAACTGAAGACTCTTAAACACTGCTAGTTATCATGTGTCACTTAAAGTTTATGTCTGTCCATTGGAAATGTGCATCACACGAGTCTTTCCAGAGGATCATAATAAAGAAAGAATGTAATTAAGAGTTGTGTACTGCTTGGTGTTTTTTTTTCCACATTTCTCTTGCATATTTTTCTTCTTTGATAATGGTTTTGTTTTTTCATAGGAAGGTTGGATGGTGGTGGCATTTTTTAAAAAATCTACTGTTTTTCCTATCAGTTGTTTGGTACACAGCCTTGTACTAAAGTTATTTTTAAAAGAAGAGGTTTTAAAAAGTAACTGCCAATGTCAAGTTGAAACACCCTTATATTGTTAATTAGTGAATATCCTCCTCAGAACACAGTTGTCTTAGTTCCCTAAAAAGTCCGTCAACCTGAAGTGAAGCTGTAGTTGCATCCCAAGCCAGATGGATCGATTGAGCAAGAGCTTGGGCATGAAGTGTGGAGATGTGTTCTTGGGCTAGAATGCTTGCCAGGTAACCAGTGTTGCATGTGATTCTGCCTTCGTCTTCCACCACTGGGAGGGCTCCATGTCCATGCAGACCTTCCAGCATCCTCGGCCAACTCCCCCAACACCCTCTACTTTTCATAAAATGTGGCTCTATCTTTTTGCCTTTCCTGAAACTGCTTTCTCTCCAAACCCTTTCTGTTGGAGACAGCTCATTCCCTCATCCTTTCCCTGAGGAGTATGACTGGTTTTCACAACTTGGGTTATTCATGAGCTCTTCACAGTTTTGGGATTTGAGGACAGAGGGTGTTGGGCAGTGCTCTCAGGATCAAGGCCTGAGGGGGCGTGGAGGAAGTAGTGGGGGCAGAAACAGGAGTAGGGCTGCCATGCAGGTACAACAAAGGCCTCAGGAGCCCCACAGCATGCTCTGGAGCTGGGAATACCTTGGAAGTTGTCCTGAATCGGGGCAAGAGGTTGGTCCCCAATACTCCAGCCCCAAAGTCATTGGATATTGGCTGCCCCAAGGGGCGTGGCCTTGGGCTGGCAGCTCTCTTCAAGTGCAGTTTCAGCAAGTGGGGAGAGTGTTAGCTGTGAACCTCCTGCAAGCAGGGACAGTGTTTGCTTCAGTCATGGTGTTAGGCGGGTGGTCTCTGGGAGGTGCACCTCAGTGGCACTGCAGGGGCAATGGTGCTTGGCCTTCTAGCTCAATGGCTTCTTCTAGACAATTAGTCCGTTACATTATATAACAAAATTCTCCTTTTTAGGGCTGATGCTGTCCCAACCAGTAACGTATTTTGGACCCAGTCAGCAGCCAGAACTATCTTGCATATTTCAAACTCCAGTTTCCCATTCTGAGTGTAAACATTTACTATTTTAGTGCTTTCATTCACGTTCTACAACTGCTGTATAACTTTTAATTAATTAATTTCATTATTTTAACTTCTTTATACTAGGGAAGGAGTTAGGTTTACAGAAAAATCAGGCAGAAAATACAAAGTTTCCCTATGCCCCCATTATTACTAACATTTTTCATTAGTGTCGTACTTTTGTCAACGAAAGAATGTTATATTTACACTATTAGCAAAAGTCCAAGGTTTACATTAGGGTTCCCTGCTTGTGTTGTATAATCCTATCATTTTTTGTTTGCTTTATTCTAGTAACATTCACAAATTAAAATTTGCCTTTTAACTGCATTCAAATATATGCTTCACTGTTGTTAATTACATTCACAATGGTGTGCCAATTAAGCATTAACTCCTTAGTCCCTACCCCATCCCAGCCCCTGGTAAACTGCATTCTAGTTTCTGATTCTATGAGTTTGATTATTCTAATGATTTCAAATTGTTGAAATCATTTGGTATTTGTCCTTTCGTGTCTGGCTTAATTTCACTCATCATATCGTCTTGAAGGTACATCCACGTTGTCACTTGAGTATCTTTCACCTCAAGATCTTCGTTCCTTAATCCCTCAAACCTCTGACAATCGATTGGCCTAGAGTCTAGCACATTTGCTGCGTTGTAAGAAACACCTAGGGCGTTTGTTAATCACAGGCTCCAAGGTCTGGCCCTATGGAGTCTGTCCCTGGGAACCTGTGTCTAACAGGTATCCCTGACTCCCTGAGTTCTTCCTGGTTTCATTTCCCATATCCTGTGTAGATTCCATGTCACTTTTTCCAGTCACTTTTTTTTCAGTCATTTCCTTCTTTTGCAGAATTCTAATCCTGAATCCATCGAGCTGTAATAGCTTCCTACTTGGACATGTCCACACAACCCTATGGAATGGTGTTGCTAAAAATCCATAGTTCTTAGCCTCAGCTAAACTTTCTGCTCTCCGTCAATCTTTCCAATGTACTTCTAGTCCACTCCCACTCTCTCCTGCCCTGTAGCAAGTAGTCCAAAATTTCACCTCTCTCAACCCCACCCCCCAGAAACTCCCTTCTCTTTGAAAATTATATCAGTTCCGATTTCACTGAGAAAAATGAAGGGCACAGGTAGCTCCCACCC
This sequence comes from Dasypus novemcinctus, assembly GCF_030445035.2. Taxonomy (NCBI): domain Eukaryota; kingdom Metazoa; phylum Chordata; class Mammalia; order Cingulata; family Dasypodidae; genus Dasypus; species Dasypus novemcinctus. The sequence goes on along the minus strand of NC_092216.1, from coordinate 8,563,310 downwards.
CCAACTTTGTGTCATTAGAAAATCTGTATACACTTTCCATGTGAAGATCATAAAAATTCATACTGGGTTTCCCTTAGGTGTTTGGTGTGGGGAGACCTCCATACATCCCCTGGCGATACCCCGTTCCTTAGGATTACAGGCTTATGTGCTATAACCTCTCTGTCTGTTTAACAGGTTACTCAGAAGGAGTTTCTAATCATTTCCTGAAGGCAGATGAGGGGAAATGGGCAGCCACCCTGAAACTATCAAGATGGTGCCAGTACTGGGGAGAAACGGGATTTGTGTGGAACCAACATAGATTTATGTGTGACAGTTCAGTGACTCTAAGAGGCCATTGCTGGGACGTCAGTGTAACCCTAAGAAAGACACCTGATAATAAAATGACGACATATTGTTGATGACAGTCTTTGATAGAGCATCATTCCGTTGCACCAACAGCTTGTTGCTTTGTAATACCTTTCATCCGTCCAAGAGATTGGGCAATGTATCCTGCCTTCCTTTGTATTTTTTAGCATGAGAACGGCAATCCTTTTGTTCGTGTATCCGTCATAAAGTACAGGACAACTTCATCTTAAATCCTCTGAAGCACTGGTTGTTAGTTTGCAAGAAATATGTAGAAGTTCAGTCTTTTCTCCAGTGAACATTTGTCAGGCCCTGTATTTCTTTGCTTTTCTGTGCACACCATCGTTTCAATGCCAACTCACAGTCTAATCATTTTATTTACATTGAAATGATCATTAAAGCCAGTATGTGCACACAGTTCAGTTTCAGGTGTGACAGTATACGCAACTATGACACGTGTGATGCGACGATGACTGCCGTGATGCTACCTGGCTGGCAGCGTGTGTCGTGTTCAGTTTGAAGATGCACCGATGTAAGCTGTCGGCATCGGATTGTGTGTCTAAATGAAACTGCACTGCACTTCTTAGGATTTGCCCAGGACTGTTGAAGGGCGTGATTGCAAGCACAAAGCAGTGGAGCCTGCTTGGTAATCTCCTTCCCAGAATCCATCGCCCCTCTCCCGTCTGCCAGCCTTCCTGTACGGTGCTCGTGTGATTACCGTGGATTGCCCGTGAGGCCGGGAATCTCCGCGGTTAGTGGGCCTCGGATCCCAGGCAGGTGGTGCTGGTTGCCACGCAGGCTCAGCCAGGGGGGACCAGTAAGCACCCAGCCCACTGTCCCCAGCAGCCCCCTGCCCTCAGACACCCCCCGCGGGGACCTGTGGGATGGTGCCTCTGGACAGCTGCCCGCAGGCCACAGGCCAGAATCTCAGACCCCGTGGATTTGCCTGTGCCTCTTTTGCTAACAAAAGCAAACTGTGCTTTTATATGAACCTTTACAAGAGCATTTGCATCTCACTCGTAAGCCACCAGCCTCAAAGTCACCGATCCAGGCGTCTGGACCCCTTCCATCCCTCTGCCCTCCTCTGTCGCGTGTCCTGGCTGCTCTTTCTCCTCTTCCCTTCCCAGCTCCGTCCTTCCCCAGCGGGGACTGCTTGGAAGGAGGGCTGGAAGCAAGTGGGTGTGGCTGGCAACGTGCCCAGGCCTGCCCACCTTGCAGCAGGTGGGAGGAGGGCGGGCCTCCCCTCTAGGCTAGGCTTTGCGCTCCCCACCTTCACGTGCTTTTCTAGACGGGTGGCTGGCCAAGAGCACCTGGGCCCAGGAGTACACACAGGGGAGGCAGAGGCCTCGGGCGAGGGCTGTGCCAGCCTGCTCTTAGGGTCTGCTGCCACCTACGCGTTCTCCTGTCCTTGTCGGGAAGGGGGCTGTCGGGAAGGGACGTTTATACTGTCACTTCTTTCTCGGGTTCTCCACAAACAATGCTTTGTTGTCCAGTTTATCGTCAGTGCGCTATGCTCATGCTTCTTTTGTAATATGAGGCATTTACGAATTTGAGTTATCGCCCTTAATGCTCCCATTAAACCTGCTGAAAACTGGATTTATCTCAGCATGAGTCATTTATTCCATCTTGAAATCTTCCAGGGCTTTATGTGGTTTTGTGCAGAGGGCACCATGTATCAAAACTTTCTCCTGAAAATATCAGTTTTAACCTCAAGTTTTGTTTATGAAATTACAGCTGTGGCAAGAATGAACAAAAATTCAGCGTACCTGCTTGATGGAGAGGAGGTTGAAGATGGTTGCGTGAATGTCTGAAGAGAGGCTAACTGCTTCTGGTTCTATGATAGTTCCCATATTCTTACAGGCAGAGGAAGCAATGGAAAATTTCTTTTTTCCCCTGCTTCTCCACATATAAAATTCATGAGATATTCCTTATCAAAATTCATAGTAAAATGTTAATAAACTGTGTTCTCCCCTGTACTATATTCGGGCACCTGTTGCTTTAGAAGTTTTCTGTACAAGATTTTTACTTGTCTGTAACTATAAAAAGATCTTTAGTATGATACTTATTACTTTGTATTTGGTTCTGAATGCGAGGTTTGTCCCCTCCCCGCCCTTCATTTTTTGGCATTGCTGTGTGACTCTCTTGGACATTTAAGATAGAGCTCCTAAAAGCTCTACCCAGAGAATATGAAAAACCTGCTCACTTGAGCCTGCTAATTTCATTCTTTCCAGCTCCTCATGTCCCAGTGATTGAATTGCAATTCCTTGGTAGTGCCATTGTTTGCTGCTCAGTGAGTTGCTCAAAAACAGTATTTAAGATCATGTGCTCTGACCGTGCCAGTGGCTCCAGAGTCCCCCAGGATCAAGAGATGTGGATGGACTCCGATGTCCGGCTGCCGGTGGGCTGGGGGCAGCAGCATGAAATAAACACAGCACGAAGTGTTTGTCCTTGCCAAGCACGGTAGACAGGGGCCGAAAAAGGTGCTGGGAGCCAGGAGAGCATGGGACAGGGAGCCTGTTAGGTACAGACATGGGATCAGGGATGGCTTCCCAGAAGAGGTGGCCCTCGTGGTGACCTGAGGGATGCGTAGGTGTTCACTTAGCGGAGGGAAGAGCTCTAAGCAAGGACAGCACAGGGACTCTGACTCTCAAACGAGCTTCCAGGGGGGAGGAAGTGAAGGAAGGACCCTGCGGCCAGGGGCATTCCAGGGGCGGTGGGCAGGGCGCGCGTCTGTGTTTGCAGAGAGCTATGCTTTGATACGGTCATGCATTTTTTCCCTATAAATTCAACTAAATGTGTGGGAGGTATAGAACTCAGAAAGAAATTATTGTTTTAGATGGACCATGGCTCCTGTGGTCACTAGCAAACTTAATTAAAACTTATCAAGTGATAAGGCTTCTGCCTACCACACGGGAGGACCCAGGTTCAATCCATGGGACCTCCCGGTGAAAAAGAAGACGAGAAAGCGTTTTTGAGCAGTGGGCCAGTGTCCACGCAGTGAGCCAAGTGCCTGTGTGGTGAGCCAAGTGCCCGCGTGGTGAGCCAAGTGCCCGCGTGAGTGCTCGCATGGTGAGCCAGTGCCTGCGCAAGTGAGCCATGCAGCAAGATGATGACACAACAAAAGGGAGACAAAGGGGAGAGTCAAGGTGAAGCAGCGACCAGAAACCGAGGTGGCGCAATTGACAGGGAACCTCTCTCCACATCAGAGGTCCCCATGATCGAATCCCAGTGAATCCTAGAGGAGAAAAAGTGAGAAGAGAATGACAAAAAGAGAAATAGATACAGAAGATCACACAGTGAATGGACACAGATGGCAAAAACAGTGGGGAGGGGAAAAAAATCTTTAAAACAAAACCACTTATCTAGCCATGCCAATAACTATTCTCAGTTTTATTCTCTTGACCTCTTTTGGTTAGCTACTTTTTAAACAATGTGAGTTCTGAGTATATTGACCATAGAAAGGAATATCCTTATAATAATAAAGGAAATCAATTCTACCATACCATGGTTCCAAAATATCAGGCAAATATCCTAGATTAAAATGAATTCCTAAACTTTAATCCGTTCCTTCAATTGAAAAAAACCTTGCATGAAAACAGAATCGCCAGTTGAGAGTCACAGCTACGTGTTTGTCCTTTGCCAGAGTCGATGAAGTTAAGATCTCCTGGGCCGGCGTCTCTCTCAAATGCTCCTTGCTGGTGGTGACGGCTTGGTGGTGTGTTCTCAGACTCGCGCGCTCCTCCTCTCGAGGCTCCTCCACTGGGTCTCAGCCGCCACCTGGTTTCCTGAAAGGAAACGTGTGGCAGCTCTTACGTTCCTTTTCTCCATGCGGCTTCATCCCCTGAAGGGACAGATTGTCAAAGGGGAGAGCATAGATAACCAGTTTTCCTTTGTTTTTATCCTTCTCCTGTGGGTTGCCTAAGTGAGTGCAGTGTTTTCTTCAGGTGAAGCTTTGGAGAATGACTTTTCTTGAAGGCAAAATCAAAAGGATAGAAATGGTCTTTGGAATAATGGCTGGGTGCAGTTGCAGGAACTTATATAAGCTCTTTGAAAGCTAGATTGACTAGCACTGGTGTTTGATGTAGTTAAACCAATAAAACCCAGGATGTAATCTGTATATAATTACAAAAGTCCCGCGCCTGATCCTACCTGGAGTTGACAATAACAATTCTAGAAGCAAACGTCTTTCCCTTCTAGTGTACTGTGAGTCTTTATCTTTGCCAGCGTGAAGCCGGAACAAGACTTTATTGCAAGTGCTGTATTTTATTTTTATTGTCAAGTGGCTTAACAGGCGAAGGCTGTTGTAATCTGACTGACACCGCCCGAGGCGGGCTGTTGAAATGCACCGGATTCTTCTTTTCTCGTTGTTCCTCTGCTCACCAGCCTGACAGGTGAGCAGGCAGGTGGGTGGGGCACGGCCTCGCACACCTGGCCTAAGCAAAGAGGCCAGAGTTCATCAGGGCTTTCCTTGCTGCCCAGGTGCCACCCCGCAGGGCTCTTTCTTACAGGTAAAAACCTATGGCGAACTTCGATTGATAAAGGCAAAATCACACAACAGCTGCAAAATCGTGGTGTGGGGAAATTGTTGCAAGAAAAGCAGGAAACCCAAAGCCAGGAAGGACATAGAGGCACATCTGAGGTATATGGGGAAAATTTCAGCATGGAGAAATCTCTGTGAATAAATTCAGAAGACAAATGATACACGGAGACATTTTTACAACACCTAGAACAGACAAAGCATCATTACACCTAATTGATACTAACTGCTGCCGTGATTGATAACAAATGGTAAACAGCCCAGAAAAGGGAAAAAGGTAGAGACAGTGGACCGTAAAGGCAGTGAAAGCAGTATCTTACACCTCTGCTCGCCCGTCGTATGAGCAGAAGAGGAAAGATTGCAACCACCCGGGGAGAAAAGCAGGGTGGGCTCCCCTGCGGAGCCTCAGTCTTAGGAGTGAATCGGTGAGCCCAGGGCTGGGGGACACGGGGGAGCTGGGAGATGCCAAATCCAGGCTGGCCCCCACCCCAGGAGCAATAACGGTGAACGCCACCAGCGAGGTCACGTCAACGGAACAACCTCCTTTTTCCTGACATCTGACCACGTGGCACTGAGTCTGCTAAATACTTTACAGGGATTATTTTTTTAATCTTCCCAAACTGTCTTCCCTCACAAAAAAGCCATTATATCATAATTTTCGTGCTTGCTTGATGTCTTCCCAAATATTTCTTAGTAATGACAGAGCTATGTGTCGTGGGGAAATTTGCTTCAAATGAAAATGCCTTGATTGAGGAGCTGCGTTCATCCTGATTCCTAATAAAATGTAAGCAGTGCAGCAGTGGACTCTGGATGCAGGATTCATTCTCATTTTGCCAGGTGTATGAGCCAGGCGAGGAGGAGGAAAGGTCAGCCTGAGTCACGGAGGAGGATTTCCGCTGGAAAGTGGAGGCTGGGCAACCCAAGGCCATCTTTGTAGGATTAATAATTTTTTGAGGCTTGGCCATTTTATCTGCAGTCGAAAGGAATAAATGGAAGCCATTTATGAGAAGGGTTTCTCACAGCCCTAATCCATTTTTCTTTTTTTTCTTTTTTTCCCCAACTCTCTAATAGTCACTAAATAATACTTTAAAAAAAAAAATTTCTGAAGTCAAACACCAGTGTAATCCATTTTCTACCAGTTTGCCCAATCTTTTCTCCTGTTTTCTGTTTCAGCCCATCATTTGTTTTGCTTCCTGAGCAAGTGATATTTAGGGCTGCCAGGACAGTGTCTTACCTCCATCCCCAAGTCTGTCAACCTGGAGGCACCTTCACAACGCAGTGGGTTATTCCCAGTTGAGTTTGCTCACTGGCTTCACAACTATAGATACTGTACTTGACTTGCTGACTCTGTGTTCTTACCTGTAAAATGGATAAATGAAACTTGTGCCATTATACAAGACAATTGTGTGGGGTGAATATGCCCGACACAGAAGCCAGCACTTATCCCATAGGTGTGGTCAGTAGTATAATTATAATAATAATAATGATATAAGTTGGTAATAATAATAAAAGTCAAAGGCTTATTACCCTATTAGTAATTTTTTGTCAACCACTGATTTGGGGGCAGGCAGCAATTGCCATGCCTGCTTTTGTAGCCTCAGTCATCCTCGTGTGGCCTTTAGCCACAGTGCCATCTGCTTAAGAACCAAGGACTGTGGCAGTTGCTTGTGTGTAAAAGAGCCGAGGAAGAGTGAGGGAGCCCTCTCCCCAAGATTGCGCTGTAGCCGGGGACTAAGACTTAGATGAGGGGAAATACCTGTACAGCAGGAGAGGGTGTCATCAATTCCCCAAGCATGGTGCAGCCAGTGTAGGGAGACTTGAGGTTCTCCTTCTCTCCTTCAGAGGAAAGACGTGGAAAGGAAGGAGCCGGAAGCCCGCGTTGAGTTTCCACTCCAGGGAGCAGGCCCCGTGGTCTGACTCGAGGAAGCTGAAGGTCATCAGACAGTGACCTGTGAACAAGACGTTCAGGACTTGCCTTGGCCGGGGCCCCCAGGCCCGAGTTCATCCAGGCCAGCACTGGGTCCCTTAGGAAGGAACCGCTCTGCTCTCCACCTGCCCCTCTGGGCCGTGGGCAGGGAACGCCCAAGGCGGGGCACAGGCTGCTTGGACAGGCCTGGCTGCAGCCCGCCTTGCACAGTGTAAGCAGGGAGCCCCCTTCCCAGGCCAGGTATTGAGGTGGTCTCAGTTAGGGAGTGTCTCCAAGCTGCCTCGGACCCTGCTCCGGCTGCTGCAGAATGTGCTTCTCACTGTCTGACCCCTGCTCTTTGCAGTCGGGTCCCTCACCCTGCCTGTGGGTGCTCCCTGAACCGATGACGTCTTGTAAAACACCATCTGCAGATTGCGCCTTCTTCCTGGCTACCAGCGCCTGGGGAGCTCACCCAGCCTGCCTTTTGTCTGGCTCTGGCTTCTGCCCCATCTCACAGTTTCTCTGACTCACGCCTGCCAGCTCGCAAACTCAGCTCGACTCAGGTCCCTGCCCGGTGTGAAATGACTCCGTGTCCAGAAATGAACGCCGACCTGTAGGGAGACGAGGGCCGCAGGTGTGAGGGCGCGTGGCTTTCAGTAGGGGTCGGCGAGTAGGTGCCAGTTTGGTTAAACCGTAGGGGTGTGTAGGAACTCCTGGGAATGAAGGCTGCAAGGAGGGTGAGGGCCATTTGACGTAGGGCTCAGCAGAGCCTGAATGTGGGGTAAGATCTTCACGTAGAAGAGGAAGCTTTCCAGCACTGCACAGTTCAACTTTACCTAGTGGCTTATTGGGAATGGATTGAATTGTGATCTGCCCATACAATGGAATTTGATAATAAAGTTAATGCTCTGTGGGACAATATGGATCCTCAGTGAAAGCAGACACACAGGACCACACACTGTGTGATTCCATTTCCATGAGAGAGCCAGAGCTGCAAGTCCCTAAGCACAGAAAGCGGATGACTGGTTGCTGGGGCCGGAGGCAGGGGTGATGGGCAGTGACTGTTAATGGACATGGGGTTTCTTTTTGGGGTGGTGATAGAAATGTTCTAGAATTAGATAGTGGTGATTGCACACTCTTGTGAATATACTGAAAAACATTGAATTGCACACTTTACAAAGTTGAATTTTATGTTATATGAAGTGTGTCTCAATAATCTAGTTATAAAAAGATTTTAAAAGAGATGTCGATTCAGTTTTCTTTTTCCAAACTGAAAGAAAAACTGTATTACTACTCTACCCATGTTGGTGCTTTTAAAATCAAATGTTTAGAGGTTCAAACATAGGAAACAAGTTATTTTGTTATACCTCCAACCTTGGACTTCAGAGAACTTGTGGCCAAAGCATCTGATATATTGAGTGATGGGTTTCTTCTAGCTCTACCAAATACCCTGTCCTCTCACTATCTGAACTAAAAGATCACAACCAAAGGAAAAGCATGACCACAATACTGGTCACGTGGAATCAGAGGTTCCCTAGAAGAAATCCTGAGGTCCAGGCTAAGAAATCCCAGTCCTTGTATGTGTCACGCATTGAGCAGATGTTACGCATCTTATTCCATTTTCTCCTCCCAGTGAGTTCACTCAGTGGGTGCTGTCAGGTCCTTGTTAGGGAGGGGGTAAGCAGAAGCACAGGGAGATCAAGTAACTTGTCCATGGCAACCCATCCAGGAAGAGGGAAGAGCAGGCTTTTCACTTGGGGTCCCAAGCTCAACCTCTTATCACTGTGTGTTGGTCGAAGTCAAAGAACACCAGTATGCGCAACTGGTCACGTTACCCAAACTGCTTGCTGAGGAAGAAACTTCTAGCATGCGTTTTCCTGCTGTTTGCTGTTGTGTGGCTTAGTACACCATGAGAATAGGCATAGTCAACTTGGAATCTTTATTGCTTTATGTCTTTGTTTATAGCATAAGGTTAATGGCAAAAGAGCATTTGTTATAATCAACTTTTCTATTTTAAAAAGAGAAACCTATCAAGATGGCAAGATTCACCTTCTGTTTTTTTTTTTTTTTTTAAGATTTATTTATTTTTCTCCCCTTCCCCACCCCGCCCCAGTTGTCTGTTCTCTGTGTCTATTTGCTGCGTGTCCTTCTTTGTCCGCTTCTGTTGCTGTCAGCGGCATGGGAATCTGTATTTCTTTTGGTTGTGTCATCTTGTTGTGTCAGCTCTCCGTGTGTGCAGCGCCATTCCTGGGCAGGCTGAAGTTTCTTTCGTACTGGGCGGCTCTCCTTACGGGGTGCATCAGCACTGCGCGTGGGCCAGCTCCGCACAGGTCAAGGAGGCCCGGGGTTTGAACCGCGGACTTCCCATGTGGTAGACGGATTCCCATGTGGTAGACTGGGCCAAGTCCGCTTCCCTCACCTTCTGTTAATGCACATATTTAAATGCTGTAGTCACACATATATATGTATATACATGAATATGCATATATACATACACTTATACATACATATATGTATGTATATATTCAATTAGAAAAATATTTAATGCGTCAATGTTTCTTTTCTTTTTGCAGAACAATGGTTCCCTGGTTTGGTGCCAGAATCACAAGCAATGTTCTAAGGTATGGTTCCTACATATGTATCACTATTTTTAAAAACATTTTATTTTGAAATAATTATAGATTCACAGGAGGTTGTGAAGAAACAAAAAAATTCAGAGAAGCCTCCTGTACCCACCACCCAGTTTCCAAATGGTTATATCTACGTCATCATAGAACAGTATTGAAAGCAAGGTAACTTTGGTACAGGGTGTATGCATATGTATGCCATTTTACCACCTATATATAGAGTCCTGTAGCCTCCTGCCACAGTCATGTATGTATCAGTATTTCTACACATTACCTTATTTTTAATTTTTATTCTGTACTCTTAATCATTTTGTTTTGAAGGAAAAATTGTCTTCTAGCTAGACCAGAAGATTTAATGCAATCCACTTAACACCTGATTTATTTTGCATGTAGGGTTGTCTTGCTTTTAGCACTTGCCGGTTAAATAACGGGATTCTTTCATTAAGCAGTTTGCATTCAGTATTTGAGTATTCCTTGCTGTACACACATACTCTAAACTTTGTCATTTTATTCATTTATATGTTTAATTTTTTACCGTGGACCCCCACACATCACTCTCTTTATTTTATATATGATGGTACTTTAGCTCCAATCTGGAAGTAGGTTGTTTTATAAGCAGATTACATATATGAATAAAGTTTATTAGGCTTGCCCAAAATGGAATACCTGTTAGGATTATGCTGGTGTTTAATAAGGTTTATTTCATAGATGCTAGTATAAGGCCTTCATCTTATAACCAACATTTCATCTGAGGATTACATAATAATATTGAAATAGCACATTAAAAAAAAAACACCAACAACCTTATTTTGAGAGATCTCTCGAACACGTTACCTCAAAGTGATTGGAGCATAATATGCCTCAAAAGAAAACCATTAGAATGATGTATTCCTACAAGCATGTAAGCATCATGTCATTTAATACCCATGAATCTTAGTAAAGGTGAACAGAGTTCTTCTACAGATGTGAAATAAATTTGACAGTGTTCACTTTGCTCACCTCTGGCTCTGGGTCCTGGGCAGAAAAGAAGCATCTAGTTTATAGGCCTTTTATTCTGATCTCTGTACATAATACCGTAAGCATTTGCTCTGAAAAGACATTTACTGGTATTTGTTATGTTAATTGTTCTTCAACTGGAATTGTGAGTAATTTGTTTATGTCATCATTTCAGGCAAAGATCTATAGAAAAAAACACTGCGATGAGGCAGACTGAATTTTGTAAATAGTGGTTTGGGTCCAGTTTTGTTTTAGGTGCAGATGACATGGATGATACTTTGTTGCATGGATGATAATTCTTTTATAGCATTAAAAAATTTTTGACTAGACGAGGTTCATTTGAACTGTTTTTTAACATCCTAATTTTTAAAAATTGCACCTCAAAGGATTGTGGATTGTAAAACCATGTTTTGTAATTGAATGGCCAAGGCTGGCTTGAGAAGCTGTGAATTTCACAAGAAAAGAAATCAGTTCCTCTTGCCTGAAAGTAAGAACAAACTGATAAGCCACAGCTAACTCAAACGGGAATTTTGGAATATATTATTAGGGTGACATAATTTTAAGAGTTATCTTTCGTCTGGATCCTTCGGTGTGAATCCTACATATTCATCAAAGTTTTTCTCCTTTGGGTATGATCACAACTGGATGAATTTGCAGTTCACTACAGTTTGCATTTCTTTGAGATTCACGCAGCACTCAGTAGGCTTTCTCTTCCTCCTTCGGTTAACGAGGTTGACAGTATGCGAGAATAACTTCTATGCTACTGATGATGGAATGGGTCACTTGGTAAATCAGCTGAGTAGGTACTAAAGTTTGGATCCCTGGCCCCTAGGTTGAGTGCATAGTGATTGACATCTTTAAAAACCATTGTCAATAATTTTTGAGACAGAAGAGTTAAAAAAAAAAAAGACAAAACAAAAAAAAAAGCCCAGAGGGATGTTGCTGATTCGGTTTTCTGATTGCATACTTTAAAGCATAACATTTACATACTGTTTTCGGCAGTAGCGCTGTCCAGTTATTTCTGGACGCCATCTGCAAAGCCCGCCAGCCCGCCTTCAGGCTCCCTCCAGAGTGCGCCAGCTTCTCCCTTTCTAAACGGCCCTCTTCCCCCGCCCCAGGCCGCCCCCGTCCCCGGCCTGCACTGATCCGAGAGCATCCCAATGGCTCTCCCCGCTCCTGCTCTTGCCCCAACAATCGAATCTCCCTGTGAACGTTAGAGAGGCTACCTAAACATACGTCACATCATGCCACTGTCTACCTCAGAATGGGTGGCCAGTGTCTGTCTCGCCCCAATTCTAACCCAAAGGCTCACCCTTAGTTTCAGTGGCCTTACGCTTTTGTACAGACCGGCTCTCCAACTCTAGCTCCTTCTGCCCTCCTCCGGCTGCTTCTCCCTCTGCCTGGCCTTGTGCCCCCAGAGAGGTGCCCAGCCGACTCCCTGCCCCCTCAGGCCTCGGCACCTCGCCACCTTCTCGGCCACGCCTTCCCCGGCACCCTCTCTCGTGAACTGTGCTTCACTGGCCGTACCACCCCCCAGCCGGTCGTCGTGGAGTTAGTCCTCTCTCTGCTTAGAGCCGGTCTCCTTCTTGGCACAGGCCTGGTCATCTTCGTTCACTCTGGTGGCCCCAGAGCATGGAACGGTGCTTGGCACGCGGTAATTGCTCAGCACGTAGTTTTGATGAATGAAGGAATGAGGCTGGAACATTTTTCTTCTCCCCAGACTTGTATCATGACTGCATTACCTTCAAGAAACTTAAAGTAAAATTTAAGTGCACCTTGCATCTGTGTCGTGCAGCATGGTTGCTGGGTACTGTTGGGCAAACCTCCGTCTTCCTGTGCTGGGTTTCCCAGAATGAACCCAGCCCTGGGAGCTGTAACTGCTGTGCCCTTCAGTCCCGCATGGCATAGACATGGCGCTTTGTCCAGCATGGGTCTGGGCCCGTGGGCCCCAAATGGGGGCCCGTTCCGCCCACTAGCAGCAGTCTTTGGGCAATGTCTGGATACATTTTTCATTGTTGCAACTGTGTGGGGACAGGGTGCTGCTGTCTTCTAGTGGGTGGGGTGCCAGGGGTGCAGCTAACATCCTACAATGCACAGGACCGCCCCCACCACCAAGAGTTACCCAGCCCGAAGGATTAATAGCACTGAAGTGAGAAACCCTGGTCTAGGCATTTGGGAAGTTACAGAGAAATTACGAACAGACACGTGTTCTGCGCGCTTTTACTTGGTTATGCGGGAGACAACAAGCATATAGTTTATTGAGCACGTGATCCCTGCCAGACACTTTTCCAGGGGCTTGTGCAGGTGAATGCTAATTCTCATCCTGCACTCTCTAACGAAGGTGAGGTAGATTGCCCTGTGCCTCCTAATCCCATCCCTTCTCTCCTCTGCTAACCCAAAGCCCCTCTTCTCAGCTGAGCATACTGTCACCTAGACGTAGACATGTACGTTTTCCCAAGCTCCCTTGTAGCTAAGCAAAGCCACCTAACCAATTTCCAGCCTACTAGCTGTGAGCAGAATTAGTGCGTAGGACTCTGTAGATGCCTCCTTAAAGGGAACCGACTTAGCTGGATAAAGCACCCTTTTTCCTCTTCCCACCTTCCTCTTCTCTGCTACTTAGAGTGCAGACCTGTGGTCGGGGCTCCAGCAGCCATCATGGACCATAAGGCTGGAGACCAGGCTGAGGCTAACCCAACAGAAAGATGAAAAGAACTGGTCTTTGGCACGGTGGAACCCCTCACTTCAGCCCTGAAATTCTCAAATTATTGGCCCAGGGGAAAGAAAGACTCTCCTGCCTTGTTTAAATGTGGTTGTACGTTTTCTGTTCTACGCACACGGCCTTGTCCCGCGGCCCCGGCTGGCCTGGGCTTGCGTCTCTGCCTCCGGCCCGGGGCAGGCGCGCTCTCCGTCCCTGGCTGCTCCTGACCGCGTCTGCATTTCCTTGGCTTGTCAGCGCTGCCGCCAGGTTGGAGGCAGGCCCACCCTGATCCCGCTGGGCCTCGTATCTTCCACGGTGCAGTTTAGAAATGAGTTCTCACCCCCAGGCCGGGGGCTAGGTCTCGAGGGTGACTCGATCTTCCACTCCGGCGTAGCCCTTCCTCTGTGCAGTCAAGGAATCAGAGGCCCAAAGCAGTGAGCTGTGACGTCAAAGACAGCCTCCCCCCTCAGAGCACGGCGCTCTTCTTAGGCTCGCCATGGTCCGTTCCATGTAATTTCGCTAAAGACCAGCTCACTGCTTTGGGCCTCTGATTCCTCGACTGCACAGAGGAAGGGCACAGAGGATGGTTTTGATGAGGAATACGCTGGTATTTAGTCACAGGGCAGGAGGCAAGGTACACTACTGAGCCATCTTACCAGGTGAAGAATATGCGTTGTCTCAGGGGCTTCGTTTTCAAAGTCACATTCCATTAACTACTGCGCTCTGTGCCGGGGGTCAGCAAGTGACTTCTGGAAAGGGCCAGATAGGAACTGTTTTTGACTCTGCAAACTCATTGTCACTGTCTCAGCTACTCCACTTGGCTGTTGCAGGAAAGCAACCACAGAGAATACGTGAAGGGGGTGGGCATGGCTGTGTTCCAGTTAAACTTTATTTACGGACACTGAAATTTGAATTTCATTCAGTTTCAAGTCACGAAGTTTTATTTTTTTCCAACCATTTAAAAATTAAAAAAAAAAAAAAAAGACAAACATTCTTAGCTCACAGGCTGTCCAAAAACAGGGGTGAGCCCCGTTTGGCTCTTCTATGCTGTTGAATTTACGTATGCAAAACCAAACCAAAACAATAAAGCCGCATCCATCTGTTAGTACAAAGGCATGTTGATGTACTCAAACATGAACAAAATGGACAGTTTCTGACACTATTCGCTGTCTGTAAACCTTTGTTGAATGAAGGAATGGTAAACAATTGTACGGAAACGTAAATAAATCCCATTGAGTTCTAGAAAACTCAATGTGAAAATGTGATTACTAGGGTCAGGAAAATTGTGAAAGACTTTAGAATGGGCAAAAGCAAGGCGGACTGGTGTCCTCTCTTTGTGCCCTTCCTGGTTGGCGCAGCGTTCCTTGTCTGAGCTGTTTTCCTACTCTGTAAGTGGTAGGAAGCCGACAATAATGCAGAGGATTCTTGTCCATGCAAATGCAAATGAATTATGTGCAGTGGAATGCCATTGAGGGTTGCCCCGCTGCCTGCCGCGGGAGCAGACCACTTTTGCATCTATTTGTAATTGTATTCCAGCATTCTTTATTTGCGTATATGCATATACACGCCCATGTAAATTAAAATAAACATGTTATTTTTTATTTGGGTCCCTCAGTATATATTGTGTTCAATAAAATCATTGGCCACGTGTTCACTTTACATTTGCCCAAGAGCCATGTCTTTACTTAAAAGTAGTGCTGGTTCAGCCTTAGTCTCAGAGTTTACTTTCAAACCTGCCGTCTAGGAATGACACCCTTGGTGACACGCTGCCTGTCTGCTGGGAGCAAGCCTGCTGGCCCTCCCCCCTTTGGGAGCTGTAACTCACTCACTTGCCTCTGGTTTTCAGTGCGTGCGCTCAAAAGCAGTAATTTAGGCCCGACGTCCCTGCCTCTGCCTGCCTCTGCCTGCCTCTGCCTCTGCCTCCTTCTTGGATCTGAGTAGGCGTTGGGTTCTTCTGCGAGCTACACCTCCCAAGTCTGAGGAATTTTCAGGGCTTCCTGAGAGCCCAAGTTAGAGGTGAGGAAGATTGGTTTTGGTAGTCTGAGCATCTGGATGACTTCACTTGACATCTGTGAAATTTATTGGATAAGGGTCAAACTTTTGAAACAAAGCCCAGTGTGACTGTGGAAGGTTTTTTGTTTGGTGTTGGATGCTTTCAGTGATTTATGTGGTAATGAGCGTAAATCCCTAGAGCCCAAGAAAACGTATTTTAAGGAGGTAAACGGAAATGCAGGCACCTGTAGAAATGTGCTATGTCCAAATACCCAAGAACCAAAGTTGGATTTCCTTGATTTCTTTGCATTTCTAATAAACAATGGATCAAAATTTCAGTTGTTTTGTATGCTTTAGATCTATTGTGATGTCCAGTCATAGTCATACAATTTTCCCTAATTTTTTTTTAAGATTTATTTTTATTTATTCTTTCCCCTTCTCCCCCCCCCCCCGCCATTGTCTGAGCTCTGTGACCATTCGCTGTGTGTTCTTCTGTGTCCTCTTGCATTCTTGTCGGTGACACTGGCAATCTATGTCTCTTTTTGTTGTGTCATCTTGCCGGTCAGCTCTCCATGTGTGCGGCGCCACTCCTAGCAGACTGTGCTTTTGTCACATGGGGCAGCTCTCCTTGCGGTGTGCACTCCTTGTGCATGGGCCTCCCCTACGTGGGGATGCCCTGTATGGCAGGGCACTCCTGGCGTGCATCAGCACTGCACGTGGGCCAGCTCACCACATGGGTCAGGACGCCCTGGGTTTGAACCTTGGACCTCCCATGTGGTAGGCAGATGCTCTATCAGGTGAGCCAAATCCGCTTCCCTTCCCTGACTATTATACTCAACTTCAGGGATAAAGTTGATCTGCATTGAATTTCTCTTCTCCAACCTCTTCATCTCTTTAGGGAGTTACCAGCCCTTTGATAGGCAACGGTGACTGCTGAAAGAAGTGCAGGTTTGTGCCACTGGAGAATCTGGCTTCTTATAGAAATCTTCTCAAATAAATTTCCCTTTATTTTGGATACCAGTGTCATCATATGAGTAACCATCATGTCATTATTTCTTAGGAGAAAAGTATGTGATGCTATGGAGAAAAGAGAGAGATATCCTATTTCCTCAAACCAGTGATAGAACTAAAAGTTGTGTGGAAGGTATGTTGTTACAGTGAAGGTCCATCTAGTGTCCTCTTGAGAAAGCAACCTGTATGTACAATATTAGCATGATCAGAATAACTTGTCGAAGGCCAGTTTGCCCAAGGATCTTACGTTGTCCTGCCAGTTAAGGGCATGACTTCAGCACCCCAGGACAACCTGTCAGCCTGGGTCCTCCATACTTCCCAGAGTTAGTCTCTCTTAAAGAAGACCTCTTGTATTTTGCAGTTTACATGCAAATGAAAATCAAATGAGCAGCAGGCCCCAGTGAAGGTTCCATATGCAGGGATATTTATAAAGAGTCCAATATTGCTATACAGTAACATTAAAATGTATCATCTCTGCTTTAAGGCAAAAATGGAAAAAAAGAAGTGAAAATGTATAACAGGCAAAAAGAGAAAAAATCCTTACAAATGGAGTTGCTAAATAAAAAATCTGGTTTCAAAACACTGTTTTTTAAAAGGTACGGACGCGGTGCTGAGATTTGAAAAACTGCCGAAGGCTTCCATCCCGTCCCTGGTAGCGCTAGTGCAGGTGGATAGATGAGTTAATGATTTAAACAATCCGAGACTTGCTGCCCCTTTCCATCTGTCAGAGCCCCCTGCAGTGGTCGTTTGAGCCTCCAGCTTTGAAGGCAGCCTAAGCTGGTGTCCGAGATTTGCTTCCCTCCCGGGCTGTCATTCTTATGGTAAGTGTTCTGCCCTCGTGCTGGGAACTTTTATCAAACATGTTAGTGTGCATTTGGGTGATCGTTAGCCTGGAAGCTGGAACATTCCAGGTCTTTTAGCCTAGAAACTAGTCTCTCCAAAAGAACACATGCAACTTCCTGCTAAGCTTGTAGCACAATCAGTATTTAAGGAAAAGAATAGGTTTTTATTTAGATTGGAATCCAATTTGTGACATGTTAATAGCTTCCAATGTGTTTCTGATTTTCCAGCCCCATCTTACGGGAGGTGGGGGCGGGGGTGGTGAAAGACAATTCCACCTGCTCTAAACGGCAAAGGAAGGAAATCAGGAGGGGAAAAGGCGCCTCCTTGTAAGCCTTTATCCTGGACTTTATCTCTTACTGCTAATTTCTCTTTCTATCTGTTGAAAGAAGATGCAGACAAAGACTTTTATTTGGTTCACAATTGAAAAGACCTTCCTTCAAACCGGCGTTAGGAAGGGAAGAGGTTCTGGACATATGAAAAACATCTGGGGAAACGGACTTTGGCCCAGTGGTTAGGGCGTCCGTCTACCATATGGGAGGTCCGCGGTTCAAACCCCGGGCCTCCTTGACCCGTGTGCAGCTGGCCATGCGCAGTGCTGATGCGCGCAAGGAGTGCCGTGCCACGCAAGGGTGTCCCCCGCGTTGGGGGAGCCCCACGTGCAAGGAGTGCGCCCGTGAGGAAAGCCGCCCAGCGTGAAAAGAAAGAGCAGCCTGCCCAGGAATGGCGCCGCCCACACTTCCCGTGCCGCTGACGACAACAGAAGCGGACAAAGAAACAAGATGCAGCAAATAGACACCAAGAACAGACAACCAGGGGAGGGGGGGAAATTAAAATAAATAAATAAATCTTTAAAAAAAAAAAAAAAAAAAAAAAAAAAGAAAAACATCTGAGTCAAGATGCATTACATGGTGATTATGATCCCACAGATGTTCTGAAGTTGTAATGTGTTCATCAGAAGACACTCAGAGCGTGGATGAGCACCGATCGTTTGAAGACGGTGGGGGTCGATCCCAATGGGCAGGAAGTACCGATGGTGATTGGAGACTGGGGATGTTAGGTTTTAGGAATGAGACGGCGTGAGATTTCAGGAATGGGGTAGGCTAGAGTTTGTAGGCATTTCATGTGACTACCTGTAGCCTACCAGCCCCAGTGAGCCATAAAGTCAAAAACACGCTCTCCTGAAGTGGAAACTTCCATCGAGTTTAGGGATCAACATGCACTTTTCTGCATTCTTTATGTTGATTCCATCCCATAGTTAATCTTTGGCATGATGTTCAAATCATCTGGTAGTTATTTACCTAATTATACACAGAAATTCCTCTTGGAAAACCTAATTTGTGTTTGTGCATCGTCTACCTTGGAAAATGTCCTTGTTAGGACCTTTAATTATTACCGGGGAGTTCGGCCCTCACAACAGTTTTGATGGCTGTGAAATGACGATGGACCTGTCATCCTCCTGGAATGAAATATCAAACTCACTGTATCCTCGTGGTACCAAAAGTCCTCAGAGAGAAACAGTATTTATATATGCCTGATGGATGTATAGTTTCCAGATACACTCCAGTCTATTCTGTGATTACAGGACTAAACTATGCATCTTTGCCTTTTCAAGACAGTCCTTTATAGAACCATTTTTACTTAATCCCATGTTGTTCCAATGCCGCTGCTGTATATTGTGTTATGTTCCTAGAAATGATCTCAAAAACCTAGTCACTGAGGCTTCTCTGAAGACTTGTTGAGGACGTTGGTCCATTGTTGCGTGCCATCTTTTCCTGGTGGAAACTTGGGGAGCCCTTCATCCTGATTGCGTTCTCAGTACTGATTGCACAACCTTAGGAAGCCGGTGGATGTTTAACCTATGGATTCTATAGGTTTTGTAATTAATAGTGCCTTTCTGTTAGAATTGTTTGTTAGAAAGTGAAAAGATGAATAAAACAGTCTATTTTAATGGGTGTATTGAAATTAATTGCATGTATTTGGGGAACTAGCTTTATCCCTGATTCGATTCTTATTTTTTCGGTCCCAGTTTTTATTTCCCTTTATCTCATTTTTCTCATCCAGGTTTGTTTTCTGCTTGTGTATCATATGGATCTTTGTAAAATTGTCTTGAATAACTTTAAAAGTGAGAAAGGCCATAGGTAAATCTATAAATCCATAAAATAATTGCCTAGGGTAGTACCACATTGTCGTGCAAATTACCCTGTTGTAGAATTTGAGAGAGGTTCAATTATTTGCGTATAGAGAGGCCAGGACTCAGGAATGATTTTGAGAAGGAAAAATGGTTTATGGACGGCAGGCTGGACTCGGGAGCTTTCTGTTTCAATCCCGAGCCCTGAACAAGATTTTTGAGTCCCTTTTATACAGAGAGGAAAGGCCAAATGGTCCTTTTCGTTTCAGTTCTCAATAGGCTTGAATTAGCATATATATCTTCCACATCTTAGGTATTCTAGGTAAGCTTTTAGCATATTTGGTTTGCATTTCCCCTGAATACTTAAAGTTTATAGACCTTGCACTGTTAAACTGTTTCCTGGGACTGGAGTCCTTGCCATGGGATTGCAGCCTTTTATCATCCCACACCCACAAGTCACAGATAGTTTAGGTTATCTCTGAAGAGACAAAGAGCCTCCCACCCATAGCCCACATCAACCCCAGATGAGGTGCTTAGTTTCTTGAACCATTCATCCACAAGGAAAATGAAGTGGGGTGTTTCCGTCGGGAAGGAATGATTCCAGTACTGCCACCCCTTGGGAAACGGCAATAGTAGCCTCTTGTGGTTTAGGTAATGCTGTAACAGGGCCACAAAAAAAAAAAACCCAAAAAACCCACTGAAATTTAAATGATGACAACAGGGAGTGCAGTATAAACAGCGTCTGGCGGGAAGCGAGGTAAGGGTGAGGAGCTTTTATTTGTGTGCGCCTTTGGAGCCAAGGGGGTTGGGCCTGCTGCTCACAGAACTGGAGTCAAATAGCCGAGGTCAGAGAATGGTCTTTAAACCTCCACAATGAGAAAGAACTTCTCTCACTTTGGTCTTTTCAGAGCGTAGCTCCCAGCGTGGGTAAGTTCATCTTCCATCTGCGTGGAAAAAAAGACTTGGGGTCAGCTTTGTAAAGTGCCTTTTTTCCCCTTTCTCCTCCTTTCTCTTTCTATCTCTATTGTAAGCAGTAAATATTTATGTTGATTTCTCTGTAGGACCTACTTTATCTGCCATAGGTTAGGCGAATCAGTGTTAAAAATTATAAACAGAGAGAGGTGGACGAACTGGATTTCGACTTCTTAACCACAGGGGACACACCAGTCTAGAGACAGAGCAGGGACGGCTGCACTCATTTATTGCACTGACAGCCCAGTTCACGTAAATGTGAATATTCACCCTGGAAGACAGGTTGGGAAAAGTGCCCTTCTTACGGAAGGTTGGTGGCGGTTAGGAAACTGGTAGCCCCTGGCCTTGCCTTAGAAACTGTGTGCCCTTTAGGCGCTCAGGACCCTGTCCACTCCCACCCACGGGACGCTGTTTCCGAGAAGATCTGGGAAAGCCGCGGCGGGGAAGGCCTGGCCTGGCACGCAGAGGTGGCTGCCGCGGAGGGCTCTGCAGCCGTGGGGGACAGTTGTCAGGGGCCGGCCGCGAGCATTGTTGGGAGACCAGCCGCCAGGCCCTTCTCGGGCCAGCGCCTGGGTGCCGCCGCCGCTGAGGTGGGGCTTTTGATGGCCGTGGGCTCGAGTTCTCACAGCTGCAAGGTTGAACTTGGGCAGCGGCAGCTGAATGAGCCCGCTTTCCCAGGAGCAGCCTCACAATGGCCTCGGGACCATTAAGCTGTGAAGATTCATGCCTCCGTGTTTGGGGCTGTGTGTTCAGCAACTTGTCCTGGGGAGGGGCGGGGGGCAGGCGGGTTTTGGCTTTTTACATCCAACTGTATGCACATTTTCCCTTTTTGTATGGGGAAATAATGCCTGCACTGAGGATAACCCTCCCCTCCTCCTAAATCCTTCCACAAAAAGATACTTATTAAGGCCGGCATTCCGCAGAACTAAACGCTGCTTTAACTTTGCTTTATCTGCTTCACTGAGCACAGTGTAGGGAGGCCGCGGAATTCACATTACGGCGGCGCGCAGCCCTCTTTTCTCTGGGGGCTCTTTGGGCCCAGAAATAATCCCTTCCTAGAATCTTTTGAAAAAGCAGCTCAACTGTGCAGGCTAATCAACTGTAAATCGTGGCCATCTCGAAAGTATCGCAGGAAGCGGCATCACAAAACGCCGCGCTCCCCACGGCCTCCTTGCCCGGGTCTCCCCGAGGCCAGGCGCGGGTTCCCAGCCGCCACGGCTGTGGGCTGCGTGGGGCGCTTCGGCCCATCATCGCTTCTCTGCTAGGCACTGGCCTATCTGTCCCCCTGTTGCCTTTCTTTGTCATTTCCAAGCGAAAAGGCAATGCATCTCCCTAGGGCATTTCCTTTCCGTTTGGCCCTGGAGGGTATCTTGTAAATTGGAATGAGCTCTGAGGGATTCGAGGGAAGCTTTCCTCTGTGACTTCTAAATCGTTTCTGCCCCATCCTGACGCCACATTTGGCAGGAAGAAGCAGTGTAGGTCAGGGACTCTCCGCTCGTGCCCTTGTCCGCGGGCGTCCCCAGTGTGGCCAGGTTGGCTGTCGTCCTAAGCGGGCGCTGTGGCTTGGTCAGGACTCAGGTGAGCGGGTTTGCCTGCATTCTCCTGCCACTGGTGGGGTAGCACCTGACAGGCACTGGCAGGAGCAAATGTCAGCCACAGGACAGTTGGAAGTATAGAGCTGGGGCCTACCGTTAAGAACTGCCATCATGTAATGGAAACGGGACAATGGCATTGTTCTCTGACCTTGGGAGAGTAGAGTGTGACCCTTTGGCGGGTGAAATGTCCATTCTTCGCTTGCCTCCTTTCTCCTGATTGTCTTCCACCTATAGCCCACCTGGCCTGGGGGGATGTCCTCTCTTGAGTTCTGGATTCAGCTCTACTGGGCATTTCTGATTTCAGGCCCTGTGGTAGCGCTTTAAGGTTTTGTGTCCTAATTTCAGGTCCGTCCTTCTCCTTTTTTGAGAGGCCGTGAGTGGCATGGTGGACCCTTGACCTTTGGGCTCCGGTGCTGAGGGATCACCCACAAGCTCCTTGGGCAGGGCCACGCTGCTTACTATCCCTTCCCAAAGCTGTCCCTCTCCCTGGAGTCTCAGTCTTAGTTAAAGACATGAATATTCACTCATCCGCCCAAACTGAAACCGCACCCTCCTCTTCATGTACCTTCTCTTTCACTTCATTATCAGATCGTCTGCAAAGGCCTTTGGATTCATCTCTCAAAATATCTTGCCATCGTCTCTGCTGTAAGTCAAGCACTTGTTCTTCCAGGAATGTACTAACCTCAGAACCCCGAATTATCTCCCTGCCTTTGCTCCCAGCTTCTTCACATGCTAGCATGCTTACGAACCATCTGTGAGCTTGCTGAGAGGGCGTTGCCGGACCCACCTCCCAAATCCTGATGCAGGCGTTCTGGGCTGGGGACTGAGATTTTGCCTTTCTAAGGTAGCGGGGCTGCTCTCCCAGGCGGCCCTGATCTCGAGGAGCAAACTGGACTTGAGCGTGTCCTTTGGTGGCCTTCCCAGTTGGGTCCTTCTCAGCGTCCTACTGCTGCCGTAGCAAAGCACCACAAGCTGGGCCTTAGAACAGCAGAATCGTGCTGTCTCTCCGCTCTGGAGGCCAGGAGTCCAAAACTGAGGGGCCGTGCCCCTACAGCTGCAGAGGAGACGCTTCCCTCCTCCTGCAGCTCCTGGCGTAGGGGGCCCTCCTTGGCATCCCTCGGCTGGCAGATGCGTCAGCCCAGCCCCTGCCTCCGTGGTCCGAATGGCCGTCTTCTGCCGGCATCTGTCTGTCCTCTTCTCCCGTCCCTCTGAGGACACCAGTCCCCTCACTCCAGCAGGGCCTCACCTCACCTAACCACACCGGCAAGGACTTGTTTGCGAGCAGGGCCACATCCACGGGTCTGCGGACGAGGACATGAACGTAGCTTTAGGGGATACAGGTCACCACCTCACTCTCTGCTCAGATCTGTTTCTTTTTTCCCTGCACACTTTTCATCAGAACCCCAGAATAATTTTGCTGGACCACTTTGTAGTGGCAAGTGTGTAGCTGCTAAATAGTTCATTGTTCCATCCTGGCCTCTCTGCTTAGGAGAGGTGTGACTTGGGGCCAACTAGTTTGCTTTCTTTGCCCAGTTTTCTCATGTGAAAAATTAGGCCGGGTGATCAACAGGGACTGTTACGGATTTTGGAGAAGAGGCAAGGCCTCGGTGTGTCTTGAGTGTCTAGAACAGCGCCTGGTGCACTACAAGTGCTATTTTCGTAATTGCTGTTTGGTCACCGTGATGACTCTATGAGCGATTCTCCTCCACCTTTTCTTTTTTTCTCCTGTGAAGTTCTGCTTTTCCTCCCAAGTCAAGATCTGATATGTTTTCCTTCTGCCCAGTCTTCCTTGACCGTTATATTGCTTTCCTTCCAAGCCCAATTCGTTGGCTCCTCCAGTGCTGGGTTTGTAGCACATCAGCACTGAGTTGTAGCTTTTTGCTTCTCGGTGTTGCGACTCTCGAGGCCTGGAATGTCCTTGCTGTCGTCCCCACCTCACCAGAGTTCGTTTTTCTTTGGTAGCTCAGTTCCACGTGCTAAGGTTGAAGGACATGCCACCTGCATGCTGTAGGATGGGCAAGGAATGCAGAGAACGGACGCTCCAGTTCTCTGCTCTCAGAAGTGCCTTTGGATCAGTAGCACTCTTTCTTTTCCTTATCTTACGTTGGTGCAGATCTGGCTTTTGTTTTTTACTTCCGGACTCCTCCTGAACATCTTGATAGGAACTTTGGTTTGCTCTTAAGAATCCATGGGCGGTGGACTTGGCCCAGTGGTTAGGGCATCCGCCTACCACATGGGAGGTCCACGGTTCAAACCCCGGGCCTCCTTGACCCGTGTGGAGCTGGCCCAGGCGCAGTGCTGATGCGCGCAAGGAGTGCCCTGCCACGCTGGGGTGTCCCTGAGTAGGGGAGCCCCACGTGCAAGGAGTGCGCCCCGTAAGGGGAGCCGCCCAGCGCGAAAGAAAGTGCAGCCTGCCCAGGAATGGTGCCGCACACACGGAGACCTGACACAACAAGATGATGCAACAAAAAAAGGCAGAGATTCCTGGTGCCACTGACAACAACAGAAGCGGACAAAGAAGACGCAGCAAATAGACACAGAGAACAGATAACCAGGGTGTGGGGGGGAGAAGGGGAGAGAAATAAATAAATCTTAAAAAAAAAAGTCATGATCTTAATATCTTACATTTGGTTAAGATTTATAATTTGCCAAGCATTTTACATAAATTACCGCTATTTGCTTTTCAAAGCATCCTTCTGAGACGGGAAGGGAAGGTAGTGAACGTCTTTACTCGCGTGGAAGATAAAATGTAGAGGGTGGTCTGCCACACGTCCCAGGCTAAAGAGGCGAGGCCCGTGGAAAGGACTTCAGGACCATTGACCCTTGAAAGAGGAGGGGTGTTAGCAGAGCCGGGAAGACGAGCTGGGCTGTCAGTGGACAGGAGGAGATCTGAGGCAGGGCGTGGGGCCTCGCCTTTCTGGGGCATGGGCATAAAAGAGCACGAGGGGAAAGCCCGGCCACGAGAGACTGGGCACTCACTCAGACCGTCAGTTTAGCGCTGCGTGCTTGAAGGCGGATAAAGAAATACTCCTCTCCAGAGGTCCCTGCTGTTATTGGCCCTGATTTTCCTTTGCTCCCTCCGTATAATTGCTGGGTGACGAGACGGGGGCCTGGACCCTAAGTCACGCAGCACACTAGGAGCTCTGGGCAGTGCTCAGCAGGGAGCCAGAGCACAGGGCAGAATTCCGAGGGTTCTGGAGCCGCACTGGGGGCATGTCCAGTGAGCAGGGCTAGACGCCCAAGTGCCTGTGTCACCTGCGTTATCTGAAGTGAGTGCAGTGACCACAGCTGACGAGGCTGATTTATGTCTTCCTACCACGTCACATAAGCAGTGATTCAAATCTTTCTCACCAGCATGAACACGGCAGGTAATAGCCTAGTTCAGAAGATTTATTAGCATAATAGCCTGTGGAAATATAATTTGAAGAACTATGGCTAAACTGAAATATGCCTAAGAAATTTAGTAGGTCATGACTCGTTCTTTCTAATAAGTTCCCATTCTTTCAGGGTAAGAGTAACATTTTTGAAGGAGATGATGTTTTTGTGTCCAAAAAACCCCCAGAAAAAACAAAAAGCTGATCTAAAGGTGAATATTACAAATGTAAATACAAATATTTGTTCCCTAAACGCATGAATCGAATTGGGAAACGGACTTGGCTCAATGGATAGAGCGTCCGCCTACCACATGGGAGGTCCAGGGTTCATAGCTAGGGCCTCCTGACCCGTGTGGTGAGCTGGCCCACGCACAGTGCTGATGCATGCAAGGAGTGCCGTACCACGCAGGGGTGTCCCCCGTGTAGGGGAGCCCCACGCACAAGGAGCGCGCCCCGTAAGGAGAGCCACCCAGTGCAAAAGAAAGTGCAGCCTGCCCAGGAGTGGTGCCACACACACGGAGAGCTGACACAGCAAGATGACGCAACAAAAAAGTGACACAGATTCCCAGTGCCGCTGACAAGAATAGAAGCGGACACAGAAGAACACAGTGAATGGACACAGAGAGCAGACAACTGGGGTGGGGGCGGGGGAGGTGAGGGAGGGAAGGGGAGAGAAATAAATAAAAATAAATCTTAAAAAAATAATAATGTAATAATCAAAAGCTGGCAAGGATAGAGAGAAACTGGATCTCTCTGTAATATTTAAAAAAAAAAAAAATTGACTACTTATCTTCAGGGACCTGAGGATCTCAGGATGCCTATTTATGTCTAGAAGAATTTTGCAGAGAAAGTAAAGGATACTTAAAAAAAAAAAATTACGTTTCATGTGTATATAATGCTATGTTATTTCTTAATGTAGCAACTTAGGAACTAAAAAATGTCTGGAAATGTTTACAATGATTGGTATCTCAGTAAGTGTTAGTTAAATTATACCATGTAACATATAATCCCACTTCCCACCCCCAATATCCCCAGTATACTGCAGCCTCATTTCATGTGGCTACAAGTTGGCATTTAGGTTAGTTTTGAGGAAGTGGGGAGAGAGCACTGGCGCTTCAGACTTCTGCTCACATTCCATCGGCCGAGCCTGACATCCCCATGGTGGGGAGGTGTACGTGGCAGGGCCGTGAATGTGGACTCCTCTTTCAGGGTGGACAGGGAATATTTGGGATCAGAAAGCAATCTACCTCTCTAGGGGGAAAAAAGTAGCCTTGTGAAGTATCGTTTTTATTCATTAGCTATTTTCATAGGATTAAAAATAATTCCCGCCCTGATCAAGTTAGCGGAGTGAGAAGCTTCGGGACACGATCACCCCACAGAAGCTTCAAAGGGCTAGCAACCACTGGCAGAAGCATCTCTCTCACAGCTCCAGCGAACAGCTGAAGGACTGCAGTCACAGAGCAAGAGCCAAATCAAGAAAAAGGCCACTTCAAAGCGGTCGGCCCTTGGGGCGCCCTGGCCGCCCCTTCCCGCCACTCACTGGCTCGGCGTGGAGCTGGCCCCAGTTCCAGAGGGAGCAGAGTGACCCTGTGCACATACTGGGAGCCTGTAAGTCTGGCCCAGTGTGTGGGGGTGGCCTGAGGGACTTGCTGTCCCAGAAAGGGCCCTGCGTTATAGGCGGAGGCTGACCAAACTCTCTTACGGAATGCTGTGAGAATAGTTGAGTGGATGCTTGAGGCAAGGACTGACTGGCTGGAGGACACACAGAGCAGTGCCTGGGACAGCGAGGAGCTGGTTCCTAGGAAAGAACGGACATTCATATCTGTGTGAAGCCGCAACTCCTAGGGCCAAACTTGTACCCATCTGCTTAAGACAAGATGTATAAGCAGAAAGGACCAGGGAGGCCCTACTTTTTGGCTTGGAGCTATTCCCTAAACTCATTGTATGGAAAAGCTCTGAAGGAGAGCACAGGTCGATCTGCAAAGTATTTTCTTTTTTTCTCCTTTTGTGAGATCCTGGCATTCCAGGAAAATTCCGTCATTACATTAGCCGAATACAAGCTTAAGAAACAACAGATACCTCAGAGTCCTAATTCCAGTGAGAACACATTGAAATATCAAAATGTCCAGGTTCCAACAACAAAATGACAAAACATGCAAAGACACAGTAAGTGGTGGCCCAGGCAAAGGAGAAGATCAAAACATTAAAAACCAGCAAAGAGCTAAAGGAAATCAGCAAAACAATAGAAGAACACAAAGAAATATCACTAGAGAGATGAAAATATATGAAAGAACCAAAGAGAAATTGTAAATACCCTAGAGGGGTTTGACAGTGGATTGGAGCTATCTGAAACCAGTGAGAGAGAAACATCATGTCCCATGCAAGGGAAGCTCAGTAAGATTGAAAACCATGGTGGCAAGAAAGCAGTAGAATGATATATTTAAAGTGCTGAAAGCTTGGGAAGCGGATGTGGTTCAAGCAATTGGTTGCTCCCGTCTACCATATAGGAGATACAGGGTGCGATGCCCAGGGCATCCTGGTGAGGGCAAGCTGGCTCGTGTGGAGAGCTGGCCTGCACAGGAGTGCTGCCCGTGCAGGAGTGCTGCCCCGCGCAGGAGTGCTGGCCCACGTGGAGAGCTGGCACAGCAAGATGACGCAACAAAAAGAGACACAAGAGAGATAACGGAGACTCTCTCAGATCAGGGAGCTGAGGTGGCACAAGAGAATGATCATCTCTCTCCCACTCCAAAAGGCCCCAGGATCGGTTCCCAGAGTTGCCTAATGAGAGTACAAGCAAACATAACAAATGGACACGGAGAGCAGACAGTGGAGGGACGGGGATAAGTAAGTAAATAAATAAATCTTTAAAAATAAAAAAAAAAATAAAGTGCTGAAAGCAAATAATTTCCAACCGAGAATTCAATGACCAGCAAAACTGTTCTTCAAAAATGAGGGAGGGAATAAAACGTTCCCAGATAAACAAAAGCTCAGGGGCTTTGTCATCGCTGGACTGGCTCTACGTGAAATGCTAAAGGCTGGGTGGAAAGACCATCCAGTTACCTTGCACATGAAGAAATAAAGCTTTCAAGGAGAGTAAATATTAATACCAGTACTATTCTAGTTTTGATTTTGCTGTTATGGCCCACAGCTTACTGGTGCGATGTCAAACAGTGCATGATGTTGTACGACGTGTCGAGAGCCAGCCTTGGGGGCCACTCGCCTAGACCAGGTTTCCTGGAATGTGATGGCCGTGATCCCCGGGACGCGGTGGCTTAATGCCTGTTCTGATCCAGCAGGTGGGGATGCGAACCCAGGGCTCTGCCCTCTCAGGCCCGTGGAGCCGCTTGAGGAGGAGGAGTCCACCCAGATTCCCGAAACCTGTGGTGGCAGCGCGATGGCTAGAACCACGTTGCTAATTAGTGGCACAGGTTGTCCTGACTCACAGTTGAGTGAACTTTCCATTCTACTATGCATGACTACTTTTTTTTCCCTATTCCTAATAGAAATTTTTCTGTGCCCCAAACCATGAGGTTTTAAAATCACAAACTGGAATCCATTCACACGAGCTGAGTTCCAGGAGTTATTACGGCCATTAAAGAAGGAAATTCTACGTCAAAGGCAGGAGTTTGTTTCCTCTTTGGGAAGAGGCCTCGTTGTTAGCAGTGTGCTCATCTGCCAGACTGCCCCTTTCACGTGGCCACCGGAGGCTTCCACCCAGAGCTTGTGGGTCCCAGGCAAGAGAGGGGCAGCTTTCGGCATGTCCTCCACGGAAGGGGGAAGGCCGCTCTCCTCTAACTGGCTCTTCTTTTTCGTGATCTGAATCTACAGTTCAGCGAAAGTAGACATTCAGGCCACGCGGGCACATGGCCCGAGCTCTTTGTTTTCGGTGAGTTGGCGTGGACCGCGAATGGAATCCCAGATGCTGCCCTCTCCCGCCTCGTCCTGCAAGGGTGCGCGCCAGTGTGTTGTGTCTCTCTCTGCCTGTCTCATGACTAGGGGGTGGTGCGTCTTTTATAGCCAGGTTGATTGCCGAGAGGAAGCTTGTTGGATGAGTGGCCTGCGTCTCTAGGCCCCTTCCTTAAGTCAAATGACTGCTCTTATGAACTAATGGCTCCAGAGCTTTTTGGCCAAAGGAAAAGCCCTTGAGCCTAACAAATGCCTGGCAATTTCTGCTTTGTAATTAGAGGGAGTTGTTTACTTTGCTCTCTTTTAGTAGCTCTTCTCTCAGGGGTCGTTTTCTCTCTGGGTTATATGACCCATGGCGCGCTGTGTGCTCCCACAGGAAGTGATTTCTCTTCCCGTCGCGGCTGCTTTCATCTGCGCTACCATTTGGGTGCCTTGTTAGCGTGTGTTTCTCCGCAGCCGGCTTGGGAAGAGAGTGTTGGGTTTACAGCCTCAGGGGCTGCTGGAGGCTTCTGGGCGCTCCGTGAAGGGCAGGCGGTATTTTATTCTGTGCTGTGTTCTGGAGCCCAGGCTGTTGGGCTGTCCTCAGGAAAGGGAGATCCACGCCAGAAATTTGCTGGGCCGGGGCTAAATGTCAAGATTGTCTGTTTCTAAAGCCCTTGCTTTTTCTTTTAAATTCCTGGTCCTGGGATAAAAGGCTCTTAATAACTATATTTTCCAAGTATTTCAACAAGTATTATAAAAGGCAAATGCTTTTCACTTGGCTGGTTATTTCTTTCAAACAATATCCGTATGTTCTTTGAAATGTGGAACTAGAAGCTAAACTGTCTCAGGAAGCAGGTGCTCGGGGCACAGTCTCATCCGAAATTCTGAGGGAGGCCATTTGTTTTAAAGAAATAATGGATTTGGGGACACTCGACAACTTAAAGAGTACCATGTTCAACCCACTTTGGTAGGTCTTTTTTTTTCACTTCTCGAATGAAAGTGATGATTCCTGAACTTTCCTATGTGCTCTGAGGGTCCGGCCTTGGCTGCGTGTCCAGTGGGGGCGATGGGACGTTGAGGCAGCTCTGCAGAATGCTTTCGGGGTCACTCCTGCCACCCAGGCAGAAGCCAGACCCTGCTGCAGGGTGATGGGAGGGCTGGGAGGTGGGGAGGAGGCGACGAGGGGCTGGGCCCAGCAGGAACGGCTTGGGTTGGTTACGGGTGTTAGTTTTCTCCTTTGATTCTGAACCCTACCACTGACTGATATCTGTCCATCTCATTACTCCCTCACTGGGTGGCAGGTATGGACACAAAAACCCTGTGGTGCTATTTTCCCCCTTTTATTATTACTTTTGTAGCATTTTACACATTGCTAAATTATGGTCTCTTTCACTGCCCTGAGTCAAAGACAGCAAATGAATAATGATATGTAAAGAGAAGGAAAGCTTATACTGTTTAACCATCCTTAGCTCATTCAGAAAGGAAAATTCTTAACTTCCCAACAAACTGGCTTTTTAGTGACGATTTCCACAAGTTTGAAGACAGTCCTTTCCAATGTGGTAGCCACGAGCCATATGTAGCTATTTACATTTAAATTAATTTAAATGTAATATAATTAAAAGCTGGTTCCTTAGTCATCCTAGCCCAGTGTTTCCCAGTGTGATGTGATTTCATCCCCACGGGAACCCTTGGCAGTGGCTCGTGGTGTTTTCTGTTGTCACAGCTGGGGTGGTGGAGTGGAGGGGGCTGCTGGCATCTAGTGGGCAGAGGCTAGGCATGCTGCTCAACACCCCACAGTGCCCAGGATGGCCCCCACGACGTGGAATCATCTGCTCCCACTATCAGTATGCGAGGTGGAGAAACTGCACGAACCCGTTTTGAGCTCCCAGGAGCCATGCATGGCTCATGGCTGCCATATTGGGCAGTGCGGACCTAGAGCGTTTCCACCCACCCCACAGGCTTCTGTTGGACGTGGCCATCTCAGGTGAGAGAAGACAGAGAGAAGTGAGGTGGGGGAGAGGGGAGGCGGGAAGGAATCTTCTCAAGGAAGCAGCTGTCTCTGAAGGAGGCCCTGCAGGTGCTGGATTCCTTTAGCATAGACGAGCTGTGTCCTCAGTTGGGGAAATGATGGTTGTCGTTGGAGTCGAGTGTTAGTATAGGGCCCATTGACTCTGTAGCTCTCCGTGGTTGGCAGATACTTTCATGTGAATTGCCTGATTTTATTTTTGCAAAAACTCTGTAAAACAGATAAGCGCTCCATTCTACAAGTAGTAAAATGGGAGTGCAAGTGATTTATTTGGATTTCTTAATATGTGAGTAAATTAACATATCTTTTAAAAAGGAAACTACCCGAACCATGCCTATGTCACGAGACCCCAACCCTTTTCTGCCCTCTCACCTCCATCGCCTTTGAAAGAGTTAAGGATTAACACATTTGTCATAAATTGTTAGGAAGAGGCCAACTGTTAAAAATCAGAGAGGGGAGTGGATGTAGCCCAGTGGTGAGCACTTGCTTCCCATGTACGAGGTCCTGGGTTCAATCCCTGGTACCTCCTAAAAATTAAATAAAACCAAAGGGCTTTTTACAACCCCATTTTCCATGGACACACTTGGAAGGGGAAAAAGGAAAGATAAAAAGAAAATATGCATCTTTGCCCTCATCCAATTATGTGTCAAATATTATGTCTCTTCATGAATTTACAGATTTGGCTTTCATAAATATATTTTTAATGGCACATCTCATTAAAGAGGAGAAGCCATTTTTTTTCTACTTTCACAATACTTATGGACGAGACATTTTGCAGAAAGTATCAGGTGATTTTATTTTTTTTATATTTGAAAAGGCCATTGTGCTCAAATGAGTGTGAAAATAATAACAAAGTAAGTTCCTGATATATATACATTTTTTTAAAGATTTATTTTTTATTTATTTCTCTCCCCCCACCCTGTTGTCTGCTCTCTGTGTCCATTTGCTGTGTGTTCTTCTGTGTCTGCTTGGATTCTAGTCAGTGGCACCAGGAATCTGTGTCTCTTTTTGTTGCATCATCTTGCTGTGTCAGCTGTCCATGTGTGTGGCACTATTCTTGGGCAGGCTGTGCTTTCTTTGCACAGGGTGGCTCTCCTTAAGGGGCGTACTCCTTGCATGTGGGGCTCCCCTCCATGGCGGACACCCCTGCGTGGCACGGCACTCTTTGTGCACATCAGCACTGCACGTGGGCCAGCTCATCACACGGGTCAGGAGGCCCTGGGTTTGAACCCTGGACCTCCCATGTGGTAGTCGGATGCTCTTATCAGTTGAGCCAAATCCGCTTCCCTGATTTTCTTTTATTTTAAAAAATCCGGGTTCTTTAAGAGGTTAAAGGCATGCTATCTCAGTGGAATGAGCTAATTTGGAGAGGAAGTAAAAATACAAACCTAGATATATAGAACTCAATACCACGAGTTTAGTAAAGGTAGCTCATTAGCCATTTGGGTTAAATTAAATAAAGATCAGTCCAAAAAGCATTTTGCTTTTAAAAGCAGGAGATATAAGTTACGGAATCCCAAGAGAGACACCCTTGAACTATTTCTGAACTGGATTGTTGAGATAGAGAACACTTAATTTTAGAGACCAATGGAATGGGCTCATTGTGTATAACTCTTTCAGTGATCACGTTCACCGATGGCTAATACCCATGGCTATTTCAGTTCCACTTCAGCTAGAGACTGGGTTGTCATTATTTCTAGAGGCTTTATTAGGTCTCTGTGTGAACGACCACACAGAGGAAATGAACTCTGGTGGAATGGTTACCATGCCTTCCTTAGAGAAAAGAATTTGAGGAAATCCTTTGGGATCTGCTTCTCTGTGCTGACAGTTGCTGGCAGCATCTGATCAACTTATGTATTACCACATGTTTTGGCCTAAAATGATGCCTATAAAAAATGTGGAATACGTTATGTTACAAGATACTTGGGAGTTTCTCTCTTCACTTTTGAAAGGAAACTTGTACTGGCTGAGAGGTGCCAAATTCATCACTTGGGGATTGTGAAAAGTTTCTTTCTTGTGTAGGATGTCCGGTAGCCCAGGCATGCTAGACTCAATGTCCAGACTTTCTTCTGTGGCCTACATATGCATCTCAGCTCCTTTGGAGAAGCATGAGTCTACCTACCATGAAAAAGCAGCTGCAGGAAAGAGGATTTGCTGTTATACCAGATGGGGATGACTGGATGGGGAGAAGAGAAGAAAGCAGGGCAGAGATGGCCTGCTAGGGAGATAAAAGTACATTATAATGTACTGGGGAAAATTCGTTTGGGGTCTCTGTGGTTCCTGGGCTCCCCCACAATATAAGGGTGAGTCAGAGATTCCTTTGCGTGATTTAAGAATTGCACATTAATGAGCATGCAAGCATTTTGCCATATAACCTCCTCTGGCCCAGAGTTTCACCCTTATCATTTGGTCCATATATATCTTGGAGCCCTTGAGCAGCAGATACAGCAATCCCATCACTTAATGAGTGACGTGTTATTTTAAGGACAGACTCTTATTTGTGAGACTTGATTTTATTAGGATGACTCCAGGCAAGCAGAGAAATACCAACATAAACAACAAATCAGCAAACTAGGCCTTTACTTCCTAGTTCTAAAAAAAAAGTTCTTGAGAATAAATTACGCTTTGGAAACATAAATTAGTTGAGACTTTGAAGAAGTATTTTCTCCAGTGTGGCAATGGATTTCATATTGTGTCTCCTCTTCTATCACATAAAAGTAGAGAGCCCTCATCGGGTCTTCCAGGGGAAAAAATCCAGACCCCAAGTTTTGTGTTAGAAAGTAAAGAAATATGCCAGAAGGTTCTTACATTTGGTCTGTGGACCCCTTCACGGAAGCTTGTGAAGTTTCCTTTACTCTTGGCATTTGGTGTGCCAAGGTGACAGACTAACAAGATGGAGCTGTTTGCACCCTGGGTAGAGAGAGACAATAAAGCACATTTGGGATGAGGTGCTTAGGGTGGGTGGAAACTCACTGGAGGCTGGCTTGGAAACTGCCAAATGCATCACAACCTCCTTGAGTCTTTTGTGTATCCTGCTGTTTGGTTTGCTGAATGTCTGTGCTTTTGATCCTTCCATTTTGCTTAAATGTTAACTGTGCTCCACCCAGAGAGTGAATTCAGGTGGTTGTGATAGAGCATTAGCTCACATGATCATCTCAAAGCATGACTTAACCTTCTTCTACATTTCAAGGCACGAAGGACCCACGTCTGCTTCGTAAAACTCTCAAGCTGCAGAACGTTGAGGGCAGTTTTGCAAGAGGAGTTGATTTCTATGTTGGAGGGGCCTTCTCCTTCAGATCAGCCTCATTGTCCATGTCATCCCGGATCTCGAGAGCTGACTCCTCACCCTTTTCTGTGCTCACTTTGCACAAGCCTTGATACATGTTTGACAGCATTTGGAACAATTCTCTGGCTTGGTCTAACGGAGACATTCCTTTTCACTGAAGGATATCATAACAACAAATAAAACCTGCAAAAACTGCCAGGTTTCATTGTTCTGATGCACCATCCTCTTGTATACAGTCTCCTCAGTCTATGAAAAAGAGCAGATAAACCTTTCCTGATGATATCAATAAAAAAAGAAAATAGACAAATGTGTTTCCCTTGCTAAACTCATGGTTGGTAATCCTGTAGGAAGCATTGCATACTGTTTACCAAAAGGGAATTGAGATCAGTGGTGACAAACGTTCCAGAAAAATGCAATGTGTTTGTATTGGTGTGGTGTGTGGGAATCCTGTATGTTATGCATGATTTTTTTTGGTAAACTCACAACTTCTGTAATAAAAGGAAAAGGGAGTTGAGGATGATGTCAATTTTAAAACATAGTTTTTA
Source organism: Dasypus novemcinctus (assembly GCF_030445035.2). Taxonomy (NCBI): domain Eukaryota; kingdom Metazoa; phylum Chordata; class Mammalia; order Cingulata; family Dasypodidae; genus Dasypus; species Dasypus novemcinctus. Next base: position 8,528,544 of record NC_092216.1, on the reverse strand, counting down.
ATCTTAAAGCCATGTCATATTTCCTTCATATTTTACTGCCAAAAGAAGTCTGAAATAAATGATTTCAGTGTAAAGGAAGCTGTCCTTTGCTACAGCTCTGTTTTATACTTTAATGTAGAGAGAAACTTGATGGTTTGCTTCAGCTCCGTTTTCTGCTATATGTTGATAAACTTGATAGTTCATTGATGTTCATACTAAATGACATTTAGTCACATCCCACTTCAAGTTTTCATTTCTGGTTGATTCTGTTATTTCACTAGGTTTCCCTTTTCCCAGGGTAATTAAGAAAATGCCTTTCTGCTCTGGTTCTCTGCTTCCTGAGACTGGACGTGCTAGTGGTGCGATCGCCGCCTGTTAGATCAGACGTGCCAGATAGATTCCCCTTAGCGCCAGGCTCTGCCTGGTGTTGCCGTTGAAGACCCCCGACGACTGATGAACAGGGCAGCGGGTCTCTCCCGTGGAAGCCGGGTGTGGAGGGCGGTGGCCCTGGCGCTGGGCCGCGCGGGCAGGAGATGAGCGCCGTGCCCGCCGTCGCCTCTGCCCCAGGGCAGCGGAGCCTCGCGTGCCGGGAAGGACTGCGCCCGCTGCCAGCGCGGCACCCGCCTGCACGCGGGCCACTCGGCAGGGCATCGCCTGCGCGGGCCGCCCTCCCGCTGCTCTCAGCAGGCCTAAGCGGGGAGCAGGACGGCAGAGAGGGCTTTGTGTGCGCAGGTAGGGGCAGCAGCGGCAGGGTGTCTTCCGGGAGGGGAGAGAGCCTGTCTCCGTGGAGTGACCACGGACGACCTGGCGTTGCCCCGGTGCGTGAGCAGGTCTGTAACCCCGCGTCAGCATGGTGGGGGGCGGGGGTACAAGTTGTGAGTCTCCCTAATGTCAGCGGAGCCGCTTGGCACGAACAGGACTGGGCATGGGCGCCGAGAGCAGTCCACGTCTGTGATTTCTTTGGGAGAGTGATTTCTGAATGGAATTTAAGAAAATTAATTTTAAGAAATTAGTAGAGGTGTCATAGGTTTACAGAAAATTCATGCAGAAACTACAGAGTTCCCATATACCCCCACCACACACTCAGAGTTCCCTGTGATTAACATGGTGCATTCGTGTGGTGCCTTTGTTATCATTTTTGCAAGAATATTATTGTAATTATGCTCTTAACTACAGTGCGTAGTTTATATTATGGTTCACTCACTACTTGTGTTGTACAGGCCTATATTTTTAACAAGTTTTTAATTCTAGCAACATATGCTCAACCTAAAATTTCCCTTTTTAACCACATTCAAATATGTAATTCGTCGGTGTTAATTACTTCACAGTGTTGTGCCACCATCACCACCATCCATGACGAGAACTTTCCGTCACACTAAACAGAGACTCTAGCCATTAAGCATTAACTCCTCATTCCCTCCCACACCCCTGCCCCCGGTAACCTGTGTTCTAGAGTCAGTCTCCGTGGATTGGCTTACACTAAAATATTTATCCTTTTGTGTCTGGCTTATTTCATGCAACTTGATGCCTTTAGGGTTTATCCACGTTGTTGCAGGTATCAGATCTTCATTCCTTTTTATGGCTGAATACTATTCTGTGTACATACTGCATTTTGTTTATTCATCTTCGATGGACACTTGGGTTGCTTTCATCTTTTGGCAAGAAAATGTCTGTCATTGGGTTTTTTCTCAGGAGTAGTCTTCTGTACACATATAGTGTAGATACACAATGTATGCTGTATAGTATAAAAGATGTATGTGTTAATTTACTTGAAACAAGATTGATTTTTATCAACTTCCAGAAATAATTCCTAAGAAATAAAAATACATGTAACTCATGGATTTGGGCATTTGCTCAAATTTACATCGCTGCTAAGCACTGAGGCTTAAAGGGAATGATATTTATACTTTTTTTCCTTTGAAACAGGCAGAAAATTAGTATTCAGAAAAGTCAGTTTAGCACTGTCTCCCTCAGTAACAACTAGAAAGGAAATGTAATTTGCAACTTGCAACAAATATCCTATTATCTGATTTGTACATGCCTAGACATTTTTCTGAAAAAAAAAATTTTTTTTTTAATCTTTAAAGTGACTTCCATTTAAGGTGATAACATCTTTCCTTAAAATAGCTTAGCTGACCTTTCATAAATGTTTCATCAGTAGTGAAAAATTGAAATATCAGTGAAAATCTCTTTATTTCTCTCTTGTCTCGAAATGAGGTTCCGTCGGATGGAACAGGTACGTAGGGGTCATGTAAAGAATGATAAGTGATAAATATTACAAGTTTGTTTTCTCTTCCTGTGACATAGTGTGGTATGTGGGAGTATCAGTACTTAGCGAATAAATGAATTCTCGTATTTTCCATGTTTGCTTCAAACAAATTCATTTAGAATGAATTTAGAATATTCGTTTTTATCCCTGTTATATTTCAGGCCTTGTCTATGCAAGCTTCTGGGCATATTGCCGTGAACTCTCCTGGTCAGAGCCCTGCCTTCATGGGGCTCATGGTCTAGTAAGGAAGGCAGCCACTTCCAAAATGAGCAGGCACGAATGGTGTCGAGCGCTTTGAAAAAATATAGGGCACAATGATGGGAAAAAAGGATGGTGTGATTTTTATTAAGGAGGTCATGAAATGATTCTCTGAGGATGTAAAATTTTAAAGAGCCAAAGACACCAAAGTGGAAACTTTAAGAAACGGTTAAATGGCTCCTAAACAAATGTCAATGGGTTGGCTTTAAAAACGGGAATTTATTGGCTCACAGTTTTGAGGCCAGAAGTCCAAATTTGAGGCACCAGCTTCTCAAAGAAGCATCACTGGCTCCTGGTGGCCTTGGTCCTCAGCTTTTCCCTCCCACGGCCACGCACATGGAGGCGTCTTCTCCTTCCTCCTCCAGTTTCCACTGGCTCTGTCTGCTCCCCGTGCCCTCACCCCGTCTGCCTTTCACTGTCTATAAAGCACCCCCGTCATCCAGACTGCAGCGCAGCCTGACCAGCGGCTGCACCTTGGCTGAAATAGCATCTTGAAGAGCTCCAATATACAGGTGGTCCACACCCACAGGGCCAGGGCTTGGAACCAGAACAAGGCTTTGGCAGGGACAGGATTCTTTCCCCAACATATGGTGACAGGTGGTCTGGAGGAGTATATAGGGCCCAGCTTTCTGCAGGACCTTGGGGACTGAGTATTTAAAATTCAGAATAAGGGGCAACCATGGAAAAGCCTTTGGGGAATCGTACGCAGTGGACACCATGAGCCAACTTACATTTAGGAAAGAGCCACGGAGGCAGAATGGACACAGATCAGTTGGGAAGTTTGTGCACTTGTTCAGGCAGAGGATGACATGAGCTCAGTCAAGGAAGGCTGCAGTGAAGACAGGGCGAAGTGGATGTGTTCAGGAAAAATCCAGAGAGCAAAGTTGGGAAGACTTGGATATGGGGATTGAAAGAAAGTGAAGTGTCCACTCTGATGCCTGGGTTTTGCTCCAAGCTGGAAAGCCAGGCCAGGTACCCAGATGAAGGTGATAGGAAGAGGGGCAGGGCCTTTCCTGGGTAGGGTAGGGTTAGGAATTTCATTTTGGACTTGATGAACTTAAGCCCATGCAGTAAGCAAAGGAAACGATTAAACCATTGGAAACCTGTAGGCTGTGGTTGAGGAACCCGGTCAGGGCTAGAGTTGTGAATCTGAGCTGTCCGTGACTGCAGTTGTGTAAGGCCACTTAGGACAACCTTTGGGTAATTTCAGTATTTTCACATGTGGCTGGGATTCTCTTAGTGTGTAGCCCTTGGTGAGTACTAGTAATCGCTTTCCTCAGTGGAAATTTAAGAAAAATATGCTCTGTTGACATATAACACAACCCTAGGACCGGCATTGTCTTGAATCGGCTTTTGGGTATAGGTGAGATGGCGGAAGAGTGGACAGTCAGAGCTGTGTAGCCAGATGGTAGGAGCAGAGGCCAAGGATTTGGCAGCTGCGAGTTTCAGTCCTGACTCCTCATACCTGCTGTGTGAGCACACCCAGTGCCTTCATCCTGGCCCTTTTCGTCTCCTCAAGAAGGATTATAAAAGTAAAATTGTGGGAAGCAGACTTGGCCCAGTGGTTAGGGCGTCCACCTACCACATGGGAGATCCGCGGTTCAAACCCCCGGCCTCCTTGACCCGTGTGGAGCTGGCCTACCTGCAGTGCTGATGCACACAAGGAATGTCGTGCCACACAGGGGTGTCCCCCGTGTAGGGGAGCCCCACACGCAGGGAATGCGCCCCGTAAGGAGAGCCGCCCAGCACGAAAGAAAGTGCAGCCTGCCCAGGAATGGTGCTGCACACACGGAGAGCTGACACAGCAAGGTGACGCAACAAAAAGAAACACAGATTCCCATGCCCCTGACAACAACAGAAGTGGACAAAGAAGAACACACAGCAAATAAACACAGAGAGCAGACAACTGGGGGGGGGGGGGGGAGAAAAGGGGAGAGAGAGAATAAAAGTAAAAAACATTAACTATTAAAAAAATAAAATTGTACCTTGCGTGTTGATGAGGCTTAAGCAAATTAGGGAAATCATGATTTATGTCCATTTCCTACCACATCAGAAGTGCTAAGTACTTAAAGGTGCTTTAAAAACTTAAAGAAAGAAGTAACTGAGCCCTCATGCTGGATACGGTTGACTGCTCTGAAATTTTTTTATTCCACAAAATTTACAAATAGGGTGGGTGTCTTTTAATGAGAGTTACGGTAATCTTGCCCCAACACCTATTTTAGAGAGGGCATTCTGAATTGAAAAACCATGAATGTTTACTCTTCCATTCTCTCATTGATGATCTTTTTGACACGCTTTCTTTGTGTCCTGTGTACTTTATTGGGGTGTATAATAATATATACAAAGTGACATTTTTACCACATGCAAGTGCTGGTAAAATAATGCAAATTTTTCTCAGAGTGTTTAATCCTACTTAGAATTCTAACTCGTGTTTTCTTCCTCGCTTTTCACATCAACTCAATCCATAATGTTTGTACTTGGGTGAATAATTGCTGTCTAGAGGTATCATCCTTAATGAAAAGCTCAAGATGTGTGCCGCGTCTATGAGCAGTCTAAGAGACGCGGGCCTCTTTTGTTAGTTTTCCATGTAGCCACGATGAAAGAACTTGCTATTACACCTCTGAAGGTGAAGGCAGACCCAGGTACTCCTTCTCGGCTTCCCACACCTGGATTCAGGCATCTCCAGTTACTGAGAGGTGGCTTTTCCTTCCCTGACCTCCTGGGTGCAAAGCTGTCAGCAAGCAGAGAAAAGGCACAGATCAGCAAGGGGGAAAATGACCAAGAGAAAGCAGGACTCCGAGCAGGGTATGAGAAGGGACCTTTTTCCTGCAGTAACTCCAGCCTCCTCCAGGGCTTGGGCGTCACAGTTTTTGAATCAGTCATCTGGGTTATGGACTGGGCAAAGAGAGGCAGTGGCCCCAGTGATGCTAATCCACACCAAGATGGCTCGGTGATATTCTGGAAAGTGGCACAGCGCTTCTGGGTGCATACCAATTTTGCCACTCTGGACATAGAGGTTTTTGTGTTAATTTCTTCAGTCTACTAGTTCCTGGCAGTTAAAGCACTTTGCATGGAAGCAGATTTGGCTCAACTGATAGAGCATCCGTCTACCACAAGGGAGATCCAGGGTTCAAACCCAGGGCCTCCTGACCCGTGTGGAGCTGGCTCATGCACAGTGCTGATGCGCGCAAGGAGTGCCGTGCCACACAGGGGTGTCCCCCGCATAGGGAGCCCCACACGCAAGGAGTGCACCCCACAAGGAGAGCCGCCCTGTGTGAAAAAAGTGTAGCCTGCCCAGGAGGGGCGCCACACACACACAGAGCTGATGCAGCAAGATGACGCAACAAGAAGAGACACAGATCCCTGGTGCCGCTGACAAGAATGCAAGCAGACACAGAAGAACACACAGCAAATGGGCACATTTGAGAGAGCAGACAATGGGGGGGGGGCGTAAATAAATAAAGCAGTTTGCAAGCAGTAACCCCCTTAGGCCCCCTTGCAGTTTATGAAGTCCTTTCTAGTCTTCCGCCTTATACACTGGGAAATCCGGGGCAGCTATGATTGCAACCCACCTGAACACCTTAAACTGCCTCCCTCGACCAGTGAAAACCTAGCATATCCCAGCTGGTGTGCTCCATCACAGACCTCCTGGTGGAGGGCAGTGGGCCTGGGACAGGGAGCCTGCTCCTGGTTCCCACATCCCCAGGTCTCCTGCCAGCGCGGGAGCCTACGCCCTCGGCCGTTCTCAGTCCATGCGTCCTGAGTTTCTATTGGCAAAGAGGTGATTTGACAAGCCATCTTTAGGGTCTTTCTCTACGTTTTAAGGAAACTAGAGAAGAGTTTCGTTTGTACAGTAGAGAAGGCTTAAAGCTCTAAGAAGCAAATGTAAAATCAGTCTTCCTCCGGTTTTAGACTTGAGTTCTGTTAGATAAGTGCTGGAATTGCAAGAGGAAATGTCGCAGCGTTGAGCACCTGGTGGCAGTAGGGCCCGGCAAAGGGGACGAAGGACAGAGTTTGTCATTTCTAAGGTATATAGATTTCTGCACTGTTCAGCCCTAAGTGATGGGTCAAGCCTGGGATTGCTTGTCTTCTCACAAGTCAAATTAGCCTAGAGTATGTTTTCTCCCAGGCTGTTTGTGTTGATGACACTTGGCGTGTGTTTGGGGTGGAGCGCGAGAGCTGGCATGGGCTGCTGGCGTCAGCTGTCCAGTGTTGCTTGGCTCTCGCCCCAGGGCACACAAGGTGAACGAGCCATGTGAAAGACTCAGATTTTCCAGTTATCAGGAAGTCTGGAGACAGGGTGGAAGGCCAGAGCCGGAGGGCACTTATCACAAGCGATGGAAATCTCCACGTCCTGGATGGATGCCCTGGTTTCATTTAGCACAAAACCAGTTAGTCCATCTTTGCTTCTTGGGTGTTTGGAGAATGTGAGGCATTTCCTCTTAAGGTTCTCACCATGTGCTAGAAACCATTTCATGCTTTTGAATACACACATTTAGCCTCCCCAAAGGATGTATCAACACTTTAAAGGGTACATTTTGAAAGCCAAGGTTGCAGTTTTGCAGATTTGATGACTGTGTGTGTGTGTGTAAATTTTTCCCTCCAGTCTCAGTAGCACTGTTTTTTATTATAACCACCATGATATTGGAAAAATAAACTTGATACTGATTTGGGAAACAGTGACTTGCTAACAGTAAGAAATAGACGTTCGCAACTTCTGTTTCCTTTATTCCCCATATAATGCTTTCAAAGTTGTTGACTGTGGTGGCGCTGCTGGAGCTCCTTGAGCGTGTGCTTTGCTTGTACAAGTGAGGTCCTGGGTTCAATCCCTGTTACCTCCTAAGAAGCATTGGTAAATAGGAACAAGGAGACCCTTCATAATGGTAAGTGTGTGTCATAGATTATACGAGGAAATTGAAAGTTTGGATTTATTTCCTTTTTTTTTTTTTTTTTGAAATGTAGGAGTTGGGATTGAATCAATATCAGTGTTTTAAATATTAAAGAATGTTATCAAAAGTAGCCAACTTTGTCAAAATGAGCATATTAGATATTTCCACAATTACCTCTGTAAGATTTTAAACGTCATTTTCCAGGGAAGCGGATGTGACTCAAGCAATTAGGCTCCTGTCTACAATATTGGAGGTCCAGGGTTCAATACCCAGGGCCTCCTGGTGAGGGCAAGCTGGCCCTTGTGGCGAGCTGGCCCACACAGAGTGCTGCCCCGTGCAGGAGTGCTGGCTCACGTGGAGAGCTGATGCAGCAAGATGATGCAACAAAAAGGCACAGAGGAGAGACAATAAGAGATGCAACAGACCAGGGAGCTGAGGTGGTACAAGAGAATGATCCCCTCTGTCCCATTCTGGAAGGCCCCAGGATCGGTTCCCGGAGCCACCTAATGACAATACAAGTGAACACAGAAGAACACAGTGAATGTACACAGAGAGCAGAACAGAGGGAGGGGGAGAAATAAATAAAAAATCTTTAAAAAAGAAAAAAAGTCGTACATTTTCCAATAAAAATGTGAATTTAAAAAAATAATGTTTACCTGTGTTGGTTATCCAACATTTTAGCACCTAGCAGAATAGTCTGGATAAGGAAATACTTGGACATTTTAGATTTCAACAGGTATCTGTCTTAAAAATGCTGTTTTTATGATAAAAAGCAATAGCACATCCATTCAAAACTACTTCCTCCCCGCGTCTGCCTGTTGCGTGGTCTGTGTACCTTGCCTTTTATTTCTCTTACTGTAAGCGCCGCTGGGGCAGGGGGCACGTTGAAGGCTGGGTTTCTCTGCCCGTCCCCCTCATGCTGCATCGATTCAGGGACCGTGTAGCCATCGTCAAGACTCTGGGTGGATCTGACCCAACACTGCTGCTGAGTGGCCTAGCGGATCGTGTCCCCAGTGCCGTCTGAGTCCCTGAGTGGGCTCCAGCTGATGACTCCTTGTGTTTTCCTACAGCGCTGGATGTTTTCTCTCCTTCCATCACTGTTGAGGTGGTCTTTCTTTTAGGAACTGCCATGTGAGAAAGTACGGGCGTGCGTAGGGTGAGTGCCCGGTGTGTGGGGCAGCACACGGGCTCCGCTGCCAACTGGCCTGAAAAAATTAAGAATTTCAAGACCGTGATAGGAGAGCATTAACTCCAGCGGGGGGCTCTTCTCAGCACGGAGTCCTGTGTGACCGCGTGGGTCGTGTGCCGTCAAGGTGACCCAGCCAAAAATATTTACTGTCTGGAGCTTGACGGCAGGAACGTTGCCAGCCCTGCTTTAAGAGCAGAGCTGGGCGTGGGAGCTCGGGCTTGGGGGCATCAGCTGTCCCACTGCTCCTGCCTCCTCCAAAGAGCCACAGGCCTCTGGCCCGCACGCAGTCAAAAGCGGCCGACGGCCAGTCTGGACTCGTGGTACATTTTGTTTGGGTTCTTCTTGTATGTCTCACTTTCATGGAGACAATGAAAGCAAGTCCTGTGTGCGCACCTCAATGTCCCCCTTCTCCTTTTCGTGGTTTTAAACCATCCAGTGGGTTCCCCAAGAGGATGGTTTCCTTCTCGACGGCGGTGCCTACTGAATGGGATCCCTGCTGGAGGAGGTGCTTGGAAGGAGGGCTGCTGCTGGTTTCCAGGCTGTCAGGAGCAGCGCCGCAGCTGTGATGATGTTTGTCGGGGCTTGAGATGGAGCGGTCCAGGGCCAGCAGGGGCGCCGACCACGCCACGCCGGGGACACAGAAGGTGCACCTTGTCACGTTCACTGTTGCCGCAGCCACTCTTGGTTAGCGCGGGCGTAGCCAAGTCACATGCTTCACTTAAATCCAATAAGCAGGCACCAGGCACTTCTCTCCAGAGTTCTCTCCAGGTTGGTGCTGGCTTGGAGTGGGGGGAAATCAAGCCACAGAATTTCCAAGAGCCCACCTAGTCCCTGACAGGTTCCCACCCGGCCGATCGGGCTCTTGCCAGAGCGCACGGCATTTTCAAAGGTGTTCTCTAGTCTGCCCCTCTTTGCTTCTCTCGTGCCCTCTGCCCGTTCTTCAGCTCCAAGCCCTGTCCTGGTCTGACCACCTCTTGGCCTTTGCGGTTCTGCTGAGTTCAGTCAGTATATATTGCAGGCCCCCTATTTATCAGGCACTCTCTCCTCTTCAGGGCATAGATGTGTATGAAACGCGAGTGCAGTTTATAGTCTTAGCAAGATGGCAATGTGCTTGTGGGTTACGGCACATGCGGCTCTGGATGCCAACACATACCTCCACGGGGGTGGTCGTGGTGGTGAGTGCGTGATAGAATGGCCAGGTTGTAGAGCCGGGATGACAAGCTTGCTCACTGTGGGCGTGTGTCTTGATCCACGGTCAAAACCAAGGGTTTATGTTGATTCCTATGTGAGAGGTATGTGCAGGACCAGTAGAACATTTAGACCGATCTACAGCCAGGGTGAGGCAGAAGAAAAGGAAAAACAAGCACCCCTCAGCCGGTCTCCCGCACGACACGCTAGAACGTGCACTCAAGACCTCTTCTCTTGGATGAAGAAGAGTCTTACCAAGTGGCACGCTTCCTCGGGAGTACTTTCATAGCCTCCCTCCTGGGTTCTCGTGCTTGCAGTAGGTACCAGCCCTCTGCATGCTCTGGCTATCAAGTCTGCTCCTTGATATCAAGGGGTGCAACCTGGGGGCCTCTGAAGATATTTTCCAAGATCTCTTCTTCAAAGAAGTTGCACCATGTCTAAAATTAGGCCACTAGCGATTCTTGTGGCCCTTTTTAAAATGAGACCTCTCCTGAGGAGCAAGCATTTAAAAAAATTATTCTGAATCAACCCATTCATCCACCAAGATATGGCCTCCCTCCCACGCTGCTCGTCTGCTCATCTGAGGAGCCCATCCTAGAGGAACGCCCGTCGTTCAGATCCCTCTGGGCCCGTGCCTGGGGGCCGGGGGTATTAGCTCAGTGAGTTAAGAGTCGGTACTCCCAGGAACAGCCACAGGCCATTCTGTGCAGAAGGGCCTGGCTTCGGTGGGAAGACAAGATTCAAGGAGGTGGGGAAGCGAGTTAGAAGATACTGGCAGTGTCCAGATGGGCGTGCTCGGAAGCCAGCACCAGGGAGACTCAGGAGGACTTGGAGCGGTGCTGGTGGAAAGGCCCCAAGCAGCCGCGCCCACAGGCTGTGGCCGGCTTGTGCAGTGAAAGGGAACCCTGAAATGCAAGGACCTGCCATATCATTGGGAGGACTGTACCCATTTTATTGATGAGAAAACTGAGGCAGAGAATGCCTACATGCCTTTTCACAACACAGCAGCCCGTCGCCTCTGCCTGGGACTATACCAGAGCTGCTGGGCCCAGGTTGTCCAGATGGCACGGTTAACCTTGCCCTAACAGGAGGAATTTTCTCCCCATTTGTGGAGTTCTTGGTCACGCAACAAGCCGCCTTTGGAGGGTGCTGAAAATATGCGAGCAGGGCCTGGATCGGATACTGCAGGCATAAAATTCGGGCAGCCCTTTTCAGCTCCCTGATTGCTGAGTTCTGTTCCCTTCAGCTGGGCTGATATTTCCAGAGTCGCTCCCTTGGCAAGGCCAGTGCTGGCATCTGCGATCACGGTGTTGGGTATTGCTCCTTGGATTCTGGGAAGGAAAGGGCCTGTTTCACAGTTCCACTTGCTCCAGTGATGGTATCGGGGATTGGACTGAATGACATTCACCCAGATGACACCGCCTCCGCCACCTGGGCAGAGCTGGTGGACGCTCCAGAAGAGAGAAACTTCCTTTGTAGTTGCCGGAGCCCAGTGTAGCTGATGGTATTGAAAATGCTTTATGTGGGAAAGGAAACAATGCTGTGATCTTAGAATGTTCCCCAGGGCAGAATCTTGCTCACAGTTTCATTTGTTTTCATAACCACCTGATGTGCCAAGTACATGATGTGCTTTGAGGAGGACCCAATGGATGAGACGGGGGGTCGGGAACAGACAGGAGGCGTTTTGGCCTTGGAGGTTGGCCAAGTGGGCGCTGCAGCACTTACTCGCCTCTGCCAGAGACCTTGTGGAAATGAGCGGGCAGGGCCGGGTCCTGAGAAAACGTCAGCTTTGGACCCTGACAGTTGATTTTCTTTTAATTTGCCCATTTCAGGAAATATTCTTTTGAATTTTTCAACCATTTCAAAATGTAAAAACCGTGGTGAGATGCAGACAGTTTTAGAACAGGTGGCTGTTTGGAGTTGGTGCCAATGACCTTCGCTTGCCAAACTCTGAATTAAACCCACAGCCCCTGCCTTTCAGGAGCTTATGGGCTATTCTGGATGAGTGAGCAGATGGGGAATCACGTCCACCCAGTGCCGTGAGAGCTGTGGTTTGGGGACGTAGATCAGAGTGGGCCCTGGCTTAACTTTACTATCAGACATATGCTAAGGCTGTTTGTGTTTAATTAGTAAAATCAGCTACTCTTCCTACACTAGGTGCATTAAGTGAAGATAAAACCAAGAATCAAGAGTTGTGAAATCTTGTATGTTAGCTGAAAAGGGACTTTCTTTTTTTTTTTTTTAATTCTCTGTGAATGTGAGCTTTTAGTAGAAGGTCAGAAACATATTTGGTTGCTGAGATGACTATTTCTTTGAGTAAATGGAAGAGAGAAAGACTTTTCTACAAAACCATAATTTTTGGTTTTTGTTTGTCGGTCAGTGGTCTTTTCATCCCCTAGTCGTAGAACACAGATTTATCTTTTGATGGAGGGCATTTGTATTTCATTTTATCACACGTTCTTGGATATAAATACAGTTTATTCTGAAACACTGTGCCAAGGTCATCTGGCCTCCTGATCCAGACAACTAGAAAGTGAGGTACTGGGCTCAGCTTCAAGGACGGGGGCAAAGGAGGTGTCGGTCCTGACCATGGGGTTGGAAGGTTTGGAGTCGAGTGTTGGGCGGAGGCAGAAGCTGAAGTACAAAGCCATGAATTTACTCCCACTCAGTCAGTGCCAAGGGCTGAAGCTGCAAAACTCCCTGAGGGCTGCAGCCACATCTGTTTTTGCCACTGTAGAATCCCCAGCACCTGCCACCATGACTGGTACTCAAAAGCCATTGGTTTCCATGCTGACCCAGCTCATCCTTTACTCTTGCTTTGAACCTCTGTTGAGCACCTCCATTGTGCCAGAGCCCGTTATGGGGTCTGGGGATAAAAGAATGAAAAGCCAAACACATCTTTTGCCCTCGTGGAGCTACAGTCTAGTGCAGGGGGGCAGTCAAGAAGTGCAGTGAGGAAATATAGGTATGGTGGTCGGCAAGGAGGATAAAGGAGAAGCATGAAGTGAGGTCTAGTGGCAGTGGAGTTTGGGATTGGAGCATTTGTTTTGTAAAAGGCAACTGCAAAAGGCCTTGTGCACTGGTGCATGTGAGCTGGGACCCGAAGTAATTGAGGGCATGCAAGTGTGGGTATGTGGGTATGTGTTCTGAAGGTGGAGCCGATGGGATCTGCTGCTGGACTGGGTGGGGTGGTGAGAGGAGGCGGGATGTCCAGGATGACTCCAGGCATGGAGCGGCCACTGCCCTTACAGGTGGACGATATTAACTTCCTGCCCAGGCACTTTCTTCCAACCCAGGAAAGCATCAAAGCAGAGTAAAACATGGGGACCTCTTCGTGGATAACTGTAAGTTGAGCTCTGTTCTTCCGTATTGCACACACAAACAACCAAACCCAAAACAAGCACGATGAAGATATGATGAGGTCATGACAAGAATGAAAGGAACAGTCTTAGGTGGGTGTCCTGAATTATACCCAGTAGTCTACGTAGGAGGAAAACTGGATTAAACTGGCCAAGACTGGTCAGGCAGTGGACCCTGTAGAGCAGAGTGTATTGACCTTGGTGTGATGCTGTCCTTCAGGGAAGCATGCCATGAGAAAGAGCTCTGTGTCACCTTCGACATTGCTACGGGGCAGATACTCTTTTTTTTTAAAAAGATTTATTTATTTATTTATTTCTCTCCCCTTCCCCCCCACCCCGGTTGTCTATTCTCTTTGTCTATTTGCTGCATCTCGTTTCTTTGTCTGCTTCTGTTGTTGTCAGCAGCTCGGGAATCTGTGTCTCTTTTTGCTGCGTCATCTTGTTGTGTCAGCTCTCCGTGTGTGCAGCGCCATTCCTGGGCAGGCTGCACTTTCTTTCACACTGGGCGGCTCTCCTTACTGGGCGCACTCCTTGCGCGTGGGGCTCCCCTACGCGGGGGACACCCCTGCGTAGCAGGGCACTCTTTGTGCGCATCAGCACTGCGCATGGGCCAGCTCCACGCGGGTCAACGAGAGCCGGGGTTTGAACTGCGGATCTCCCATGGGTAGGTGGACGCCCTAACCACTGGGCCAAGTCCAACTCCCTGGGCAGATACTCTTAAGGATCTTCTGTAATCAGATGTAGTATGGTGTTTCCAAACTTCAGGAGAAAATTCGCTTCAGACGTTCTATCAGGAATGAGTGTTTTCCTGGCCCACATACTTGTTTTTTAATTTTTCATTAGAGAATTTGTGAGCTTACAAAACAATCGTGCATAATGGGCAGAATTCCCATAATTACCCCTCCACCAACACCTTGCATTGTTGTGGAACATTTGTTACAGATTATGATCGGACTGGTACCACCAACTGTGGTCCATAGTATACACTTGGTGTTTTTTTTCCTTACCCCCTCTTATTAACACCGTATATTAGTGCAGTTTACTTGTTTTAGTTCGTGATCCACTTGCATGCTTTTACCTATAAATACTTGAATTGTGTGGTCTGGTCAAGTTCTTCTACTAGTAGTAAAAATCTGAGGACAAAATTTGTGGTCTCCCCTCAGTGAGTATTTAGGGCTCCATATTTTGTTTCAGCCTCTCTGTTGATCCATTTTATGTCCTCTATTCCTCTTTATTCTCATTGACTTCCAGTTTAGATCATTTTGCCATCTTTTTGTGATTGCACGGGCCTTCTTAAGTCATTCCTGAGATGATAAAAAATTACATGCATTCGAGGCCATTCTTGTTATCGTCTGTCTGAAATGCATGTCAGTTGGGGAGATTCCATCTTCAGGAGATGGGACTCCGGTCCCTGTGAGTAACCAACTGAGGGCAAAACTTTAGGGGAGTGCATGCCATTTCAGCGAAACTACAAGATAGACGGGGGTGTAGTTCACATAGGTAAAGAAGGCAGTGATTTGCTTAGTCTGATATGCTGTATTTCCCATTTTTAAATGGTTTAGAGCATGGAGAAATGGAATTTGGGAAATTGCTTCTTGATTTAATATAACGTTAGATGGTATTTAGTGCTTCAAGTTTAGTACTCTGCAAACCAGGGTCCATTCCTCGAACAACCCCCTGTTCCAGACCACATTAAAACAATGAATTTGACAACCACTTGCTTCCCTATTTGATGAGACTGTTGATCTGGAGCATGATTTTCTTTCATTTCCCCCAAGGAATCCCTTTTCTGCCTAGTAGCTGAAAGTCTTATTATTTTGGCATCTCGGGATGATTTTTTTCAAGATTTTCTACCCAAATCTTGGAGGGCGTAACATATTCCGTTCTCCTTTTCATGCATTCGGTACTGCTGAAAAGTTCTAAGAGGCTCGTTGCATTGTTTCTAAGCGAGAGGGCATGAGAAGGCCTTTTGCTTTTGATCACAGGTCTCGTTTTGTGAGTTCCGAGGTAAAGGGCCGCAAGAGCGCCATCTCTGAACCCCTGGTGCAGGCTCCAGGAGTTCCCAGGGTTTCGCACGTGGGTGTGTGCTCTCCAGCCTGCCACCGCTTCCCCGTCAGCCCTGCAGCCTGATGACACTGTGTGCTTTCTTTCAGGTGTCAGTGTGGATCAAAGCCAACCAAAGAACATTTGCATGAGAATCTGCAGAATGATTAATTAGCAATGGGCATTAGTAATTTTTCTTTTAAGGCTTTGAAATGCCCTTCATTGATAAACTAGCTGTGTTGAACCCTGACTCCTTTTCAAACCCTTTTTCACCCAGTCCTCCCTCTGTGCCTACAAATTGGATTTCACACACCCCCCCGCCCCTTCTACACCTCTTGTGCTTGGATTCAGCAGTGTGGTTAAAAAGACAGCCTCCTGTGCTGGTGAACTTAATCATTAGCCTGTGGGTCTTTGCAGACTGCATTTGACAGTAATGTAACTTCAACCTTCTTTTTTGCTATAATTCCTACCATCAGTCCATTTAACTTGTCTTTGAACTCCCTCTCCTTTCTGATGATGATGTTCTCCTTTACAAATATGATATGACTTGATACCCTTTGTTCCTTACTCGGTTCTTCATGATTAGCTCAGAGACCTTCCAGGTGTTCCTGTGAAGGGCAAATGGAAAGAGCATCTGTAGACAGGTTTCTGAGCACATTTGGAAGCAATAATTTAGCAAAGCACGGGATACTGGGCTTGCCTGGTGTAGCAGTTTGATGTAATTGATGAATTCCAAAAAGAAATATTGGATTGTAATCTGATCTGTACCCGGGCGTGACTGAGTTATGATTAGAGCATGGAGTCCCCACCCCTTGGTGGGGCGGGGAGGGGAGGGGGGACTCACAGATAAAAGGCATGGCAAAGGACAGAGTTGAGGGGTTTCTAGTGTTGGGAGTTTTGATGTTGGAGTTTGATGCTGAAGACTTAAACTGGAGCCCTGGGAAGTCAGCACGCAGAGGAAAGAGAAGCCAGCCCCGGGAAGGAAGGAACCTTGAAGCCAGAGAAAAGCCAGCCCCAGGAACGTAGGAACCCAGGAAGCCTGAACTCTCGCAGGCGTCAGAAGCCCCTCTTGCTCCAGATAGACTTTGGGAGGGAAGTAACTTATGCTTTATGTCCTGGTATCTGTAAGCTGCTATCCCAAATAAATACCCTTTATAAAAACCAAGCAATTTCTGGTATTTTGCCTCAGCACCCCTTTAGCTGACTAATACACCTGGAGACTACCGAGGGAAGACCCAGGAGAACTGGTGCCTCTGGAAAAAGTTGCCAGTGGCAATAAGGAGAATGAACGTGCTGTGGAACACTGGCCAGTTCCACGGGCGGCTTCTTATGGGCAGCAGCTGCAGCTAACGCTGGCCAAGTCTTCGCCAAAAATAATCCCGTAACCAGTGTGAGACTCAGGTGTGTGCAACAGAAACTCATGCAGTGTGGCAAGCTCTCTTTAAGAAAAATAAATGAAATATCTCACGCAAATTTTTGTGTGTGAATCCACTGCTAGGGCCTCTTCCAGGCCTTGGAGGGAGGCGCCATGCAAGGGAGGAGCCTGAAACTTCAAGTTGACCAGCCTCCTAGAAAATCTGCTGCCTCTGACATAGACAGGGTACAGCCACCTGCTGCAAGGAGAAGGCGGGTTTCAGAAGTGAACTGGAGTTGTTGGTGTGCCATTTGGGCAGGGAAAATCTGTGATGACCCTTTTTGTTTGTGGGAAGTTTCAAGTGGTAGAACTTGTTTATAGGCGAAAGACTGAAGTTGGTGGAATTTTATTCTTGCATTCCTTGAGTACATATGCCGACTCTCACCAAGGTTATTGCTATGAACAAATCTTGTTCTCAAGGATGAGAAGACTATGAACAGAGATACCGCAGGCAAAGAGATGAGCTGTAGTTTCGTTCTCTGTGTACAGAGACTGGTTGGAGAAATTCTGGGGTGTGGTGGAGAGCTGGTGATGATGAGCAGTGTCTCCAGGTTTTGGTTTGGTCACGTTTGCCTATCTCCTGGGCCATCAGTTCCTCAGGAGAAAAGTGGGACCGTTTAGTCTTTTTCTGATTCTAACTTAAAGTTTACAAACTTTTGCATTTTGTTTTCTCTGTGACACGTTGGGGTCCTGGTGATTCCATCCATATCTTCCTGTCCCCAACAGAGACATGGAGAATAGTCTTGACTTCCATTTTATGAAATCTCTTGGGGTTAAGGAAGGGCCCTTTTCTAATACTTTGGGCATGAAAGGAATTCAGGGCTGGTTCCCAGGAGACGAGCAGACTTAGATGGTGGTGGCTTTTTTTGGTGGATCTTCACATCATCTAACCTTTCTAGATTGGAGCCATTCATATGGCAGGTTGAGGGGTAAAGGAGATGCTGACACTGGAGACGGCCCATTTCTTGGCTCTTTTATTAAAGGAGAAATCTGTTAATAACCACTTCGGGATTAAATACTTACTACCCATCTAGAGTAAATCTGATTCTAAGTATGTCCTTTCCATATACTCCAGCATCAATCTATACATTTAGAGAAAAAAGACAAAAAAGAAATCGACAATGAATAAGCATATTAATTAAAACTGAATATTTCATAACCAATCTGGACCTTTCTGAGATTCATAAGTATTTTTAGTATTGTGACTTGGTATAGGTAGGTTAGGAAGTTTCTATGGTACTCTAAGTTTATGAAGTCAATATATACAGTAAAAGTATCAGGAGCAATGTTACACTATATTTAAGAATTTTCAGTCCAACTTGATTTGTTTATGGCAAAATTATAAAATTATTGCCCATTTTTAAGTTATTTTGACTATTTTGGATTCTAGAATTGTTACTTAGTTTGAATATTTATTGTATGTTTTCCTTTATCATTTGTTTGATGACATTAAATGTGGTTCCCTTGTTATAAAATTATCTTTATGGAATTATTCTCTTTTAACATAGCATGTTGGTCCATATTAGAAGCAAATAAATGGTCTTCCATGAAGATTAACCTGGGATACGTTATCTTAATTGGCCTGTCTATTAATTTATAACATTATTGTAATTAAATTAACGTCACTGGATTTCAAATGCATTGAGTAAATGGGAACATTTGGTCGTATAATTGGCCCACAATAAGATGGTGGACCTAAATAGAGCTTGTCTGAGTGTAGAGATGCGATATAATTGAAATTACCACGTTTCAGGTGCTTGCTCGGGTAAGAAGAGTATAATGGGGCAATTTGGATCATGTAATGATTCCTCTTTTTCCTTCTCATTCATCTTAGTGAAAGTCTTGGGTCTTTGCTCAAGGCATGGAGCATATTAACTGTACTTGCTTGTTGCGTATAGCTGTGGGGAAAGTGTCTCTTAAATAGCTTCTGGTTAGAAACATATTCAGCTCCCTGAAAAGCTAACGGCCTTGAGTTCCATTTTTCTTTTACATTAATAGTCCAAAAATCCCATGGGCCTGTGATTCAGGACTGTGTTGAATTCTGGAAGTACTTGTCAACCCTCAAGGTGCTTTCCAAGGCTAGCTCTAACTGCCCCTTTTCTACTCAGTCTTTTCTTTCATCCTTGAGGTGTTGCTGTAGGGAATGACTGAACTCCTTCTAGTATCAGGCTTGGTTAGCATCATGTGAGAAGTTCAGTCTGGATTATACTGAGTTGTCAGTGTCAAGTGCAGGTCCAGGCTCTGGTTTAGAAATATGTAGGACATGTGCGTGGAATGCCTCCCCTGCGGCTATGACGGCTCCGTGCAGGGCTCCTCACCCTCCCCCTGCTCCATGGGGGCCCCTCGTGGGGCTCTTCGCGCCCCCCCCCCCCACTCCGTGCATGCTCCTTGCCGTACGGGATGCACATCCCCTGCCATCCCTGCCGCAGTGGTTCTCAGCTGGGGGTGGCTGTGCCCCAGGCCCCACGTGGCGGCGTCTGGAGACGTTTGCTGCAGCTCAGAACGGAGGCGCTCCTGGCTTGTAGGAGTGCCGCCAGGCTGCTGCTGGGCCGGGTGTGCACAGGGCGGCCTCCCACGGCACCCTCTTCTGGCTCCAACGCGGGTCGTGTGGGACTAGAACCGCCGTGCGCCCGCGGGCCTGGCAGTCCTTCCCACCAGGGGCTGCTCAGGCAGCTCAGCGGCAGGACCCTGTGTCTGCACCCAGCCGGGGGTGCTCTGTGCCGGGGAAGTGGTCTTGGAAGATGTGGTTTCCTTTTCAAACCTTCCCTTTCTTTGGCAGGTTTTTCTTTACTTATTACCAGCTATAAAACCTAGGAAGCTGTCTATGATAGCCAAGTGAAGACAGCAGCTGCGAGTTAGTGTTTGCATTTATTTTCATCCCAGAAAATATGACATTTCAGTGTAGCGACACTCAACTCAAGCAAGAATTTCCAAAATCACGAGGTAGGCCCACAAAATCCAAACGTGTCCTCCTGAGGATGTTTCGCTTCGGCATCCCGTGTTTATAACCTTGTGCTTTCCTCCTTTGCTTTCTGTTACTAACCCAATGAATCATGGACACATCTGTCATCTCACCTAACTCTTCTAGGCCAGTTGGTGATCGTCGGAAGGCTGAATGCCTGTATAGAGGGAGTTCCTGCCTCTCTTGGAGAAGGTTAATTAAGGGGTGTTTCCAAGTATTTATCTTCCAGAATTACAAGGACCTCCTTGGAATCCCCTGGGTAGACAACTCAGACGATTCTGTCTTGGCGCCAGGGGTGGACGGCTCTGATAGACCCCTGCCGGGCGACGCGTCGGAGCTCATCTGTGCATCACAGCTGCGGGAGAGCTGAGGTTCCTTACAGCAAATCCCCCTGCGGCGTCTGTCCCCCGAGAGCACTGAGGGAGTCCCTGGAATGTTTTACCATGGGGTGTTTAGTCTTCCTGACTGAATTTATTACTTCATTTGTTTGTAGCCCCCCAAAATCTTTGTGGAGATGAAAGTCTTATATAAGACGAAACGACACGGGGGAATCCGGTTTTCTGGGTTGCGCTCATATTTTTCCACTGAGAAAGTGAAGGATAATGTGGCTTTCCAAACAAACTTACAGAATTTAAAGCTTGAAGAGAACACATTTGAAGGGAAAGTAGAAAAAGGTAAGAAGCAATAGCAGCAGCACAGGCGTGCGGTAGGTAAAACTCCCCCCCCTTCAGCAGCGCCGTTTGTTGGAACTGAAAGTACCTGGAAACGCCCGCCAGTGTCCAGAATCAGGAGAGGGTTCCCCTTCACGAAGGCCTCCGCGCCCAGGGGCCCCTCGGGATCTGCAGAACGGCTTTGCGTCCTCAGGGCTCCCGGCCCCCACGGCCCCCCGCCTTAGGGGTTGGGGCAGCTCCCCGCCGACACCCCCATTCCTTGCATCCGCCCCAGAGGGGCCTTGGGAGCCCCTGGGAGGCACTGCAGTGCATTCGAAGCCCAGTCACTGTGGTAGGAATGCCTTCATTCTGAAATTCGCCGTGGGAAACCCGCCTAAACGCAGCGTTACGC
Organism: Dasypus novemcinctus; assembly: GCF_030445035.2. Lineage (NCBI taxonomy): Eukaryota > Metazoa > Chordata > Mammalia > Cingulata > Dasypodidae > Dasypus > Dasypus novemcinctus. Next base: position 8,507,932 of record NC_092216.1, on the reverse strand, counting down.
CTGAATGGTCCTCCTCTCACCTGCTGTTTGTTGCAAGTTAAATCTCTTTTTAAAGATTTATTTTTTTATTTATTTCTCTCCCCTCCCCTCCCTCCCTTCAATTGTCTGTTCTCTGTGTCCATTTGCTGCGTGTTCTTTTTTGTCCGCTTCTGTTGTTGTCAGCGGCACGGGAATCTGTGTTTCTCTTTGTTGCGTCATCTTGCTGTGTCAGCTCTCCGTGCCTGCGGCACCATTCCTGGGCAGGCTGCACTTTCTTTCGCGCTGGGCGGCTCTCCTTACGGGGTGCACTCCTTGCGCGTGGGGCTCCCCTACGTGGGGACACCCCTGCGTGGCAGGGCACTCCTTGCGCGCATCGGCACAGCTCATGGGCCAGCTCCACACGGTCAAGGAGGCCCGGGGTTTGAACCGCGGACTTGCCATGTGGTAGACGGACGGCCTAACCACTGGGCCAAGTCCGCTTCCAACAAGTTAAATCTTAAACAGAAGCAGACAGAAGAACATCATATTGGAATGTATGATTTAAAATTAGTCACAAATATTTTGAGATCATAAATCCTTTTGCTAAATGGGTTAAAAAGGTACAAACATCATATTTTCCCAATAATATGATCTTCTCTGGATGATTTTTACACTGTTAGGGATTCATAAATGGATGCCAATTTTTGCTTTGGTATGCCTAGATTATTTTTGTTTGTTTTCAAGAGGTCATTTAGTTTTCAAAAAGTCATTTTCTCTGGATGACCAACACATGGGAAAATGTTTTTCGATTGCCTTATCAAAGTTAAGATAATATACTTGTTTTCTAGCATTTTCTAGGCTTGATTTTTGTGGGTTGGTAAATATGCTGCATGAAACTTTATTCCAAAAGTAACATGAAGAAAAATTAAAAGTTCTTTATGAAAGTTCCCATTTCTATATTGCCAGTTTCTTGTCTTAGACTCTGTAAAATTTGAAGTAATTCGTATTATTTGTGTTGTGATTCTTAAAGTCAGCCTGCATAAGGGTCACCAAAGGTGTATTTTCCTGGGAGCGACTTCAGACCTATTTAATTTGAATCTTGGTGGGGTGTAGTGGTAAGGGATGATCAAACCCATATCACGAAAAATACCAGTCTGCATGCTTATTAGCTCATCGAATGGACTAGGGATGTCTGACATCATGAATCTCATATTCAAAGTGAGTCATGCAAAGATCACTAGATTGAGCTTACTTACAAGACTTCACATTTGAAGATTTGGCAAAAAAATCAGCTAATTTTAAATCATTCAAAATTATATAGTGGAGAGAGTATATAAACATATATATTTTTTAAGATTAATTTTATTTATTTCTCCCTGCCCTCTCATTGTTTGCATTTGCTTTGTCTGTTCATTGTATGCTTGTCTTCCTTTTAGGAGGCACTGGGAACCAAACCTGGGACCTCCCATGTGAGAGGGAGGTGCTTAATCGCTTGAGCCACTCCCTGCTTTTCTGTATCTCTCATTATGTTTTTCCTCCTTGTGTCTCTTGTTGTGTCATTCTTGTTGCATTAGCTTGCCAGGCAAACCTGTCATGTCAGCTCACTGTCTTGTTCGCCTTCTCTAGGAGGGATCGGAACCCAAATCTGGACCTCTTGTGTGGTAGGCGGGAGCACAATTGCTTGAGCTACATCTGCTTCCCTAAAGATATTTTTAAATAGAAGCTTTATTGAGATATAATTCACATACCAAAATATTTATTATTTAAACAATTAAGTGGCTTTTAGGATATTCACAGAGCTGAGCAACCATCACCAAAATCAATTTTGTATCACATTTTTATCACACATAAAACATACTCATAAGCAGTTATCATATACCCCCCCTCAAAAAAAAAAAAACCAAAACAACCCACCCAACTCCTTTCTGTCTCTTTGTAATGTTCTGGACATTTCATATAAATGTGATCATACAATATGTGTCTTTTTGCATCTTGCTTCTTTCACTTAGCATCATGGTTCTAAGGATCATCTATGTCAAAGTATATGTTAGTATTCCATTTCTTTTTTAAAAATTTTTTTATATTTTTTATTTTTTTAATGTTACAGTAAAAAAATATGAGGTCCCCATATACACCCCACCCCCCTCACCCCACTCCTCCCATAACAACAACCTCCTCCATCATCATGAGACATTCATTGCATTTGGTGAATACATCTCTGAGCACCACTGCGCCTCATGGTCAATGGTCCACATCATAACCCACACTCCCCCACAGTCCACCCAGTGGGCCATGGGAGGACATGCAATGTCTGGTAATTAACTGTCCCTGCAGCACCACCCAGGACAACTCCAAGTCCCAAAAAAGCCCCCACATCTCATCTCTTCCTCCCACTCCCTACCCTCAGCAGACACCATGGGTGCTTTCTCCACACCAAGGCCACATTTTCTTCGATTACTAATCACAATAGTTCATGAATAGAATATCAGTAAGTCCACTCTAATCCATACTGTATTCCTCCATCCTGTGGACCTTAGAATGGTTGTGTCCACTCCACATCTATGTCAAGAGGGGGCTTAGATTCCACGTGGATACTGGTTGCAATCCTCCTGCTTTCAGTTGTAGGCACTCTAGGTTCCATGGTGTGGTGGTTGACATTCTTCAACTCCATGTTAGCTGAGTGGGGTGAGTCCAATAAACCAGAGTGTAGGAGCTGAAGTCTGTTGAGGCCCAGGGCCTGGCTATCACATGGTCAGTCCAGAGATTCAGGTCCCCTGGGTATACATTAAACCCCAGCACCAACTATAGTTCTGCTAAAAGTAACAGGAGAGGCTTGTGAACAAACATCACATCTGAGTCCAGCTCCATCACACAGAAACACAAACTCCAAAGTAGGGCCAACTGACATGGCACTGAACTCCATTTCTTTTTGTTCGCTTGTTTGTGTGTTTTTTAGGAGGTACTGTGGACTGAACTCAGGACCTCGTACTTGGGAAGCAGGCACTCAGTCACTTGGGCTACATCCACTCCCTCCATTTCTTTTTATTGCCAAGTAATATTCACATTTTATTTATCCATTCACCAGTTGATGTGCATTTGAATTGCTTCCACTTTTTTGGCACTTTTGAATTATGTTGCTGTATGAACAGTCATGTGGAAGTTATTGGTGCGGATGAAATTATGAACACATCAGATATATTTTACCCTGAGATTTTTTTCATTAACTGTAAGTCTAAATTATTGTGAAAGTGTGTTACTGAAGAATAAACTCTGTGCTTTATCCTTTGCCCCATTAAAATCCCTTCCTTATAACAAAACTCAGGGAGGAGATTCCCAGAAAGGGTGCCTTTCTGGAACAGGGACACCAAATGCTCTTCTTAAAGGGCTTGGGGAGGGGGTTTAAGGGCTGCTTTTTAGAAAAGAGGAGCAGGCCGTCCCCACACACCCACCTTTCCAGGCTGTGTGCTGTGAGCTGGAAGCGAGCCGTGAGGGCACCGTGTAGGACGGTTCGTGCGTTGGTGTGTGTGCGTGCACACGTGCTGGGTGAGCGTGAGTCTTGCTGGCCTTGTGTCTCCTCACCGGCAGGCCTGTGTGTTCCCTCCTGAGACCTGAGGGGCCAAGAGTGCCAGCAGTTAGGGCACAGTGCTTCAAGGGGTGCTCCTTTCCTTGTAAAAAGGTTACTGACGAACGACTGCGCCTGAGAAGAGGCCGGGAACGACCATGCGTTGTGTCCTGGGATGCTGCCATAGCCTCGGGTTTTCCCCCCTCTGCCCACACACCCGACTCTCCCTCCTTGACGCAGAAGGAGCTTGTTATCTGGCTGGGCAGTGCTTTTGTTTCTTCCGAGTGTGCGTGTGTGTGTGTGTGTGTGTGTGAGAGAGAGAGACTGTATCTGATTGTGTTTATAATGACCTTGTGGCTTGAGTATTTTCCTTTTGAGTTCTCCCAGTGAAATTCCCTACTTTCTTAGGCATCCCATATGTCTGCTGCCCTACTTATTTCCAATAATTTTCTCATCTTTTGAGAACATTATTCTTCTCCATAAAGGCTGACAGATGGAATTATGTAATTTTAGAGAAGAACACTGTGGAAGGGACTATCTTCCTGTTACAGTGGAAAGCATCCCAGTCTACCTCGCAAGTCTATCAGAAAATCAACCCTGTTTTTGCACCATTGACCTTGGTCAGATTCAGTAAAGTTGTTTAAGGGATACCCTGTAACCATTGGTTTCTTTGTGGAGTAGAAATCATTTAAAACATAGAAATAATTTTTATAAATCATGCCTGTGAAACTTTCTAGGTAGAGACTTTCTTTCAATAGAATAACCTCTTTACAAACCTTTGAATGGCACATGTCACCTAGTAGGCCCACAGGTGACCCAAACTGGGAAATAGTCATTTTAACGCCCTACAGGTCAATGGAAGCAGGGGAACCAGTGAGAACGCCGCCTGCAGCCCTCGGGACACCCTGGATGTTTCACAGCCTCTTTGTGTGACACAGAGTCAGCGAGGAGCCTCTGCTTGGCCTTTTTTCCTGGGCCCCTGCGAAGGGACGCGCCCCCTCATGTGGCTCAGTGGGATTGACGCGGTGGGGCCGGCTCGGCCCTGGTTTCCCGGTGCCCCGTCCCGCGTCCGGCGGCGGGGGGAGCGGGCTTGCCCCTGGGAAGGGCTCTGAGCCCCGCTCCTTGGCGGCTCCCTGCCTCTGCCTCCCCCGCCGCAGGACTCGCCGCGTGAAGACAAAGATGCCTGCTGACCCGCCCGCAGGCAGGGCCGCTGGGCCTGGAGGAGCAGCCGTGAAATTGGGAGAGAAAAGCCCCAGGCCCGCTCTGCTGAGCCAGGCGGGAGAGCGGGCTGCGGGTGCGGGGAGTGGGCAGCGGGGGGAGAAACACAGTGAGGCGGGACAAAGGGGGCCTGTTCCCGGCTTCGGCTGGTGGGTGGTCTCTCACCCCCGGGGAGAGGGCACCAGGGCCCAAGGCCGTTCTGTTGTCCCGGCTCTTTCAGGCTCCAGGGTGGGGTCTGCAGGAGGAGGTGAGCGGAGCCTGTGCTCCCCGGGTGGCTAGCTCCGCTGGGGAACAAGCCCAGCAGCTGCGTTTCCAGAGAGTGACAGCCACGCCGCGCGCGGCTTCCTAGGAAGGCCTTGCCTGATGGGATAACTTGCTGCAGGGACAGATGCTGGACATTGTAGGTCCTGCCATGGCCCACTGGGTGGACTGGGGGAGAGTGTGGGCTGTGGTGTGGACCACTGACCATGAGGTGCAGCGGTGCTCAGAGATGTATTCACCAAGTGCAATGAATGTCTCATGATGACGGAGGAGGTTGTTGTTATGGGGGGAGGAGTGGGGTGAGGGGGGTGGGGGGTATATGGGGACCTCATATTTTTTGAATGTAATATTAAAAAAATAAAGACAAAAAAAAAGAGATGTTGACTCTCGCCGCGAGCTCATGATTCTCAAAGCCCCTGATGGGACATTTCCTACAGAGGATGCCCTGCTGACGTTTCTGTCCTGCGGTCCCTTTGCAAGAACGCTTGTACGTATTAGAAAATCACCTTTCCTGTGGAAATCCAACACTTCGGGGAGGGGCTCCTAATGCTTTATATAAGTAGGTGGCAGGCACTTTGCTTATATCAAAGAAATGGAAGGCAAGCATTGCACGCACGTGAAATGCACTGGGGGGAAGTAGATGTGACTGGCTCTCAGAGAACGGGCTACGTGATCGTGAGGGGGCAGGCTCTGGGGTGAACTTTGCTGCTGCATTGGTGGGGTTCAGGGTGTTTCAGGCCACACTCATAACTGGATTCCTATCCAACACCCCAGTGAACTGGGAGGAACGTAATAAAACTTGTGAGCGAGTGCTTTTTACTTTTCTCTATTTGTGTCCTTGGAAATCTATGTGGTCAAATGTAGCGGTATGGATATTAAGATCTGCTTGTCCAGATCTGCAGGTTTTGTACAGCTTATCTAATATTTCCAATGCAATATGTCTGAGTGAGATTATTTTTAGGATTCCAAAGCAATCATTTCCCAGTCCGTTTCTGCCAGAAATATAACGTCTGTCTATTATAATAGAGGTGAGTCCCATATAAGTTATTTTTAGGTGCCTGGAATTTTATCTAAGGAACTGCCACTGAATAAAGCAGACCTCTCCACGCTGTCTTTGTGCGGTGATTAAACGATGGGTTCCACAAGAGGTCCTGGAGATTGGGAAATACTGAACCTACATCATTTGTCTCTGAAAAAGGGCACAAAGAACTCTTCAACAACGGGGTTATTGTCTCTCCTCTGGTCAACACTTTTATTTCATCATGCCTTCTATGCTTCCGGAAACACATGCTGTGATTAAGGATAGTTAAGGTCTAGCTTCTCTTTTCCCCAAAGCTAAAATGTACTCTGAGTGGCCCTGTGTGGGAGAAATCATTTATGCCTGCCATCTGAGAACACAGCAGAAACCTTTGGGGCTGAAACCAGGTTGCTAAAACGTGCAGCTTGCTTTTCATGCTTGAAAAGATCAGATCTGTCTAGAGCATCATCTTCTTCTCTTCTACCTGCTTTGGCCTGGTTAATCCTACTCGTGGTTGCATTTTCTCCCTAGTCAGTTCTAGACTCCACGCTGGAGTTAGTCTGCCTGCCGTGCTTCCCTCCAGCGATCCCGCTGCAGCGGCCTGGCTGGCTTCCCATCACACTTTAAGATCGCCGAGGCAGACTGCTCTCCTTACGTGCCCGTGTGCTCCCCAGTACGGAACAGGGTGCGGGACGCGGGGATGTCGCTTGCTAAATCTGTCCTCAGGAAAGGTAGGGAAGGAAGAGGGAGCTAACACATGAAAGAAGAGTCCTGGAGGGCCGGAAAGGAACAGTGGCGGCACAGGAGACACGCGGAGAAGCCGGGGCTGCATCCTTCGCCTCTATGATGGCGTAAGGGTGCGCGCGGAGGCCGCACCTTACATCTTCGTTGCTTGTATCAGGAGGTGCCAGTGAAGAAAGAAAACCACTCTAGGTTTGTAAACTGGAAGGAGTTTACTCTAGGGGACTAGGTGCTTATGATGGCAGGGGAGCGGGTGTGGCTCTGGGGTTGGGTGCCTGCTCCGCATGTACGAGGCCCTGGGTTCAATCCCCAGTACCTCCTAAAAACAAAAGCAAAAGCCATCGGAATGATTGCAGGAACAGGCTCTAGGCTAAGTCTCAGGAAAAGACTCTAGAATAATCCGAGCTGACCCTCCTGCTCCCTCTGAGGCCTCTCTGGAGCAACTAAGTCAGATCAAGAAGCTTCCCCTGTGGAAGCCTCTCCAGACACCCAGGAAAGGGGCAACGGAGATTGAAGACACTGGTGGAGAAGCCTCACACCTCCGCGAGTGTGCCGAGCAGCAGGAACAGTGAGGGGCGCAGGCTGGGAGAACCCTGCTCCAACTCTTCCTTCGCAGCTTGCGTAAGTGCACCTGATTGGCGCGGCTAACGCAATCCAGGCCCTTACCTGGTAATCCAGGAGTTTACCGGCAAGCTCCACTTGGAAATGTAGTTTCCAGGTTAGAAGGAGGGTGGAGCACATACTGGACGTACAGCTTTATTCTTTTATTAAACTTTTAGTCTGTGCTATCCAATTTGGTAGCCCGTAGCCACACTTGGCTCTTCAAGAATAAACTTTCATTATAACGAAGGAAAATGAAGAAGCCCTTGCTCATGCTGGCCGCGTTTCAGGTACGCAGCGGTTCGCGCCGCTGGTGGCTACCATTTTGGTCACTCCCGTCGCCACACTGTGTTCTCTTGGACAACACTGTCCTAGATGACGCGAAGCGCTCGATTTGCGTCGACTCTCAAGTTATGCTCACGTGGGGTTCAGCAGAGCACCTGGTGAACAGGCGGGGAAAGGAATAAGCAGTTAAACAGTGTTCACTTAGCTGAATTGCAAAATACAAAACAGCGAACCCAGGAGACTTTGGTTAGGTCCCTAAGTGTGTGTTTCAGGTCAGAGGAGTCACGTAAGGGAGGCGATTCTAGATCCTGTGCAGAATCTCCTGAAAGATGAGGATCATTGAACAACCCGTCATTCAGATGCAGGCTTACCGAGTCTGTCTGGGCTGCCAGTTTTGGTTGACCTCCCAGGAGCTCTAATTACTGCTTTTCTGTCATGGAATTCCACTGGGATGAAGACCCTCAGCGTCACCCCGTTGGATGAGAAGGGAGAGCAATATTAAATATGCAAGTGAGATTGTGCAAGTGCCAAGTTTGGGTTAAAGGCCAAATAGGTTCTATTATAACCAGAGTTTTCCATCCGTAGCTAATAGAGTCCACCTCAGGGTTTCCTTTTCAGCTTCTGGGTCATTATGAATATTTCTTCTGTCTCGTTAATTTCGACCTCCCACGTCATGCCACCCTGAATGGGTTTGGTCAAGGATGCGCTAACGTCTTCGGCTCTTTTATGTTGGCGAGGCTGGGGTGATGTGATTTGGCACGGGAGACAGGAAACATGAAAGTCATCGTGAGATTTGGCTCCGCGGTCCTTCAAGAGCACCCCGTGCCCTCCCCGAGTTTGATGTGCCAGACACCCAAACCACACAGACAAATATTAAGCTGTTGGTGAGACCAGCTGCTGCTTTCTGAGAAAGATACGTGTTGACACCGTTGCCAGTTTGCTTTCCTGCAAGGACAAGTTTCGTTTTAGGTTCTCTTTTCAAACATAGTATAATCACTCACTCTCAGACAAATAGAATTAACTCTTCAGAAATAGTAAGCCAGCAGTATAGATCTACCTACGATTCTCATATCCTGCCGAAATCAACAGTCTCATCAACTTACAAGCAAGCATTATAAATAAAACTGACTCAAAGGCGCTCCGTAAGATACTGCAAATAGCAAAATCCAATTCCTCCTGGGATGTAGCCCACATTTTATAAGGTCAGTGGCACAAGAGGAAAGGAAAATAAAACAACCAGCTAGGGACTACAAATGACATTGTTTTCCAAAAGTATCAATGCAACAGCTTTCTTAGTAATTCTGTGTTGTCACGAAAATGTGTGTGAAAAAAGTAATATTGATATAAGGATCAGAGCTAGATTTGCACAAGCTTTTACACATAGTATGAATTGAGGGAATCCTACCTCCATTCAACTTGTATGGCACCACGGAGGTGGACTTGTTTAACCTTGGGCTCCGTGACGTTGGAAGCATGTTGTGCAGATTCAAGCGTGGCTTTCTCGCGAGAGGTGGGGGCCTGGCTGTTTAAGCTCATGCAGTGCTGGGACTCATGGCTCCAGCAGACTTTTGCAGAATCTGATCTACTGAAAACTTGTGGTTCTGAGTGCACAAGGTGCTTCTCCTGAACACCCCTCACCTTTTTTTTTTTAAGGATTTATTTTTATTCCCCCCCAGTTACTGCTTTCTCTGTCCATTTGCCGTGTGTTCTTCTGTGCCTGCTTGCATTCTTGTCAGTGGCACCAGGAATCTGTGTCTCTTTGTTGCGTCATCTTGCTGCATCAGCTCTCTGTGTGTGCACCGCCCCTCCTGGGCAGGCTGCACTTTTTTTCACGTTGGGTGGTTCTCCTTACAGGGCGCTCTCCTTGCACGTGGGGCTCCCCTGCGTGGCAGAGCACTCCTTGAGCGCATCAGCACTGCACGTGGGTCAGCTCACCACTCGGCAGGAGGCCCTGGGTTTGAACCCTGGACCTCCCATGCGGTAGGCGGACGCTCTATCCATTGAGCCACATCGGCTTCCCCTTAACGCCCCCTTTAAGAACTGGCTAATGGTTCTGCCAGGTGATTCCCTGGAGGCCAATATTGCAGAAAGCTGAGTGGTTGATTTGATGGTTAGTGGACACAGATGCCTTTAATCAAACTATAATTGTTTAAAAATGGGAAGAAGGTACAGAGATGGATAATATTTTCTAGGCATTACTGATTTTTTGAGAACTTTGATTACATATACATTTTTTTTCCCAAAGAGAAAGCTGCTGTCATTTTATTGGCCTCTCTCTCTCCAATAAATTTCCCACTGAGGCTCAGTCCTTGAAGAATTTTAGGGAAATGTTTGCATTAGGTTGGAAGCCTCGGGTGAGGAAAGGACACACATGTCTCCTCGTAAACACCTACGTCGGTTTTTCCCCACTCACTGGGCTTTATTTAATAAACATTTGATTCTGCCGATTTTAGAATGTATGGGGAGTGGATGTGGCTCAAGCAGTTGAGAGCCTGCTTCCCACACGGTTGGTGCCGGGTTTGGTTCCCAGTGCCTCCTAAAAACAAAAAGGCAAACAACAAGCAAAACAAAAAAATCAACTCAGGGGAGCTGATGTGGCTCGAGTATTTGGATGCCGACTTCCTACATATGAGGTCCTGGGTTCAATCCTCAGCCCCTAGGACCTCAAAAAAAGAAAAAGTGTGTATGTCTGAATCTGGACAGAAGGCACAGATACTGCTAGAAGCTCATAATTCTTCAGGACATGTCAGCTAGTGGTTGACAACTGAAGAAGAAGGTTTTACTCAATCCTCTGTCCTTGTGGGGAACATTTTTCTGATCTTATAAGAAGGGCTTAGCTACTACAAAGGATGGAGGGATCTTTTAAGAGGCAGACTGGATCACAGTGCTGGGTGGGCTTGTTTCCTCCCTGTCTTGGCAATGAAACCCAAGGAAGAGGCAGGGAGACCACGCTGGGATGAACCTGGAGCCTCCAGGGCGGCCGAGAAGCTCCTCTACCCACGAGCCTGAGTATGTCTGCGAGTGGGTAAACCGTTTGCTTATAGAGCCTGTGAGTCCAACCTCACAGGGTCTAGGAAGTGCAGATTGTGTCTCGTTTTAGTTAATCACCTCTGTGGCCTGACATGCCACCCAGGCAGCATTGGTGGAAGGATGCAGACATGAAGCATTTGTCTCTCAATTCCTGTTCCTTCCCACAAACTGCTTGATAGCCACCTTCTTTTTACATACTCTCTAGTACATGGAACTATGTCCATCGTCGTTTTTAACGATGCTTGCTGAGGGTGTGAGAAAATTTGACCTTAGTCCACGTTTCACGCTATTTAATGGGTATTGAATCTAAAAGTGAGAGGTTAAGATTTCTTTATGAATTTATTTTCACTTTCTAACTTTACTAAAAATACACTTCAGACTTGCTGAAAAGTTATGAGACTACAACAAGGAACTTCCAGAGACCCTTCGTCTAGATTGGGATCAGCAGACATTCTCTGTAAAGGGCTGGAGGGTAAATATTTTAGGCTTTGTGGGCCATACAGTCTGTCACAACCCTGCTGTTTTAACACGAAACAGCCATGGGTGAATGGGATGGCTTTGTCCCAGTAAAACTTTATGTACAAAAACAAGTGGGAAAAAAAAATGGCAGATAGGATTTTGCCCATGGCTTGTAGTTTGTTGACCCCAATCTAGATGTACCAATCCTTCAGTTTTTTTTGGTGACGCAACAAAAAGAAACACAGATTCCGGGGCCGCTGATAAGGATAGAAGCAGTCACAAAAGAACACACAGCAAACGGACACAGAGAGCAGACAAATGGGGGGAATAAAAAAAAAAAAATGAGGGGGAGAAACCACCTCGGATGCCTCCTGAAGTAATGCACTAGGAAGGACATGGCATCTCCTCAGTTGTCTGCTACCCAAAAGCGCAGGACCGGAGTCTAACTACGAGGAAATGACACACAAATTCAGGCGGAGGCACCTTCTACAAAGCTGGCCTCTACTCTTGAAAAACCTCACTACCCTGGACAGAAGAGGCTGACAAGTATTCCAGAGGAAAGGAGACTAGGGAGCTATGGCCTTTGGCAATGAAATGCAGGGCAGGATGCTGCCTTGAATCCAGATGCAGACAAAACAATGATAGAAAGGACATTATTGGGATGATTAGTGAAACTGAAATATGGGCTGTATATTAGATAACAGTATTACACCAACGTGAAGTTCCATGAGTTTGACAATGGAATGCTAATCATATTTGTTCTTAAGAGACACAGGCTGAATTATTTAGGGGTAAATGGTCAGAATGTCTGCAACTTATTTTTAAATGGTTTGAAAAATAATAAGTACATATATGTCCATGTATGTATGTGTTGCGTCATCTTTTCATGTCATTCTCCGTGTGTGCGGCACCATTCCTGGGCAGGCTGCACTTTCTTTTGCGCTGGGCGGCTCTCCTTAAGGGGCACACTCCTTGCGCGTGGGGCTCCCCTATGCGGGGGACACCCCTGTGTGGCAGGGCACTCCTTGCGCGCATCAGCACTGCACATGGGCCAGCTCCACATGGGTCAAGGAGGCCCAGGGTTTGAACTGCGGACCTCCCATGTAGTAGGTGGACGCCCTATCCATCGGGCCAAGTCCGCTCCCCCCCCCCCCCATTATTGGGAATGCTAAATCGATCACTTGGTTAAGGTGCTCTCTACTAGGAACACTTAAAATCAAGTTTTTTAAAAATTTGAGCAATAAACATGGGAATACTATTTGAAACCACAGTACTATGCTAAAATGTCATAGCAGAAGATCAGGTTGGAATGAAATCGATGCTAAGAAAGCATGCTTGGTTTTCAGCAAGAGCATTCCATGAAATACCTATTTCAAGAGACTTTATGATAATGCATTATGGTGTACTTGAAATGAGAAAGAATTTCAGTAAGAGCATAGCTCCATGATCACCATCTTGATTCAGTTCTTTTCTCCTTGTGAGTTGATTTATAAACACACTTTCGCTGAAACTAAAAGGGGGCTCTGGATGTTGGCGCTCCCTTTATTGTAAAAAAATATAAAATAGGTTGTGATATAATGAGGCACAGATTTCTTGATAAGCATCGTGGCTGAAGTGTAATTATCTTTGAGTTTTTCAGAACAAGTTGATTTGTGATGTGAAATGGCTTAGGCATAATATTTTGCATAGGTTGGCATGCTAATCCTCTGTTCAACTGCACTACTGCGGGCTGTCCGCCAAAAGAGTTCATTATTTTGGCAAGATACATTCAGTTTTCAACAACCTGGATTGTAGCAATTTCTATACCAATTTAGAGCTGGAGGGAGTCCATGTACACTTCTAAAGGCAGTAGGGTACAAGATTTCAGGAGGTATATTGAAAAAAATACTAACTTCCATTTAGAAAACAGATCTGCAGTTTCCCAGGGAAATTTGCTATTAATTCAGAACCTGGAAATGTTCTTTGGAAACATTTATTGATAGCATTTTTATATACTATGGATAGATACCTGTATGCAATGAAAAGTTGGACTTGGTTCGTAGAACCCAAAGCTTTTGCTTATATCCAGGCAACAATCCAGACAAAAATTAAATAGAAACCATTATTTAATACACTTTTTAAAAGTTATTCAACAGATAATGTTTTTTTTTTAAAAAATATAATATGGGCAAAAAATGCACAATGCTCTAGCCTCCACTTTTTCCTTGGCCATCCATGAGACTATTCCTACTTTTCCATCCCGGGCACTGGAATTTTTTGGCAAGAAATTTGGCACTTTTAAAACAATTATTTGAGCATGCTTGAGAGAATGAAATTTTTAAAAATTTTAACTTCTGTAACAAAAAAGTAGGCACTGGGGAAATAGAAAAGAATGAAAATAAATTCTGCTTATTATTCCTCTGGAAGTGGAAAGGAATTGGCCCCACTGAGTGCCTCCTCTGTGCAGGTACAAAGGGTGTCTTTATGAAGTTTATTTCAAAGGAATCTTCTTGGACAAACATTGTATTATACTCTTTTAGGTGTCAGAAACCTGCAGTTCAGAGAGGCTAAAATAAAACTTGAATGGCACAAAAGTGGATAGCCAGAGGCAGATCAGGGATTCACCTGCAGGGCAGGCTGACTTCAAGGCACGGTGCTCTTTCTCTTGCCTCCAACACAGTTACCGCCGATTTCCGTGTCCCACACCTGGGAACTGGCCTCCTTTCTTTCCACTCTGCTTTGGCCAAAGAATTGTCCCCGGAACATCACCTCCATCTAATCATCAGCACTTTTCCACCGCACTGGGAAACAGACTGGATGGTTTTCTCTATGGGTTACTCGTGACCATTGTCAGGCATCTCTGTTCTGTTGCCTCCATCCCAGACTCTTCCATCCTCCAAGCTGAAAGTTGAAATGTAACCGCCTGTTGCAACATCCATAGTGCCGGGGACCTCAGGCCCTCCTCTGGGCTTTGCTGCGACATTGTAAAGACTTTTCTACCAGTTTCACTCCCGGCAATCTCCTCTGTCCCCTCCATTCTAACTCAAGCCATTGTAAACACAGATCGGAGCGAGCTGCTCTCTTTCAAGCCTGTTATCTGCTGTGTTCTCCCCTTTCAGCAGTCGTGTACCATACTCCTCTCCCCCCACACAATACTGTTTTGTCTCCAAATCTATTTATTAAATTGCTCGAGCCCTACTCATCCTTCCAAGCTAATTCTAGTACCCCGATTCTTTGAAGCCCTCTACAGTTGTCCTGTTTGAATGAAACTACCACTGCTTTTGTTTCTGATGACACATCGTTCTTCTAAAACTTATTTCCATTCTTCATTGCTTTAGATTTATTTCTCTGCAGATTTTTCTTCTGGAAGAGATTATATACTACCTCAGTACAGAAAAAAAAATTTATCACATTTTTATACCTTGATGACTCGAAAAGTACTTTGCCCATCAAAAATATTAACCCGTCTTTGTTGTTTTAACAGGTGCTGATTTGAACAGAATGCAATATATAGATTGCTGATTGCTTTGATTTGGTGTAGGTTCTGTTTATGTAGCATAGTGTAATTACGGGCTGTACTTTATTGATTGTTAGGTATTTGTGATAAGTCTGGTGTAAAACTTTTTCCCGTCAGAATTTATTGTGATTGCAATCTAGGTAATATAAATTTCATTTGGTGTGGGTCTTTTTGCTTGCCTTCTGCTTTCTGTGTCCGTTTGCTGTGTGTTCGTCTGTGTCAGTATTTATTTTTTATTTATCCATGCCCCCACCTCTGTGGCTTGCTTACTGTCTGTTCTCTGTGTCCATTTGCTGCGCATTCTGCATTTTTACTTGTCTCCCTTTTAGTTGTGTCACCTTGCTGAGTCAGCTCTCCACGGTGCTTGTGGGCTGGCCTGCCTTCACAGAGAGGCCCCGGGACACCAACTAGGGCCTCCCATATGGTAGACCGGAGCCCAACTGATTGAGCCACAGCTGCTTCCCTCATTTGGTGCATTTTTATGAAAGTGGTTAGTAAGTTATAGAATTGCTGAATTTGCCAGACAGTAGAGACCAAAACAATATCCCTAATTTCTCTCTTTGTCAGTACTTTAGCTCTTAGATATTGTGTTTCTTTCTCTGTGGTATGAATACTCAGTCCTCTAGAACATGATTGCATAATTATCTTGGAATTTGGAACACTTAAGGCATTCTGGAATAGAATCATGTCTGGGTTCATAATCATTTAGTAATCCCAAAGATTTGCAAAGTACTTTTCATGTTGCAAATCCCTTTCACATGCGTTATCTCATTAAGCTCCTGCAGCCATGTGGCATAAATAGAACAGTGCTTTATCATGATGTATTAGTCAGCAAAGGGGTGCTGATGCAAAATACCAGAAATGGGTTGGTTTTTGTAAAGGGTGTTTATTTGGGATAGGAGCTTACAGATACCAGCCCATAAAGCATAAGTGACTTCCCTCACCAAAGTCTATTTGGAGCGAGATGGCTGCTGACATCTGTGAGGGTTCAGGCTTCCTGGGTTCCCTTGGGCTCAGCTCCTCTGTCCCCTCCACAAGGTCAGCTGTGGACTATCAGGTGAACAGCTCCGTCTCTCTCCCCAGGGTTCCAGCATAAGACTTCAGCAGTGAACTCCAACATGAAAACTCCAACATTATAAGCCCTCAACTCTCTGTCCTTTGTCATGCCTTTTATCTGTGAGCCCCTACCCTCCAAGGGGCAGGGACTCAATGCCCTACTGGTACAAAGTGTTTACATGATTACTTGATCAAGTAAACCTATGAATCCAATATAATCTAATATGCCCAGAGGAGAAGATCAGTTTATAAACACAATCCAGTATTTCTTTTTGGAATTCATCAATAATATCAAACTGCTACAGATGACAATAACATTAAGTGTCTAAAAGGATGGGCTCAAATTCTCATTCCCCTAGTCACTAGCTTTGTTTTCTTTTTTAGATTCCCCCCCCCCCCCCCCAGTTATCTGCTCTCTGTGTCCCTTTGCTGTGTGTTTTTCTGTGTCCACTTGCATTCTTGTCAGTGCCACCGGGAATATGTCTCTTTTTGTTGCGTCATCTTGCTGCGTCAGCTCTCCGTGTGTGTGGTGCCACTCCTGGGCGGGCTGTGCTCTCCTTATGGGGCACACTCCTCATGCTTGGGGCTCTCCTACGCGGGGCACTCCTTGTACGCATCAGCACTGTGCGTGGGCCAGTTCACCACACAGTCAGGAGGCCCTGTGTTTGAACCCTGGACCTTCCATATGGTAGGCGGGCACTCTATCTGTTGAGCCAGACCCGCTTCCCAGCTTTGTTTTCTCAACCTCTCTAAACTGCAGTTTCTTCCTCTCTAAAATAGGTTTAATAGTACACAATTTAGAAACCCTCCGCAGATTTTTTTGTTCTTATATAGCTCCACTGAACAAATAGTTGTAAAAGTGCTTGACAGTTTGTAAAGTACCTGGCCCTATTTATGTATTTGTAACATTTTAACAGTTAAGATGGAAGATGCCGTTCTTCAGTTTGACTTAGAAACTCGGGGCACAAGAACCCCTGCGTTTTGCTCAGGGTTGAAGAGTCAGGAGTGAAGGAAAGCTCCCCATTCCTCCATTCTGCTCTGGCTGCGTTCCCGTGGTGCACGTGGGCTCACCTGTCAAGTCCGTTCTTTCCTGTGCATCCTCATGCGCATGTGCCTTGTGAAGGGCTGTAGAAGCGTTAGCAGACAAGCTCCCTACTGGAGAGGAGTGTTAGAGAATCACTTCAGTACGCCTCTTAGACCACAAATCAGTTCTTAAAAGAGGGAGTTCTGGGGGTGCACTATAATGCCTATACGTTTGCAAAAAGGAAAAGTCAGTGTGTGACGATTTGGATAGCGAGGGTCAAAGAAGGGATGGTTTGAAGTGGCGGTTGCTCCCAGTTGAGGGTAGAATAGGTCTTCCTCAAAGAAGAAAAGTAGTAACAGAGAGGAAGTAGAAGGGATCTTGTGTTTCAGGTCCCTTCTGAAAGAGACCAGCTTCACTGAAGGAAATTCACAAGGAGGTTGGAGAAGTATTTTAGGTAGGATTCGCTGGTTGACCTGATAACCAAAATGTCAAACCACGTACTATTTTCATGAAAGATCTCACATTATCAAAATGGTGGTTTAAACTTTAGGAGGATGAAGGTGACTGAAATAGAAGGAATTGATACAAGATTAGCAGGCACAGTTTGGAGTAGCTCTTACACTTACAGCCGTAGGTGGCTGGATTTCAGGGTCGAGGCTATCATTGCGACAGGCTCAGGGCATTTCTGTCACACGTAGTGCAGGGCTTCTGTAGCTCGTGTTACCAGTATTTAGGGTAGGGTCATGTTGTTACTGTGGGGTCTGTCCTGTGCACGACTACCTACCAGAAGCCAGAAATCTACCTCCCACCCCCACCCCCGCTGCAGAACCATCCAAGTTGTCTCCAGAATTGCCAAGTATCTCCTGGGGGTATGAAATACGAAATCACCCCATTTAAGCACTGACTTAGAACACTTAAAATAATACATTTTGTATGTTATGCTCTAAATAAATTGCAGTAAACCAGAAGATGACCCGTACTTGCCATGCAGTATATTTTAAAGGTGAAATAGTTTACATAAAATCAGTACCACTGGTTTCTCTGTCAAACTCAGAGCACCCAGGCAGCCCTGGACATCTGGAAGGCAGTGATGAGCAGTTATCTGCTGAACATTGGGTGGGTTCTCCAGTTTACCATTTTGCCCATAGCTTCCAAGTGTTCTTAATCTGTTAGCCCTTTCATTCTTATTCATTATTTGCTTGGTTCCTGGAGGCATTTGAGTATGCCAACTCTAGATCCAGGTTTTAAAAATATTTGAAATTTTATTAATTAATTTGTACAACAAGTATTTCTTGAGTTGCTTGCATACACCTGGAATAATATACCGAATGTCACAAAGTGGTGGGGCTCATGGATCTTACGTTATAGTGGAATATTGTATGGCGATATTTCATATTAGTGTATGTTTTAATATAGAGAAATTAGACTACCTAACTAAGTGATACTGAGAATATATCTTTCTAGGTTAGTGGAGAAAAAATTGGTACTACTTTTTAAATTATCTGGAGAAACAGGACCACTTTCTTGCCTGTATGAGGTATGAGAGAAATTTTTTTCTTTTTAGCTTTTGTTTGGATCATTTTAACTGGCCAAGAACATTATAAAGAAATAGAGTTTTGGGAAATTTATCCTGCAAAGATTTATTCAGATGTCTGTGTCCATGCAATTCTTGCCATGTAGTTTTCATAGAAGATTATTAAAAGAAAATGTTGATTGTCATAAATAACATTTTGAGATGTATCTTTAGACATTGCCAATTGTGGTTATTGGAAATGAGGCAAGCATTTGATTAAAATAATACTTTAAAATAAATTGTATATACTGATGCTAGGCTTGGCAGATGAGATTCTGTATTAATTAGTATACAAGTGCATTATATATTATTTCCCTTAGCATTTCAGAACTATGACCAAGTTTCAGTAAATGATATTTGTTTTTTTGTGGTTTTTTTTTAGAATTTTATTTTATTTTTTCTTCCCCTCCCCTTCCCCACCCTGCTGATTTTGCTTTCTGTGTCCATTCGCTGTGTGATCTTCTGTATCTATTTCTCTTTCTTTGTTTTATCTTCTCATCTTTGTTCTCTGGGATTCACTGGGATTTGATCCTGGGGACCTCTGATATGGAGAGAGGTTCCCTTTCAATTGAACTGTCTCAGTTCCTGCTTTCTGCTGCGCTTCACCTTGACTCTCCCCTTCGTCTCTCTTTTGTTGTGTTATCATCTTGCTGTGTGACTCACTTGCGCAGGCACTGGCTCACCGCACGGGCACTCATGCGGGCACTTGGCTCACCACGTGGGCACTCAGCTCACGTGGGCACTTGGCTCACCATGCGGGCACTCACGCAGGCCCTCGGCTCACCACGTGGGCACTTGCTCGCCATGCAGGCACACTTTCTCTTCTTCTCTATCACAGGAATCCCCAGGGATTGAACCCGGGTCCTCCCATATGGTAGGTGGAGACTTTATCATTTGAGCTACATCTGCCTCCTTATATTTGAATTATATAGGGTATTTGTTCCACAAGCTGTTAAAGAAAGACTATATGGAATTGTGGAAATAAGGGTTGAGTGTGCACTTATGAAAATGAAGCTAGAGAGACATGTAGTAGCTTATTTTCATAATTACATTTATCCCAATCACAGAAAGCAAGAATTATATACTTATTTCAAGGCATTGTTAGCTAGGTACCATTTAGCAGTTTCTTCCATAGAATAAATGCTTATAGGATGTTTCCCACATGAAATGACAAAGAATTAACTTGCAGGTAGCTGAATCTGTCCTTGAACCACTCCCAGATCTTGTGGGGTGGTCTTGCAACTGGTAGGACATTTTTCAAACTGAGTAAAATCTCCAGGAATTTTCCAGAGTGTCATTTATTCATTTCAAATGGTATTGAGAAGAAATTAAATCTAAGCATACTTACTAAATGAGTAGTGCTAAACATTTTTGGCTAGGAGCCAGTGTCTTAAACTAAATCCAAGTTCTTTAGATAAGGCATTGCCGTACCCTTAGGAAATACAACTAACTCGTTAAGGAGCTAGTGAAATGTGTTAGGCAAACAAGTTTTTAAACCATATTTCATTGCTGTTTAGAAAAATGGTGTTCTTTAGAAATGTTATAGTGGTGATAAATCATACTTTGTTTTAGAACATGCTTGGGTGAGATAAACACTAATCAACTTGGGAGGAGGGATATACCTATTAGAAAATATCATTGAAGAATGCAAGGATTTTAAGAATTAAAATAATTAAAAATGCCATCCTCATGCCAGGAAATGGGCATGTCAGAATCTAATGTTCCGGCTTATTCAATATATTTTAATAGAATAAGCTTTAGTTAGGTGATCAAGAGTAATTATCCTGGAATGTTTTGGATTCATTGAGCTAAAGTCATAAATCATCGACTATATTTATATACACATACACATGCACACACACCTACCTACACACACACATATATTTAATACAGTACAGTTTCACTTAACCACTTTTAAATGATGTACAAAAAAGACAATCCTGTGTTGCCAATTTAAGAGAAGATTAACATTAAAGTTTATGAGAAAAAAATATTCTTCTGAAACGACCTTGAAAAAGGTTATTGAATAAAAATATTTCTTATCCAGACTGTCCCGGCTTGATAGTGAATATACAAACATTTCCTATAAATCACCTCCAAACACTGCATCCTTTATTTTTCAGTTGTGCTGAAAGATACTCTTTTGTCACAGTTCTGTAGTGAGTCTCTTGCTTAGATTCATATTCTTCACAGCTAAAATAATCAACGTACCGGTAGGATTTCCTAACCTAACAGGAAACATTTGGAAGGGTATGGAAAAGAAACAACCATAGGTGGATTATTTTTCCTTTTGGTTATGTTTTTATCCATGTTTGATTTACTTATTTTCACTGTTACTCTCTCCCAGTGTCTGGAGCCCTGCAAGGAATCCTGGGACCTAAGGAAGCATCAGTGCCGAAGTTTCTGTGAGGTAAGATAGCAACAGTGCATGCCAGATGGCTCTTACAGCACTTGACTGAAATCAGGCAATGCTCAAGTAGGATTATTGGCATGAAAGGACACCCTTATTCTTCTGCAGTTTAGGGATTTCATTTTATTTCAAAGGACCTGCAGGTTGCACGCCTGTGCCCATGTTTAAATTGATGTGAAAAAGGAAAAAACTCCTTGAGCTTTCTTAAAACCTAGCCACCCATTGCTTTCTTGAGCAGTTAACCTGATAGAAGATAAGAAATTTTGTTACCTGTGCAGGAAAGACCAAAAGCTTCTTTTTTTTTTTTTAAAGATTTATTTTATTTATTTCTCTCCCCTCCCCCTGCCCCACCCTTTTTGTCTGCTCTCTGTGTCCATTCGCTGTGTGTTCTTCTGTGTCCACTTGCACCCTCTGTGGCACCGGGAAACTGCATCTCCTTTTTGTTGCATCGTCTTGCTGCATCAGCTCTCCATGTGTGCAGCGCCACTCTTGGGCGGGCTGCACTTTCTTCACGTAGGGTGGCTCTCCTTGCTTGGCACACTCCTTGCACGTGTGGGGGTGCCCCTGTGTGGCACAGCACTCCTTGTGTGTGGCAGCTCTGCATGTGGGCCGGTGTACTACAAGGGTCAGGAGGCCCTGGGTACCGAACCCGGGACCCTCCCCATATGGTAGGTGGATGCTCTATCAGTTGAGCCACGTCTGCCTTTCCCGAAAGCTTCTTAAAGGCACACGCAGCTGCGATCCTCCAACCCTACACCAAGTCGGTTCTACTGTTCATTCTCTGCATGTCATTGAATTTCTTGGGCTTTTGTAGAAACAACCCATGTTATTGGTAGCAGGGTTTCTCAAACATTCTCATCTAATTTCTCAGCCTTTGGGTCCCCATACCTTGGGCAAAATGCTTGACTGCTTGTAGTTGGTATGAGGCCTCTTACATTGCCTGTATTTTCAGGTAGGTGCTCAAGAGAAGGTATTACCCCAGGGACAGCTATCTACAATCATCAGTGGTGCTGGAGAGGGGAAGAGCTGCTTGCTGGGCCATCTCCTTCAGGGCAAACCATCATCTCAGGCTCTGTCCCACCTGCTCAGATGTAGCTAGGGAGACTTGGAACTAGGTGAACTTCACATTTCAGACGGAATAGCTTATAGAAGTCAGAAGAACCCAGGAGACCATAGGAACCAATGATTGGGAGCAATCCAGAAGCTCACTTGAGGATGTTGGGGAGTGAATGTGAGGAAGTGCCCAACAGCACCCTGATGAAATGGGACTCTATTGCACAACTCATTTGAATTGAACTGGGAGCCAAAGGGGAACGCCTGAAGGTGGTCCAGACACCCAGAGAGGGCTGGTCTTCCCTGATTGCTGCAAGTGCTTTCTGGCCCTCTTGCCAGACTCATACCTTGGAAGGCACGTGGGTTCTAGTCTGAGAATGTGAGCTGTGGAAATGGAGTCATAGTAGCTTCATTGGTTCGTATGGTGTGTAAAATATCTTCATATTCGTTGTCTCATTTGACCGTCCCAATAACCCTAAAGATAAACTATGCACAAAATAGGCCCTCAAGAGCTGTGTGTGGAATCCTTGAGGGACTGGCAAGTTGAAGGTCATCAAGTCAAATGGCCTGCCCAAGGGCCAGCACTCCAAGTAGAAAGCTGGATCTAAAGCCCCATCTTCTGAAGCCTCTCCTTAATTGTCCACTGGTGGACTTCCCTTGGGCAGTCACAAGGGGTCATGCTATATTGGTGTTATTTTAGAAAAGTGAAATGAAAGTGTTTCCCAGTTACTAAAATGACCAATATATTATCTTTCTTGTCTCAGTTTTATTTTGCTTTATTCCTCCTCAGCATTGTGTGGCTGGGTGGAAAAATGGTGATTTGTGAATGTTTACACAAATGATATTCTGTTGCTAGAAGCACTTCAGACCTGAGGATCAATGCCAAGAAGTCAATTACAGATTTCTGTAATTGTGGACATGACAATGCCTAGAATAATAAATAGGAGTCTTGGCAGATATTCTGGGTTATTTAGACAATTGCTCTGCTACAAACACCCATGGCTCAGCTAATGAATTGGTGTCAAATTAAATAGAAGAAACACCCTCAAATCCTTTTTAAAAAAATTTAAATTCAGCAATTTTCTAGATGCTGGGGATAATACACTTTCTGTTCTTCCTCAGTGAAGCTGATGTATTTTCCATCTGTTTTATCAAAATGTTTTGGCTTCTCAGGGACCCAGTTAAAACTTTTCCAGAATTCTGTTGTTTAGAAACATGCCACATGCAAGATGCCCACACACAAGGGGAAGGATTATATCAGGGTATGAATCGATGGGCGTCATCCTAGAGCATCTTGACCAGAGGTCCATGAACCCCCGAGGGGTCCGTGGAAAGATTTCAGGGGGTCATTGAGCTCGAATTGAAAAAAATCACCTCATTATCTTTATTTTCCCTGACCTCTAACTGAAATCTAGCATTTCCTTTACTTATGAATGTATGCAGTAAATTACAGTAGTATTCATTTCATATCACATTACAGTTGTTGCATATCTTGAAAAATCGTTTCCACACATCCATACTTTGAAATTACAGTAGTTGTTAGACCCACCGCTAGTTGAGTGTCATAAAACTACCTGCTGCTACATTCTGAGAAGGGGTCCGTGGTTTACACCTGACTGGCAAAGGGATCCGTGGGACAAAAAAGGTTACGAACTTCTGCTCTAGAATTTATCTGCTGCAGGAAGCAAATAAAACGGAGGGCATCAGGTATCTTAAGAAATAGAACAGGGAAGAGGCACCAGGCATTTTTTTTTAATCTTCATGAACTGATGAAAAAACAAGAGGAGACCATCCCTGCATCCTTTTTTTTTTAACAAATCAATTTTATTGATACATATTAATAAACCATAAATCCATCCAAAGTGTACAATCAGTGGCATTTGGTATAATCACATAGTTGTACATTCATCACTTCAGTCATTTTTAGAGTATTTTCATTATTCCAGTAATAATAATAATACTATAAAACAAAAACCAACCGACCCAACAGAACTCATCACCTCTCAATCTCTCTAAGCCTACCGTGCCATACTTAGCTGCTATTCTGTTTCCATCTCTCTAATTTATTTGTACTTTCATTTTGTAAAAACAGTCTTATATATGCTCTGTCACCCCCATTTGTATTTTGCATGAGGTTTCACTATGTTATGCAGTCCCATGTTACATTTTTTAACTTTCCTTTTAGTAATGTACATCTCCTCAGACTTTCCCTTTCAACCACTGTCATACCCGTATGATAGGTCCACTAGACACAGGTACCATGATGTGCTTTCACCGTTCCCATTGATTTCCAAAGAGTTACTAACAACCTTTTAACTAATTCTGTACAGATTAACCATCAGCTTTCCATTCTCTACCCTCCTTCTATTTTCTGGTGATCTATATTCTATTTTTAACTCCATGAGTTTACAAAATATAATTAGTTCCTAATAGTGCAGTTATACAGTAGCTGTCCATTTGTGTCCGGCTGCTTCACTCAGCATACTGTCCTCCGGGTTCATCCATGTTGTCATGTGCTTCACTACTTCATTTCTTCTTACTGCAGCATAATAGGCCATTGTGTGTATATATCACATTTTGTTTATCCATTCGTCTATTGATGGACACCTGGATTGTTTCCAACTTTGGGCAATCATGAATAACACCGCTATGAACATTGGTGTGCAGATGTCTGTTCATGTCTCTGCTCTCAGTTCTTCTGCGTGTATACCTAGCAATGGTATTGCCAGGTCCCATGGCAAGTCTATATTCAGCTTCCTTAGGAAGATGCCATTTCAGCATCTTTAAAGCTGGGCATTATTGAGGTAGACCTCATACAATCCCTGTTCACCCTTTTACTTCTCACTTCGTTAACAATTCATATGATGTGCACATCTTCATGAACATAAGCTTGCTTTCACTTCCTAAAATTCAGGCTGAAAAGGGACTCTAGATTTTCTACAACTGAAACTCTAAGATATGTTATGGCCCAGTATGTTTGTTTGCATGGTAGTCTGAAATTTTATTGTCTTGTGAGACAGGGATCTGCAAATCACAGCCCATAGGCCAAATCTGCCCTACATCTTGATTTTGTAAATAAAGTTTTATTGGCATGTAGCCAAGCCCATTTGTTTAAATGTTATCTATGGCATCTTTTACAGCACAATAGCAAGTTGAGTATTTACAACTGATCATATGTTCCACAAAGTCAAGAATATTTACTATCTGGCCCTTTACACAAAAACTCTGCCAATTTCTGCACTAAGGAAAAGAACAGCAATCATAAATAGATCACAAAACCCCTCAACCATTTTAGAGTGTGGTAATTACATCATCTGCATTACCAGCACTCATATCTAAAAACAAAGCATTGTTCTTGGTCATTTTAATCACAGAGTATGTTTTCCTATGTGCCCGTGTCTTTTGGAGGCACATAATGGTAACATACCTAGAATGGGTTCATGTCTTTCTCATTGATCTCTTTCACTTCTCCCTTGATTAGCCGTTCAATTCCACGTTTGTTAGACCCTTGGCAGAGTTAGTCATGTTATTTTTTAAATAAACAAGTTACATGTTAGGACAAGAATTAAAATGAGGTTCCCCCAGGTCAAGGCACCAGATTACTTCTCTGGGTCATAGGGGATAATTTTTCATACACCATTTTTTGGAACACAATAGATACCTAGACAGATAGACCCTCCTGTATCACTTTAGTTTACTGACTAAGCATTATCACCTTCCTCTTATTTTTAAAGACCTTAAAAATCACGGTAAAGCCATTTTCTTTTCCTGATCATGAAATGAATATTTTTAACACGTACGAGCATTCTTATAAATTGGCATCCTTGTTTACAGCTGAAGGAATATGAACTGATAAACAACAATATTTTTTCCCTTTCTTATGAAATACTGAAGGGAATTAGAGCTGATGGTATCTTAGTTTTGATAAAACTTGATAGGTCGAGTTTGTGAGTGGCCTCATCGCAGGTGACATGCCTCCCACCCTAGATTCTGATACTTCTAATTTCAACCTTCCTTAGGTAGAACTTCTCAGGAGTGTCAGATTGGACAGCGTGGCATTTGAGGGGTCATGAAGTGCTGTGGCCTCATCTGCTTCAGGGATCAATCAATGAGAGAAGCATATGTTCTTTAATATAGGTAGATATTATTGGGTAAACTGAGGTTCCGAGATATCCAGCTCTTAACCTGGAAATAGGATAAAAATACTTAATATATATGATTATTGATTCTTCTCTTTGTATACTTGGCTTTTAAAATATTTTGTAAGGTTTCATTGCGTTCGATTTTCATGCCACTCTTTGGAGTACGTTAGGTCCGGATTTCATTAGGTGAGCTTCTTGAACAGGGAGACTGGGAGGAGAAAAGGAATTGATTAGTTCATTAGTAGGAGAATTAGATGCACAATTACTCCTAGTTACATTTCTTTTCTAGTACGTTCTGTTCTAGTATCTTCCTTCTACCCCTATTCTATATTACAGCACATAGAGTAGAGACAGAATGAACCTTGTCTCTAACGGGTTCCTGGCTCAATGATCGGTGCTTGGAAAGAGTAATCCTAAAAGGAAGGAAGCTTGATGATCTGAAATCACCTTTAACTAATGGCATGTCAAGAAGACAAGGCTCCTTGGTATTTCAAGATGCTCTTTAGCCATGGAATGTTCCAGCACTTGTGAACAAAGACCTCAGAAACTAAAGGTGTTGAAGTGATTTCCTCTTCTGAGATCTCTTGTGCTCGAAACTTTTTCTCCCACCATTTCCGTGCAATTCAATTTTGTGTCTTAGAAGTTAGGGTGTTCATCAAATACATGTCTTTAGCAATTGAATCAGAGCCTCCACCTGCTTGAGAAAGTCACAAAACACTTAAATGTACTGAAAGAAGCTGATGAGAACGAAAACATGAAAATGATATAATGTGCCCCAGATGTGGGGGGAAAAAAGCTAAGCACATCAAATTTAGTATAATTAGTAATCTTTTACTTTAATGTATCAGAAGAATAGTTTACCTGATTAGAATATCCTTTGAAGGGACAAATGGAGATGGGCTTTGATGCTATCCTTTTTGAACATATATATACCTTTCATGGGGGAAGGAGTCATACTGGAGGCTTAATAAAATAAAGCTGGCTTTGGGTGCCCCACCATAGTCAATTAGAGTGAAATATAAAAGATGGACTAATTTTTTATGAGAAAAGATTTCCTATGTAAGGAATGTTTTTCAAAGAAAGGTACAGTATGGCTCCCGGGCACTACCTTTAGGAGAGTTGTTCACACTTTGGGACACTAGTGGGTAAAGAACGTGGAGCCTTAGGTTTACTTGTACAGTGTGAGCACTTGGCCGTTTACTTAAGTTCTCTAAGAGAGAGATGATGGTGGCTCAGTCCAAGAAGACAGAGGTGGAGGAGAGCGGTAGTGGTAAGGACGTGTTTAAAAGGTAGAGTCAGGATTTGGTGACAGGTTGGACATGCAGAATGGAGAAAAAGAAGAATCAGTGGGGAAGGAAGTTGGAACATATGGGGAAGTGGAATATATGGCAGGCATAACATTTGGGGGGGGGGTTGGGGTGTGAAAGGATAGATCAGAAGTTTGGGTTTTTGTTTGTTTGTTTAGGTGCCAGGGATTGAACCTGGGACCTTGTATGTGGGAAGCTGATGCTCAGCCACTGAGCTACACTGGCTCCCTTAAGTTGTTTTTTTTCATTTGCTTGTTGTACTGGAGGTACTGGGGATCGAACCCAGGACCTTGTACATGGAAAACAAGTGCTCAGCCACTTGAGCTACAGCCACTACCTGGAAGTTTGGTTTTGCCATGTTACGTTTGAGACATAAATTAGAAATCCAAATGAGATGTGCTCTAGGCAAATACATACACCAGTCTGGAGAGTAGGGTAGAGTTCTAGACTGGAGTTACAAAGGTGGACATCATCAGTGATAAATGGTCTTTATAGCCATGAAGTTGAATGAGGAGATAGGAAGAGAGGAGGTGCAAGGATTAAGCTCTGAGTCACACCAACATGGAGAGGATGGGTTGATGAGGACAAACTCACAAGCAAGACTAAGTAAATAATAATAATAATAATAACATTGGAGCCTGGAGTTCCGGAAGCCAAATGAAGAAAGCTTTTCAAGATGGAAGGCATGATGAGATATATCAAATACTGCCAGTAGATCAGATATGTTGAGGTGTGGTAATCGATCACTGGCTTCTGGACATAATAAATATTAGAAGAGTGTTAGCTGCTGTTATTAAGGAGGAGAAGGACCTGGTCGACCCTCTTGAGTTCTATGCTAGGTCAGTAAGATCTGGATTGAGAGGATCTACCAAATTTTGTAATTAAGAGATAGCTGGAACTAGAGAAGGTGTTGCAACTCTGCTGAGATTCAGGGCCCAACTGACACATGGACAGACCAAAGATTTAAATCTCTTGGATATGCACCTATCAAGTATAGTACTAACTATAGGTTCATATAGAAGGTGCAGAAGAACCATGTGTAGGGAAACCACAAATGAGTCCAACCCTGTCACACTGGGGAGCATAGGTTCCAAGGTAAGGTTCACTGGCAGGGTGCCAAACTCCTGAGCTGTCTGCCCTGCCTGTAGTGTCTGGATGTCTCTAGAGCCCTCAGGAGCCCCACTCTTTGAGGCAGTATTCACTATGGCAGACAATGAGATCCTGCTGAGACATGCATAAGCGTAACCTCTGGAATGAGCTCCTGACTAATTTTGAAATCCCTTAGCCATAAGAACTCATTTGTATTTATCATTTCCCTCTTATGGCGAAGGTCTTTTTCCAGGTGCATTGCTAGTTGGTGCTTGGTAGTAATCTCTCAGTGTCAGGGAGGCTCATCCCCTGGAGTCATGTCCCACACCAGGGGGAAGGTAGTACATTTGTATAGCGACTTTGACTTAGAGAGGCCACATTTGAGCAACAAGGAGGCCCTCAACAGGTAATTCTTAGGCAACATATAATACTAGGCTAAGTTTAAATTTTAAAAGAAAAGGTTCACCCAGGACAACAAACAAGGTGATGATGATGGACAATGCCCATTCCAAGAAACAGAGAGAGTCTGTAACTGCAAGCAAGAGAGTTCTATCCATCTGCCCCATGGGATCTAAGTCCCCTCTCAGAGTCAGAGTGGGCATCACCACCCCCAAATCCTCAAGATTGGGTAATGAACAATGTACTAAAGTAGACTGTTATTTTACTATAGATTTATTATTATTCTAGCTTTTATCATTGATGTGGAGGTTTTGGCCACCAGAGGTTCTGAGAGGAGAAAGAGGGAAAAATAGGTGTATTATGGGGTCATTTTTGTGACATTAGATTTGTCCTACATGACGTTATAATGATGGATACAGGCCATTATATATTTTGTCATAACTTACAAAATTGCATGGGACAGAGTGTAAACTACAATGTAAACCATAATTCTTGGTTAGTGGCAGTGCTTCAATATGTGTTCATCAGTTGTAACAAAAGTCCCACACTAATGAAGGATGTTGTTAATGTGGGCAAGTGTGGAAAGGGGAAGGGTGGGGCATATGGGAATCCCCTATATTTTTTATGTAACATTTATGAAATCTAAAGTTTCTTTAAAATAAATTAAGAACAAACAGGAGGTAGCTGGAAACCTGGGTCAGAGGGTCTCTATGGAACAGCAGTAGTCTCTGCAGATAACTCGGGGGGGGGGGGGGGGTGCGTGGTTAGAACAAAAAGTAAGGGAGGCAGGGTAGACCAAGGCTAGGGATTCTTTGTTATATCTTTAAATTCTTTCTCTGAGACTCACTGTCTGGGAAGGAGGAGAGGGAGGGTGCAGCAGTGAGGAAGGAGGGGTTCAAGATTCAGAAAGTGCTTTTTGCGGGTTTTTATCTTGGAAACACTGGAATAATTGATAGTCTGAGGGGAAGGAGTGCTGTCAGCACCGTGGAGCTGGAAATGCCTAAGGTAACGTGGCTGATTGCTGGAGGAAGGCACTAGGACAAATCCCAGCAGTGGGGAGAGACCCACCTTTGAAGATGCTGGTGCATCTGGTTGGAATGGGAGTTACTGGCTTTGTTGAGAATTGAGGAATTGTTTGCCCTCCTGCTTTCTGGTTGTCCTTCTCAGTCTTGTGGAGTTTCACTCTATACATGTTCAAGTCCATATGCAGCAAAAAATCCAAGAGGCTGCCGTGCAACTCTGGATTTTTCTTTGTGAAGTTCCCTCCTCCCTGATACTCTGCCCATAACACGCAGCCCACCAGCCGCCTCAGACGTTGACTCTTTCTCATCAGTGCAGAGAAACTACTGGGCTTTTTGGGGGTTTCCCCTCCAGGCATTCCTTTTTAGCAGTCAACAGACTCAGCTTTTTTCACCTCTTCTGTCCTATGCTACCTGTTGCCCAATGTCTGAAAACCCTTGTGGTTCAGTTTTTTAGTTGTTTACAGCGGGTGGTTAATTCCCTTATTCCTTAATGGGCCCCCAGAGAAGATTTCTGCTGAGTGTATCAGAGGATTTGAAACTCACAAGACCTCTTGTGTTTATTGTTATACAAATTTAGCTGTTTACTGAATATTTGCTTACTTGTTAGAAAATTTGTAAGCTGTAAGCACAGTAAGGCAGAGTTTTCATCTGTTCATCATTCAATTCCTGGGGTCTGGAATGCCAGGAAGCTTTCAGAGTTTGTTTTATGAATCAACATGCGAATGCTTGACTGTGCTAATCATTCGTCGGCATTCCTGGAAAGTACTATTAACAAGTGGAGGAAGGAGAGGAGAGGAAACACGATTAAGCTGTACTACCCTAGTCGTTCTCTGAGTCACTGGAAATGTCTGAATTTCTAGAAATATACATGTGCCCAATGACCTTCCAGTGATCTAGCCAGATTGTAGAGTGTTGCTGCCAGTGGAGAACCTGACCTAGATATGCCCCCCACAAGGGGTCATAACCACCTTCAAAATGAATAAAAGAGGCGGGACAAGAAGAAGGAAGTGGAGATCAACATACATGAAGATCGCTATAATTTTTTAAAATGAAGCACATAATCCTAGGAAAGCGACTTCCCTTGTATGTGTGTTTCTGATTTTCTCCTAATTTTATTCATGGCCACAGTCTAGTTTGCCTGAGAACCAAAATAAGTGTAGTAACATCTGATAAATTAGTATTTATAATTGACTTCCCAAGCAAATTATAATTGAGTTTCCAGCCATAAATTCAAAACAAATGAATTGAATTTTATATGCATAGCTAGTATTTAGATGGTCTCTTTGATAAAACTAGCCATTTTTCTTTTAAGTACAATATCATTATTTTGTATAAATTTAAAAATACTCATTAATAAATTAAAACAACAAATTACACAGAAGAGAAATAAAACCCTTCACTCCAAATTTTTATTTTCATGCTCTATGGTCAGAGGCTACTTTCCTGACACCCATATTATCCTTTGTTCACACCATTTCCAAATGACCAGTAGAGGCCCATTCACACATCATTTTCACATCATTTTCTCTAGCCTGTGTGCACCTGTTTTAATTTGCTAAAGACTGTCAATGCAAAAATACCAGAAATGAGTTGACTTTTATAATGGGAATTTATTAAGGTAAAATCTTACAGTTCTGAGGCAGTGAAAATGTCTAAATCAAGGCATCATCAGAGATGTTGTCTCATGAAAAGTTGGCTGCTGGCAGATCCTGGACTCCTGCCACATGGCAAGGCAAAATGGCAGCCAGAGTCTGCCTTCTCCTCTGGGCTCCCTTTCTCCCCGAGTTCAGCCACGTACAAATCAGGCAAATAGCTAGTTTCTCCCTGGGCCTGTTGGGCTGCTCCAGGGATTGCAACCTCTGGCCTCTCTCTCAGCCTCTCGGGGTTTCTCTTTCTGCGGCTGTAGGTGGTCCTGGAGTCCTCTCTCACCTGGCAGGGTAAAAATGGCAGCTGTCTTTCTCTGTGTTCCATTTATATAAGATTCCAGTAAGAGGATTAGCACCCACCCTAAACAAAGGCCTTAACTGAAGTGATCTAATCAAAAGTGACCTAATCAAGAGATTCTTTGACTGAATCTAACCCAGAGTTGCCACTTGCAAGAGGTTCACGCTCTCAGGAATGGGTTAGCTTAAGGACATAATTTTCTGGGATCCTCAAAAGACTCAGACCAGGACAGCACCTTTCTCCTTATTCATTCAACTAGTAAATTCTCACAAAACGTGATTAAAAACATGGAGAGAGTCCTTGTGTACAACATAACATATATGCTCCAATTCATATTCAGATCATTAATATTTTCAACCAAACCCAAGATAACTGATAGTAGCCAACAAAATTTGCCTTTGATAACTATAAATGATAGAACAGTTAAATTGATAGATGCTGTCAAGGTTTGCCTTTGGTAAATATAAATAGTAGAACCCTAAGTTTGTGTACCGTTTCACATTTTAGTAGGGCAATTCACCTCCTCTCTGATCTTTAAGTACAAAGAACTTGAACTATTTCTTTCCTACAGTTTCCAACACATAACACTTACTTCACTGCATGTAGATTCCATTGTTTAACCTGGCAGTAGCAAGTTGGAATTTTGTGGACTGTCACACCTTAGAAGAAGCAGAGCCAACATACTGTCCCTGGATCTTTTGTCAGAATAATGGAGGAATTTTTAAATGTGGTCAGTAAATCTGTGGCAGTGGGAAAGGAAAGAAAAAGCACTACTACTTAACCCTTACTTAGCACCTGTCGTAGGCCAGCTGTGCAGTGCTGCCCACTTCTTTGTGTACACCATTCTATTTCATATTCACAAGGTCATTTGTGTTACTTAAAGATCATATACCAGTAGAAACCCAGATTGCAAAGATGACCAGATTTATTTTGGTCCCAAAAAGGAAAAATACTGACTTTGCCCAAAGAACACTTCTTACATCAACTGCAAGATAGAAACTTTTGGACTAATGATGATTGTTCTTCTTTTATGCTCACAGGGAGCAAATGTTTCAGGTCCACCTAGACCATTGTTTTTGCATGTTTGTTGGTTTTTAAATTCTTTCCCATTAGTTCATTTAGTCAGTTATCAAGATGGTGAGGCACCATTTCTGTTAACTTGTTCCTCACACTTCAAGGCAGTTTGCACATAGATAATTATAACAGCACATCAACAGAGAGTACATTCTTCATGAGCCATCCCAGTTTTCAAATGTGAAAAAGTTTGGACTGAGTTGCATTGGTTGTACCATAGTGTAAACTAAGTTGCTGTGGATTCCAAGTTAGCAAACATTAAACATTTCCAATATTTAATAAAATCTCAGCCTGTGAGGTAGGGGCCATTAGTTCTTGTAACTCTGCATTTTCTTTCAGTGCACATAATTATACATTTTATTGAAAGTGGAAACTTGGCAAATGCTATTTAATTGTTATAGATCTGCTAATGTACTTCTATGATTACTAACTTAGGTTTGAACCTAAATTTAGGACTTCAAAAACCAATAAAGTAGAACATATCTAGCATCTACATAAAAATTAATGTGAAATTGAGGAAGAGAGAAAAGACTTGAGAAGTAAGGATACTTTAAAAGTTTATATATATATGTATATATATATGTGTGTGTGTGTGTATAGTCTGATACTAATGTTTTGTATTAACCTATATTTGTTCAGCTTCAAAGAGGAAATGCTCTTAAATATGCAATTTTACCTGTGTTCATAGTTCATATAATATATTTATATTTTACATAATATCTTTAGTTCACAATAGGGCAGTCATATGGTATTTATCTTTCTGTGTCTGGCTTGCTTCACTCAACATCATGTCCTCCAGGTTCATCATTGTTGTCATATGTTTCCCAACTTCATTTCTTTTTACCACTGCATAATATTCCATCGTGTATATACTCCATGATTTGTTTATCCATTCATCAGTTGATGGACTCCTGGATTGTTTCCACCTTTTGGCTATCATGAATAGCGCTGCGATGAACATCAGTATGTAGATGTCTGTTCATGTGTCTGCTCTTAGTTCTTCTGGGTATATACCTAGCAGTGGTATTGGCAGGTCCTGTGGCAAGTCTATATTCACCTTCTTTAGGAACCGCCAAACCATCCTCCCCAGTGGCTATACCATTCTATATTCCCACCAACAGTGCATAAGCATTTTCTCTCCACATCCTCTCCAACATTTACAGTTTTCCGACTTTTTAATAGCCAGTCTATTAGGAGTGAAATGATATCTCATTGTAGTTTTGATTTGCATTTCCCTAATTGCTAGTGATGTTGAACATTTTTTTCATGTGTTGCTTCATCATTTGTGTTTCTTCTTTGGACCGTTGTCTTTTCAGGTCAATTGCCCATTTTTTAATCGGATACTTTGTCTTTTTATTGTTAAGTTGTATAATCTCCTTATATATCATGGATATTAAACCCTTCTTAGATATGTGATTGCCAATTATTTTCTCCCATCAAGGTGGCTGCCTTTTCAGCCTTTTGACAAAGTCCTTTGAGGTGCAAAAGTGTTGAATTTTGAGGCGGTCCCATTTATCTATTTTTCTTTTGTTACTTGTGCTTTGTGTATATGGTTTAAGAAACTAGTGCCTACCACAAGATCTTGACAATGTTTTCCTCCATTTCCTTCTAGGAGTTTTATGGTTGTCATTTTTATATTTAAATCCTTGATCCATTTTGAGTTAATTCTTGTATAAGGTGTGAGATAGGGGTCCTCTTTTTTTCTTGTGGATATGGCTATCCAATTCTCCCAGCACCATTTGCTGAAGTGACTATTCTAGTCCAGCTGGGTGGGCTAAACAGCCTTGTCAAAAATCACTCGACTGTAGATTGAGGGTCAATTTCTGAGTTCTCAATTCAGTTCATTGATAAATCTATCTGTCCTTATGCCTGCACCATGGTGTTTTGTTTTTTTTCTTCATAAACTTTTAAAAAAAGTTTTATTTTATTTATTTATTCCCCTCCCCTTTGCAGCTTGTTTTGCTGTCTGCTCTCTGTGTCCATTCGCTGTGTGTTCTTCTGTGTCTGCTTGTCTCCTTTTGTTGTGTCATCTTGCTGCACCTGCTCTCCACGGGGCATGTGCCATCAGCTCTCCATGGGGCGTGGGCCTTCAGCTCTCTGCAGGTCGTGGGCCAGCTTGCCTTCACAAGGAGGCCCTGTGACGCGAACCCAGGGCCTCCGATATGGTAGACAGGAACCCAATCGATTGAGCCACAGCCGCTTCCCACCACAGTGTTTTTACCACTGTAGCTAAGTAATATACTTTAAAGTCAAGAAGTGACTTGTTTTCTTTTTAAAGACATTTTTTACTATTCGAAGCCCCTTACCCTTGCAAATAAAATTGACTACTGGCTTTTTGATTTATGCAAGACTGTTGGGATTTTTATTGGGATTGCATTGAATCTGTAAATCATTCTGGATAGAATTGACATCTTAAAGATATTTCATCTTACAATCCATGAATAGGGAATGTCCTTCCATTTATTTAAGTCTTCTTTGGTTTCTTTTAGCAATGCTTTATAGTTTCCTGAATATAGGTCTTTCATAAACTTGTTTAAGTTTATTCCTAAATATTTGATTCTCTTAGTCAATATTATTTTTTTATTATATTATATGTAATTTTTTTCTAATTTCCTCCTCAGAATGCATATCAGTAGTGTATAGAAATGCTATTGATTTTTGTATATTAACCTTGTGTCCTGCCACTTTGCTGAACTTTTCTATTAGTCCTAGTAGCTTGGTTGTGGGTTTTTTCAGGATTTTCTAGATACAGAATCATATCATCAGTGAATAGTGCATGTTTTATTTCTTCCTTTCCTATTTGGGTACCTTTTATTTCTTTATCTGTCCTAATTTCTCTAGCTAGAACTTCTAGCACAGTATTAAATAGGAGTGGTGACAGTGGGCATCCTTGTCTTGTTCCTGATCTCAGCAGGAAAGCGTTCAGTCTCTCAATATTAAGTATAATGATGGCTGTTGGTTTTCCGTATATGTACTTTACCATATTGAGAAAGTTTCCTTCTATTCCTATCTTTTGGAGTGTTTTTATCAAGAAAGGGTGCTGTATTGTGTCAAGTGCCTTTTCTGCATCAATTGAGAAAACTGGTGTGGTTTATTACACTAATTGATTTTCTTGTGTTGAACCACCCTTGCATACCTGGGATAAAACCCATTTGATAGTAGTGTATAATTCTTTTAATGTGCCATTAGATTCTGTTTGCAAGTATTTTGTTGAGGATTTTGCATCTGTATCACTAGAGATATTGGTCTGTAATTTTCTTTTCTTGTAGTATCTTTATCTGGTTTTGATATTAGGGTGATGTTGGTTTCATTCAATGAATTTGTTAGCATTCTTTCCTCTTCAGGATTTTGGAAGAGCTTGAGCAAAATCAGCATGGGTTGTCTTTGAATGATTGGAAAAATTTACCTCTGAAGCCATCTAGTCCAGGGCTTTTTATCTTTGGGAAGTTTTTTTGTTTTTTTTTTAAATTTCTCTCCCCTTTCCCGCCCCCCCGCCCCCCGCCCCCCCCTCAGTTTTGTAGTTTGTTTGTTCTCTGTGTCCTTCTGCTGCGTGTTCTTTGTACGCTTCTGTTGTTATCAGCGGCACGGGAATCTGTGTTTCTTTTTGTTGCATCATCTTGTTGTGTCAGCTCTCCGTGTGTGCGGCACCACTCCTGGGCAGGCTGAACTTCCTTTCACACTGGGCGGCTCTCCTTACAGGGTGCACTCCTTGTGTGTGGGGCTCCCCTACGCGGGGGACACCCCTGCGTGGCACGGCACTCCCTGTGCACATCAGCACTGCACGTGGGCCAGCTCCACACAGGTCAAGGTGGCCCGGGATTTGAACCGCGGACCTCCCATGTGGTAGACGGATGCCCTAACCACTGGGCCAAGTCCGCTTCCCGGGAAGTTTTTGATGACTGTTTCAATCTCTTCACTTGTGATTGATTTATTTAGGTTTTCTCTTTCTTCTAGGATCAGTGTAGGTAGTTTATGTGTTTCTAAGAATTTGTCCATCTCACCTACATTTTCTGTTTTTTTGGCATATAGTTATTTCTAGTATCCTCTTATGATCTCTCTTATTTCTGCAAGGTCAGTGGTAATGCCACTCCTCTCATTTCTGCTTTTATTTATTTGTGTCTTCTTTTTTTCTTTGTTAGTCTATTTAAGGGTTTGTCATTTTTTATCTTCTTAAAGAACCAACTTTTGGTTTTGTTGATTTTCTCTCTTTTGTTGCTGTTATTCTCAATTTCATTTATTTCTGCTGTGATCTTTACTATTTCTTTCCTTTGGCTTGATTTGGGATTACTTTGCTGTTCTTTTTTTAGTTCCTCCAGGTGTGAAGTTACAGCCCTAATTCTAGCTTTTCTTCTTTTTTTTTAATGTGAACATTGAGGGCTATAAATTTCCCTGCCAGCACTGCCTTTGCAGTGTCCCGTAGGTTTTGATATACTGTGTTCTCATTTTCATTCATCTCAAGATAATTGCTGAATTCTCTTGCAGTTTCTTCTTTGACCCACTGATTATTGAATAGTGTGTTGTTTAATCTCCATGTATTTATGAATTTTCCTTTTTACCATCATTTCTAGCTTCATTCTGTTATGATCAGAGACAATGTTTTATATAATTTCAATTTTTTAAAATTTATTGAGACTTGTCTTGTGATCCAACATATGGTCTATCTTGGTGAAGGATCTGTGGGCACTTGAAAAGAATGTCTATCCTGCTCTTTTGGGGTACAATGCTTGATAGATGGCTGTTAGGTCTAGTTCATTTATCATATTATTCAAGCTCCCTGTTGCTTTATTTATCCTCTCTTCAGATGTTCTATCCAATACTGAGGGTGGCATATTCAAGTCTCCAACTATTATTATAGAGACATCTATTTTTCCCTTTAGCTTTGCAAGTTTGTGCCTCATGTATCTTGGGGCACTGAAGTTAGGTGCATAAATATTTAGTATAGTTATTTCTTCTTGGTCAGTTGCCCCTTTTATTAATATGTAATGACCTTCTTCATCCCTTATGACAGTTTTGCATTTAAAATCTCTTTGGTCCAATATTTATATCACTACTCCAGCTCTTTTTATTTTTAAGATTTTTTCCCCCTTTCCCTCCTCCCGCCCTGCTGGTTTTGTTGTCTATGTTATCTTCTCTTCTCATTTTCTCTCCTCCAGGATTCACCAGGATTCAATCCTGGAGACCTCCAATGTAGAGAGAGGCTCCCTGGTTTCTGCTGCACATCATCTTGACTCTCCCCTTGTCTCTCTTTTTTGATGCATCATCATCTTGCTGCGTGGCTTACTTGCGTGGGCACTGGTTTACCACGTGGGCACACTTTCTCTTCTTCTTTTTCACCAGGAGTCCCAGGTCCTGCCATATGGTAGGTGGAAGCTCTATCACTTGAGCCACATCAGCTTCCCAGCTCTTTTTTTTTTTTTTTTTTTTACTATTTGCATGGAATAGCTTTTTCTGACCTTTCACTTTTAATCTGGCTGTGTCCTGATGTTTGAGGTGAGTCTCTTATAGAAAACATAGATGGCTCATTTTTTTTAATCCATTCTATCAATCTATATCTTTTTATTGGGGAATTCAAGCCATTAAGAGTCAATGTTATTACTGTAAAGGCATTACTTCATCCATTTTGACTTTTACTTTCTGTTATCATACCATATTATGGTCTATCTTTTT
Source organism: Dasypus novemcinctus (assembly GCF_030445035.2). Taxonomy (NCBI): domain Eukaryota; kingdom Metazoa; phylum Chordata; class Mammalia; order Cingulata; family Dasypodidae; genus Dasypus; species Dasypus novemcinctus. The sequence goes on along the minus strand of NC_092216.1, from coordinate 8,469,544 downwards.
ACTCTTTTATTTACCCTTTCTAATAATCTTCATTTCTACACTCTTCTCCAAGTCTCGCTCTCTCATTTTTTTCCCTTCAAGCTCCAGCACTCCCTTTAGTATCTCTTGTAATTCTGGTCTTCGGTACCATATTCTATCACTTTTTGTTTGTCTGTGGAAACTTTGAACTCTCCTTCAGTTTTGAAGGACTGCTTTGCTGGATACAGATTTCTTGGTTGGCAGTTTTTCTCTTTCAATACCTTAAATATATTGTTCCACTTTCTTCATTCTTTCATGGTTTCTGGTGAGAGGTCAGTACTTAATTTTATTGATGTTCCCTTGTGTATGATGCTTTGCTTTTCTCTTACTGCTTTCAAAATCTTTTTTTTTTTTTTTTTCTCTTTCCAATATTTGTCATTCTAAATAGTAGGTGTCTATTTGGATATGTTCTGTTTGGGGTGTGTTGTTCTTCTTGGATATTAATATTTATGTCTTTCATAAGGGTAGGTAAGTTTTCAGTCATTATTTCCTCAAATATTCTTTCTGCCTCTTTTCCATTTTCTTCTCCTTCTGGGACACTTATAACGCATATGTTTTGAGTTTCGTGTTGTCATTCCATTCCCCGAGACCCCATTCCATTTTTTCCATTCTCTTCTCTTTTCTGTTCTTCTGTCTTTTCCAGTTCTGATGGTCTATCTTCGAAATTGCTAATTCTGTTTTTGAGCAATTCAAATCTCCTCTTATGTACCTCTAATATATTTTTAATGTCATCTGTTGTGTCTTTCATTCCCATAAGGTCTGTTACTTTTCTTTGCGACTTTCAAATTTGCTCTTTTTAAAAAAATTTCTCCCTCCTCCCCACCCCACCCCTTTGTCTGCTCTCTGTGTCCATTTATTGTGCATTCTTCTGTGTCTGTTGAGTTCTCATTAGGTGGCTCCGGGAACCCATCCTGGGACCTTCCAGAGTGGGAGAGAGGTGATCCTTCTCTTGCATCACTTCAACTCCCTGATTCATTGCTTGTCATATTGTCTCTTCTCTGTATCTCTCTTTGTTGCGTCATCTTGCTGCATCAGCTTTCTGTGTGGGTGGCACCATACTTGGGTGGGCTGCACTCCCACGCGGGGTGGCATGCCTTGCGTGGGGGGCACCCCTCTGCGGGATAGCACTCCTTGTGCACTGCAGCACTCCACATGGGCCAGCTCACCACATGGGCCAGGAGGCCCTGGGTACTGAACCCTGGACTTCCTATATGGTAGGTGGAAGCACTATCCATTGAGCCATATCCGCTTCACTCAAATTGCTCTTTATGCTCATCCAGTATCTTCTCAATATCCTTTATCTCTTTAGTCATATTTTCTTTCAATTCTTTAAATTGATTTAGGAGAGTTGTGATTATCATTGATTGTCTTAAACCCTGAATTTCTTCAGGATATTTGGTTTGTTCATTTGGCTGAGCTATCTCTTCCTGTTTCCTAGCATGGCTTGTGATTTTTTGCTGATGTCTAGGCATCTGAAATGTTGGAGAATTTGCTCTGATGGCCAGTTTCTTTCTTGCCTATTTTTTTTTTACAGCTCTTCTTTGATATTTGTTTCAATGTATCCTAAGTCTTTAAAAATTGCCCAGCTTAAATGATCAAAATTGCACCAGCGACTCACTAATGGGGTGCAGATTTTCTCCCAGAAGTTAGAGAACAGAGGGACCAAATTGCAGTTTTTGTCCATGTGATTCCCAGACCAGCCAGCAGATGGCACTCATTGGCGCACCTTTCCAACAAAGTGTATCTCTTCGTCTTCCTTTGTTTTGGTCTGGCGGGAACCAAGATTCAAAGCAGACTTCACTGGCTGAATTCACTGAAGAAAAGCCCCCCGGCTCCCCTTACCTTTTTGATTGTTCCAGCTGACAGGAAGGCAGACATCTCCCTTTCCAGTCAACCACAGTGAGCCAGGGTTTTTACCCCTGCTTAATATGCTGGGGTGGGGGAGGGGAGCCCTTTCCAGGGGCTGGGAGGTTTAGTAAGTCACAGTTTGTTCTTTTTTTTTTTTTTTTAAAGATTTATTTATTTATTTATTTCTCTCCCCCGCCCCTCGCCCCGGTTGTCTGTTCTCTGTGTCTATTTGCTGTGACTTCTTCTTTGTCCGCTTCTGTTGTCAGTGGCACCGGAATCTGTGTTTCTTGCTCTCTGTGTTTGCGGCACCATTCCTGGGCAGGCTGCATTTTCTTTTGCGCTGGGCGGCTCTCCTTACGGGGCACACTCCTTGCGCGTGGGGCTCCCCTACGTGGGGGACACCGCTGCATGGCAGGGCACTCCTTGCTTGCATCAGCACTGTGCATGGGCCAGCTCCACATGGGTCAAGGAGGCCTGGGGTTTGAACCACGGACCTCCCATGTGGTAGACCAATGCCCTAACCACTGGGCCAAGTCTGCTTCCCCAGTTTGTTCTTTTGGGTTCTTTATCTCTCTGTCCCTCACCCTCCTGGGAGTTGTGTAGTGCTGTCCTGGTCTGTTGACCCCCAAAGCAGGTCCCTCAGGCAGCTTTTGGCTCTTTCTCCATTGCTTTTGTGAGAGATCTGAGCCAATTGTCTGCCTAATCCAATGCCATCTTCCCACAATCCCCTAGTTTATATATATTTTTAAATGAACTTCTTGGAAGTTTGTGGTAATTCAATCTTGGAACCTGTGGGCTTTTTTCAATGTTTTAGCTGTAAAGATGTTAAATAGAGAAAGAAATTTATTTTATTTATGAAAAAAATAAAGACTGAATTGTAAGAAAACAAGGTATATGCAATATATGCAGTCCAAAGGGGCCCTTCACATTGTACTTAACTTGTTTTGCAAATAATTATAATTGTTCATTTGATTAACTGTGGAATGGACATGGAACCTGTGATTGGTGTTCATATAGATGGTGAGTGTTGGTTGCATGCAGTATAGAGCCATAATTCCTGGATCATCTTTGGGAAAGTAACATAAAATATTACTTCTATCTCAGAAAAGACAACAAATGCATTTATTTTCTGAAGTACTCCTGGGAAATTGTAGTCTACGAGTATAAGAATGTTGACCTTCCTTTCACATCTCTTAGAAATCAGACTTCCTAGGTCTTTAATGGAAGATTTTTCTTGAATTCTCTCTCATAGCCTCTCTTCCCCAAGAAGAACTATGAATGCTTGACCAGCTGTGAGTTTCTCAAGTACATCCTGTCGGTGAAGCAGGGTGATTGCCCAGCCCCCGAGAAAGCCAGTGGATTTGCTGCCGCCTGTGTGGAAAGTTGTGAAGTTGACAATGAGTGCTCTGGGGTGAAGAAGTGTTGTTCTAATGGCTGTGGACACACCTGCCAAGTGCCCAAAACTTTATACAAAGGTAATTTGTAAAGCCATGTGCTTGGAGAGAACTTCACCTTCACAAGAGCTTTTGTGCAGATGGGGAAGGGTTCAGTCACAGATGGGAAAGATTCAAGTAAATACAACAATTTACGGAAATATATCTTGTGCTGTCTATAGACATCTTAAAATACTAGTGGACCAGAGAGATCAGACACAATAAACTCAAATTGGGGAAGAGCAAATCAGATTGTTTATATTCTTCTAAAATATAAAATTTTTGAATGGCAACAGCAATTCAGGAGCTTTTTTGGTATTTTTCTTCAGTAAGAATAAATCAGTTAAGCACTACTGGTTGTATAGGAATGAATCTGCTTTAAATCCTTGGAAAAGAGAGTGGAGGAGGCACACTTGAAAAATGCATAATAAACGTACCTACATTACATTCTTCTGCTGGCATAATACAAGAACAAAAGTGTCATTGTATAGATTTTAAATATTTTGATTAGGATCTCGAGATCCTAGGCAGAGCAATTGCCCTTCCTCAAAACATGGGGATACAGTTTAACAAACAATTGAACAGATGTATTATTTTTAAATTTATTTTTAAAAGATACATTGATCACACAATCTGTTACTTTAAAATAAAAAGGAGGTTCACCTATGCCCCACTCCCCACACCCCCACTCCTCCCACATCAACAACTTCTTTCATTAGTGTGGTACCTTCATTGCATTTGATGAGTACATTTTGGAGCACTGCTACACAGCATGGATTATAGTTTACGTTGTAGTTTACACTCTTGCCCAGTCTGTTCAGTAGGTTATGGCAGGATATATAATGTCCAGCATCTGTCCCTGCAATATCATTCAGGACAACTCCAAGTCCCGAAAATGCCCCCACATCACATCTCTTCTCTTTCTCCCTGCCCTCAGCAACTACCATGGTCACTTTCTCCACATGAATAATTTAGTTTCTTCCATTGCTAGAGTCACAATAATTCTGTAGTAGAATACCAGTAAGTCCACTCTAGTCCATTTTTTATTCCTCCATCCTGAGGACCTTGGTATGGCAATGCCCACTCCACCTCTCAATTGAGAGGGGGATTTGATTCCACATGGCTGGTGGATGGGACTCTCATGCCCACAGCTGTAGACCCTCTCAGTTCCTTGGTGTGGTGGTTGTCCATCCTTACCTTCTTGTCACCTGACCTGGATAAGTCCAACGAACTGGAGAGTAGGTGCTGCAGCACTGCTGAGACTCAAGACCCAGCTGGCACATGGATAGCCCAGAGATTCAAGTCTTTTGGGCGTACACCAACCCTAGTTACCTACCACAGGTTCAATAAAAGGGACAGAAGAGGCAACTGTGGAGAGGTCACATCTGAGCCCATCTCCATCACACTCAGGAGGATAAATTCCAAAATAGGACCCACTGACAAGGCACTGAACTCCAGAGCCTTCTGCCTTGACTGTAGGACCTGGGTGTTTCTGTAGTCCTCAGGAGCACCACTACTTGGTGTTGTATCTACTTTGACTATCTGTGAGATCCTGCTGAGACATGCATAAGTGTGACCCCTCTGATGACCTCCTGACTCATTTTGAAGTCTCTTAGCCATATAACCTCATTTGTCTTTACCATTTCCCCTTTTATTCGAAGTTTTTTTTCCAGTTGCATCACCAGCTGGTGCTTGGTAGTAATCTCTGAGCACCAGGAGACTCATCCCTGGGAATCATGTCCCACCCTGTATTGTTTATATTCAAAAGCAGTTTCTAGCACATTTGAAACTCCTTGATGCTATTACTTGCCTTTTTCTGTTAATGTGACTGTGCTCTTTTGGACGAATCAATTCTGTTGTATTTTGTATACCCTTGGATATTATGGAAAATAATGTTTTACATTTTTGTCTAATTTTACAAGTAAAATGGAATCAGTCATTAGGAAGCTTAGAGTTCTTATTCACTGAAGGTAGAAAATGTAAGAGCTTACTCTCAGTGCTCTCTCTTCTCTCTCATGCACATGCACTCACACCAAGTGTATATTGCTTCTAATTACTAAGGTTATTTTTAATGTTAGTTTTATTGATTTCCCATCAATCTTGGCTTTGAATTGTGAACGAGGCAACTAGTTTCAGAAGTCCATCCTTACCTTCCTATCAAGTCAGCTCTCCTGAAATACAAATACCTTCCCAATTTGTCTATAGTTTGTTCCTGGAAATACTGTCATCTGTAATCTGTGTAATTCATCTGGTTTCCTTTCTTAACAAGGATTCTCGGAATCCTGGCATAAGGATTAGATGTCTCAAATTCAAAATAACTCCTGTTTCCACTTCTTCCCAAGCAATATTTCTTGAATGGATTTAACATTTTATTGTTGTCATGCCTTTTTTTAATAATCTTATGTCTAATCACATTTGCAAAATCTAAAGACACTTGATTTTTAAAAGGCTGTTATAAAGTCATTGATCTAAAAATCAATTTCATCTAATGACTAAGGTGGGATATTTTTCATTGAGGTTGCCAATTAATTTATGGAGTTGTATTGAAATTAAACAAAGTACACTTTATCAAAATTAAATTCTATTGGACAAATAGTGAAAAACTAAGTTCTTCATGTGCTTCTCATTCATTGATTATTTCCTTATTAATGCATAATCTCATAGCTAGTAGTTTGGAAATGCTGAAGAACATTTTTTGACATTTTCCCCACTTTAAGCTTATGAGTGGTTGGTTTCACCTATATCTGCTGGTACTGACAACGTGTCAGATCAATCCCCATTCACTGAGTGCCCACCGCTGGCTGTTAAGTGGGCACTGGGATACAAAGTTCAACATGCCACCGACCCCACACCCTTCAGTAGTTTGTTACCGAGGTAGACATACAAAAAATACTCATTAAGTACACAATTTTCTTAAATTTTTATATAAATTGGTTATGTACCAACCAATCATGCCATTTTTTTCTTTTTCTTAATGGGTTAATTATAAAATCATATCAGCACATATATAGCTATTGTTTGGTCTAGTGCACTTGTGGAAGTGAAGTTGAGGGTACTGATTTTATAGGTTTAAAAGCTTTTTTTTTATGTTGGAAAATTGCATTTTTAAAAATGATGTGTATTTTGAAAAGGTGAGCAATAAAATAGTCTATTTTATTTGAGTCTTTGACTAGCGTGGTGCTGTAAGAACTGTCCTTTGCTCTAAGTTAACTTTATGGATGAGCATTCTAGTTTGAAATGGTGAAAAGAGAACAGTACCTTTCTTCTACTTTTAAATAAGGAAAATTATTACTAACATAAAAATCTTGAAAATGTTTACATGAGTTTAGAATACCTGAAAGTGCTAGTTGTATTAAATGCAAACTTCCATGCAGTTGTGGAAAGTTTGTAAAGCTGACCTTGCACAGATAGAACCCAAACGACTACATATAGCATATTAGGACACTCATTTCCCCTCTGATCTCTTCCTCTGGTGTGAGTTTGTTTTACAGCTTAGACATATCACAGCCAGAACATGACATGCTTTTTTATTTTACTGCCCAAATCCCACTGCCTCTCCTGTCTCCCAGCTGTGGCAAATGGTTTGACTTTGAAGGAGAAAAGTTGAAATGTTTTCAGACTAATTTGCAGCTTTCCATTATGTATATTTTCCCTTTGCCATGGACAAACCAAGAAATGAACATGTATCAATTTGTTACTTTTCCAAAAGACCTGTTAATGGACTTAGTTTTTGCATGAATGTCTTAATATATGAAGTATTTAAACTTCAGTCCTTTATAGGTGGACTAGTACAACTTCCCATTTTAGCATCTTAGTGTTATACAAATGCAAAATGATTATCTTTATGAGAGTTATTAAGTGATGTCTCATTATTGAATCAATGGAAAATTACATCTCTCTGCATTTGTATCCCTGTTAGGCTCATGACAGATTTGTATCCCTGTTAGGCTCATCACAGCTAACCACGTGATGTGAATGCAACTGCTGATTGCTTATCGGCATTGATTGTTCTAGCAGTCTATTTGGAACATCTTATTAAGCTTGGAGGTGCCGTTCCTTTGATTCACTACAATGCTAATTATGCCTTAACAGAAAAAGTCTGCAACTCTTTTGGCACTTGTTGTGGTGCCATGCAATTGCATTTTTGACCCACAAGGTAGTTTAGATTTCAGGAGACTAATTTGTTCAGAAAGAATTCTGACTTTTTCCATAATAAAAAATGCGTAGGAGAGAGATGCAGTCTGCACAGCTGGCTGTGCCGTTGGGACGCTGGTTGAGCTGGCAAGGGCCTTGAGGACGGGCGGTGAGGACCCGAGGTGGGGGGGGGGTGCTGCCCCCATCTGTGCACAATTACAGCCTGAGCGCCTGAGTCGCTTCCAATCAAGGGAAGCCAGCTGACCATGATGCAAAGCAGATGGGACATTTCTGAACATGCAGATTGCACGATTATTGTACATCATAAGGAAAGAGAGTTTTCAATGAAGAAACTTGAACTGGCATTGCCCTGATGCTCGTGTTTGATGAAGGCTCTTGGTAGTCGAATGATGTTCAGGATTAAGGCCTTTTAGCAGGGGAATTCGATTGCTGGATTTGCTTCTGGTGAGCTCTAGTTCAGCCACTAGAGTATACACCATAGCTCTACCTACTGCTTATGCTGGGGACTTGAACTTTTCCTATGTGTGTAGAGGATGAGCTAAGGAGAGAGGTGAGGCTCGGAGAGTGTCCGCTATGAATTTAAGGAACTAACTGGTCATCTTCTCTTTATTATGTCCAAGAGACAAACTTTTTCTCAGAGGCCACCCTCTTTTCCCATATCTGCACACCTGCTCAGTAGAACTTTTAGTCTACCCACTCACCACCTGCCAGCCTTGAAGACAAGAAAGATACAAAACAATCATTTGCTTAGGATTGGTTTTTCATCATTCTGAACTCATTTTGGTGACATTTTTATTGGCAAAAAGGGAAAAGAAAGCTATTCCTGGATTAAAACTGATCAGTCATAACTTAGGGAATTCTATCGTATCAGAAATTGGCCTTTTTACCCCACCCCCCCCCCACTGGTAAGATTATACTCTAAATATAATAAATGTGTCCTATCTTGTAAAAATTGTATGTTTCAGTCATAATTTACCAACTGACTTTATAAAAAGTATGAGTAAATGGATATTTGCGTAGTGTAAATTCTAGAAAAAAAGAATATCTGTCTGATTAAGGTGCCGTGAAAGAATATATCCATTGAGAATGTAGCATAGAACCTGTGGCAAGTCTTTTACCTCCCAGGTAATCCCAGAGACAAGTTGACCTTCATCACAGCAGTTGGTGGAAAAGTCCCAGTACCTTCATATTTCCCCAGAAGTATCTGAGTGAAGAATAAGAAAGTGGGTTAGGCTATTTTCCTAGCAAACGTCTGTTGAACATTTGCTAATGCAGAACAGTCTGCGCTGGGACAGCGTGAGGTGTGGGAGTGAATGAGATGTGTTTCTTGACCTCTGGGGGCTGCCGCTTAATGGGGAAGACAGAGCTCCTTACAGAGCTTGTTGCAGTACGAAGCAGTTAAATACATGTCTTGGGAGTTACAGGCTAAACATTAACAAGGGGCAGAAGAATGGAGCCTTATGTCTAATTGGGAGGGAAAGTATCAGAGAAGGGTGACATTTGGTCTGAGCCTGGAAATATTCAAATGTCTATTATCAGAAAGTAGAAGGAAAGACGTTTCAAGGTAAGAAAACAGACAAATGAACATCAACAGGCCAAAGTAGTAGAAAGTATATGATAGCGTTTCTAGGAAAGCTAGATAGGTAGGGTGACAAAATACATGATACATCAGGAGATGAAGGGAAAGGCAACTGGGAGCCGACCATAAAGACAGGTGCCTTGAGTTAAGTACAGAGTTTGTCTTCACTCCAGAAAAGGAGAAGCAGTTGACAAGTGTGAGAAGGTGAAGGAGAGAACCTCATCTCTACTTTACGGAAATAATCACAAAACACCATGAAGAGAGAACTAGGGAGAAGATAACATGGGTTGGAAGGTTACTGTAAAAGTTCAGACAAACGATTTTGGGCCTAAAGTAGAGTGGTTGCCATGGAGACACTATGATTTGGGCTTTCCTGAAAATATAACTATGTAATGAAACAACTAGATGTCAGTAGGGTGCAAGAACACATTGAAAAGGCTCTAAAGTCCTTTAGATATCTAAAAAGAAATGAGCTACTTAGGTACATATCCCAGGAACAGAGGCATATTTTGGGGTCAGGAATTGGAGGTAGAATTTACGTAGAGAAATTCAGCAGGCAGGTGGAAAGGGCTGTCTGCAGCCCAGAGAGGGTTTGGGAATAGAATTGGGAATCAGTCACTTAGCAGAATATTCTAGTCAGGAAAGTAAATGCAGCCAGCTGGACAGGTTACAACACAAGCCCGAAAGACATTGTTGGGGTGCATGCCAGGAGAAACCTAAACCCAAGAAACTCAGGGCAAAGATACAAATGTCTACCAGATTTTCAGAGCTATCAAAGCCACCTCTTTTCTCTACCTTTGTGTATAGCTTCTCCTCATCTAAATTATAGAGAATTATAAAGATTTAGGAGAGAAACTTGAGGTCAGACGAAACTCCATGTACCTTACTTACTCTTCCCAGACTCATTTACTCCATGTTCAAAATCTAGATAATTAACCCTTTACCCACTTCACAAAGTCACAGTAAGAATCAGGTGAAACAAACTTAGGGTAAACTAAAGGGCATAATGCAACTATAACCCAATAGCAAATCAAAATGGAAGATACAGTGTGAATTAAAATGGTAAAACCATACTCTAGAAAACCTTTAAAAATCAGTCATCTTTGGAACTCATATGTTCTTTTAAATTATCAGGTCCCACCCCCTAAATGTTTGATGACTTGAAATTTTCCAAGCACATGACTTAACATGAAATATATTCAAAACAAGAGTTGAAATCCATCCATGTCGCTTTCATGCCTCAAATCTTACATTTTGTCATTTGCATATTTTCAGTCTCCTCTCTAAATGTAAGACATGGAAAAAGAAATGGAGCATTCTGAAGTAACTTTTCAAATGAGCTTTCAGTTCTTTAGGTAGTTGCTCATTTTCAAGAGAAAATAGTATCGGTGACCACTGGTGTTCTTGGCACTGATGGTATTGAACGTCGTGGTGCCACAGTTTCGACCTAATTCTGTTCATTTAGCTATCCTACTAGCATGATAAATTTGAGAATTCCATTTCTGTAATGGCTACATCTTGAACTGCAGTTCTTACATCTTTCAGTTGCTAGACAACTTGCATACACTGAAGGGAGAACAAGGAATCAGGATGATTAACTGCCCGAAAATGAGACACCTGTGAGGGAATTTTGAAGCCATGCACTCACTCATGCCAAACCAAACATTAGAAAATCATTTTCCAGTTTTAAACCATAAGTCTACAGGGAACAATCCCAGCAATCAATTGGAGAATCCAAAAGACTCATGCCTTGGGAATCACTCTTGTAAAATTGGACCATATGAGAAGATGTAGTGTTGCAATTTTTCCCTTAAAATGCAAACACCCTGGCATAGAAAGGATGGCAAACTGTTCAGATGACCTTAGAATATATCAGTAGAAATAGAGCATGTAAAATGGGAAAAATGGCTTGAAATTCTTTTTGAATATCTGTTTGTGTGGATTTCATGCTACGCTCAAGGGATGTGAGTTGGTAACATATATTCTGAATAATGCAGATAAAACAGTTGCTCTTTGCAATTAGTAGAGAGGAAAAAGCTTGTTCAAATGAGGAACTGACTTAAAAATGGAGGTAGGGAGGCAGATGTAGCTCAAACGATTGGGCTCTTGCCTAACATATGGGAGGTCCCAGGTTCGTTTCCTGGGGCCTCCTGATGAAGGAGAACTGGCCTGCGTGGAGACCTAGCACAACAAAAGAGACAAAGAAGGGAGACAGTGAGAGACACAACAAACCGGGGAGCTGAGGTGGCTGAAGCAATTGACTGCCTCTCTCCCACATTAGAGGTCCCAGGATCACTTCCCAGTGCCTCCTAAAGAGAAGATGAGAAGAGAAGATAAGCAGACACAGAGAGCACACAGTGAGTGCAAAAACAACAAGGCAGGGAGAATAAATTTTTTAAAAAATGGAGGTGAGCCAATATAACTCAATGGCTGAGCACCTGCTTCCCATGTACAAGGTCCTGGGTTCAATCCCCAGTATCTCTTTGAAAAAAGAAAATTAAAAAAGCTTAAAGGAAAGGGGCTAATTCTCTTTTGAAATGTGATGGGCTAAAGTTAGAAGATGAAGCCCGATTATGGAAAGACCACATTTCATGAAAGGAAATCGAGTATCAGTTGTCAGCAGATTGGATTTGTTGCCCCTCAACTTTCCCTCGGTTGGAGTCACGCACGTTGTGTGAATTGGCATGGTTCTGTTTCAGGTGTTCCTCTGAAGCCCAGGAAAGAGTTACGATTTACAGAGCTGCAGTCAGGACAGCTGGAGATTAAGTGGTCCTCGAAATTCAATATCTCCATTGAGCCTGTCATCTACGTGGTGCAAAGAAGATGGAATTACGGGATCCATCCCAGCGAAGACGACGCCACGCACTGGCAGACGGTGGCTCAGGTCGGTGCTTCCCTGGCTTTTCTTCTCCTTTGAGGCAATGTCTATCACTCCTGCAAAATTACATTACACCTCAGTCAAAATAGTCTCACTACAGGAATAACTTAATCAAATGTGGAAATAATAGCGTGCTGTGTCAATGGAGAGAAGAGGAGCTCCCTAGATATCATTCAGGATACCTAGAAACTTCACTCTTGGTTTTATTGGCTCAAAGTATGTGTGCAAGGGAGATAATTTCTAATCTTTCTCTTCACCTTTATTTTCTCCAAGAGTTACATTTCCGTCTGATAAATTCAAAACTGACTGGGGTAAGGGAAATGTGACGCTGCCAGGGCTAGTTAATTTGATATTGGATATCCTGAATGGCTTTTTTCCTCTTTCTTTTACATTTAAACCTTTATTATACGTAAGGTCCATGGTAGCCCCATGTAAGATTCCTATCTCAAAACTAGTTAGTGGGAAGCAGCAAACAGCTCATAAATCTTCACTTAAGTGCTTTCTTCTTCATCTTAGACAACTTAAAAACTGATACACCACCTGGATGGCAACCCTCCCAGAGTTTATCTCAGCAGTGCTTCCTCTTCCGTCTGGTAGATGAGGAGAGCAAACTATTTTCTTTCTTCTTAAGAGCTGCTAAGAAAACACATGGCTGAAAGAAAAGAATAAATTCTCAATGTGGAACTGCGCCTTGCTTTTCTACAACTAAAAACGTCTCTTCCTTGTTCATGTCTGTAAGGAAAAACTCTCAACTTAAGTTGATCAGATCATTTTTTCCCCAAATAATAGATGCCTTTTTTTTTTCTTCTGGTAAAAGTAGAATGCATTTCAATGTCCAAGCATTTGGAACAGGAATTTGCTTTTTTTCCCCAGTAGGAATATCTCAAAGCGGAAAAACACTAAAATAATTTAAAGACCCCAAAATAAATAAGTGTCAAGTTTGATGTAAAAGAAATGTCTTAATTAGGAAAAAAAACTTGTCAATAAATTTAGTGTCCTGAAAATATAATTCTATACCTATTTTTTTAAAAAAGAATTTGTATTTATAAAACGTAAAGCTGCATGGAACATGTAAAATTCAATTCGATTTGCTTGGTATCCTCCCTTAAGCAATGGTACAGTTTCATTTGTAATTTTTCATAATTATTTTAAAGTTAGTGAAACTAATTGACAAGGTCATTTCCCCCCCTTTTTTTAAGTGGAAAGAAGGGTCTTGAAAAAGATGATGATGGTGGTGGTAATTTTCCCTTGTTAAAGTCAAAAATAATATTTCCTTTCTTAGTCTAAATGTTGGGGATATCATGCAGACTTTAGTTTTTTAAATTCATAAATAAAGCGCCAAAAGACAAAGTCAGCGAAAGCATTGTCTCAAACTCTGCCCTCTCTGGTAGAAAACAACATTTAAGAGTTCATGTTCTTCCTTTGATCTTGCAATTGACTAGCTTATTTTAGATGTTGAAATACATGTGATGACTCTTCTCAATAGTTATGATAAAGTGGGATTTGGGAGGACTTGAATTCTATTCTCCTTTGTTGGTTGTATCCACTGAGAGCCAAGTTTACTTCAAGCCTGAGGAACAAATGAAGGCATGGGTGGCTGGTATTTAATCTTTTGAATTCTGGGAAAGATTTTCAGAACTATGAATGAAAACAAAATATAGAACGTTGCTGAAGGTGGGTATATCTCCCCTTAGGTTGATAAAGTAGAGAATGATCAATAACATTATCTGACATCTTGAGACTATAGCAACAGAGACAACAGATGCCATTGAATTTCCCCAGTGTCCAGTTTTCCTCCTTGGATAGACTTTTCCCAAGGATTTCTTTTTTTTTTTTTTTTTAAAGATTTATTTATTTATTTCTCTTCCCTTCCTCGCCCCCACCCCCACCCCGGTTGTCTGTTCTCTGTGTCTATTTACTATGTCTTCTTTGTCCGCTTCTGTTGTTGTCAGCAGCATGGGAATCTGTGTTTTTCTTTTTGTTGCGTCATCTTGTTGTGTTAGCTCTCCATGTGTGCGGCGCCATTCCTGGGCAGGCTGCACTTTCTTTCGTGCTGGGCGGCAATCCTTACGGGGCGCACTCCTTGCGTGTGGGGCTCCCCTATGCGGGGGACACCCCTGCGTGGCACAGCACTTCTTGCATGCATCAGCACAGCTCATGGGCCGGCTCCACACGGTCAAGGAGGCCCGGGGTTTGAACCGCGGACCTCCCATGTGGTAGACGGACGCCCTAACCACTGGGCCAAGTCTGCCGCCCCTGAGGAATTCTTAAACACATCTCTCCCCCAGGCCCAGAAATGGGTCCTGGACGATATGGCATGCTTTATTCAAATGTAAATAAATGCGCTGGGTAGGAATTTACTCCCCAGAAATGATGAGCATCCTTCAAGTGTGTGGTTCTCATACCGTCTTCCACAATTATATTTATCATGAAAGTTTAAGATGTATTTTCTTTCTATAATCTAACAAGCCTTTAATTTTCTTGTCTATAATGTAATGGCCAGCTTACTTTTTATTTACATATATTCTCTATTGATCAGGTACCTTGAATGCTATATATGTCACCAGATTTAAAAATAGTTCAAGCACTTGTCCTAAGACTATGACTTCCAGAGATCTTTAACTCTGGGTGAAATATCTAAAAATAAAACCGATTGAAAATGTCCCTGCAAGTTTCACCTTCCTAGAACTTCCTTGACCCCGGCATGTTTTCTCGTAATGGGGCGTGCTTAGCTGCGGTCATCCAGAGGGGCAGAGGGGAGTCCAGGCTGAGTCGCTTTGGCTGATGAGTTAGCGTACGTGTCAGAATTGAAGGACTCCCTGTGATGTTTCCCCTCAGACCACCGATGAGCGACTTCAGCTTACTGACGTCAGACCCAGCAGGTGGTACCAGTTCCGAGTGGCTGCTGTCAACGTGCATGGGACGCGAGGCTTCACAGCCCCCAGCAAACACTTCCGCTCCTCCAGAGGTCAGTCCCTCCCTTTCCCAGCCCAGCCCTCGCCTTCTGCCTGGGCATGGTGGAAGGCCCAGTCATCTCTCCATGTCCTTATTTCTCGTTGGCCAACAAGTGGCCATGCTGTTCCCAGGGAATGGGCCCATTTGTGTTGGAACTCACTGTGTGAATTTACGAAGGACGTCATGAGGTTTCTATCTTCCAGAAATTGCAAAGGATCGTGTTTCCTCAACCTTGAAGGGGAGATTTTCCAATATCAACTTGTTAGGTCTTTCTGTTAAGATACTCTGTGTCCACCACAGTTCAACTAATTTTCGGAAAGAAGAGTTTAATTTTCCATACTTTATAGATGACGAAGCTCTTGAAATGATCACTACATTCAATGTGATGTAACCTCTTACTTTTGTTTCATAGCTTCCAGAATTTAAAGCCTTCTGAGTTACTTTATCATTGCTCTAAGTGTGTTCAGTCCCTGCTCCATTGTTATTTCAAAACCTCTGTGGAATCAGCTGAATTCTCTATCACATTAGTGGTTAGCTTAGTCTCTGGCAGTGGAAGCACGTAGTTTGACCAAATATTAACAATATCTTCATATTTATTTCTCCAAAAGGGTCTCTGTAGCTGTGGACTTTGGAAATTAATTTTACGTCTGGTTGGCTAATCATCAAGATCCAGTTTCACAAATACACATTAGTCAGGTCATTCACTGTTTAATCAAAAAGTTATCTTCTTTCATGGAAGTTAATTTAAATTGATTTAAAGCAAAATACAGTGTGGTATTAACAAATAATGTAAAACGTGTGTCATTATTCATGTGTCTTTCATTATGGGAAGGTTGTAACTGACTACTCTAAATTTCAATTTCTGTTCCATGACTGGAACAATTTATATTCCATGTCTGAGATAGTCTATCCCTTTCTCATGATACAATATTGCTACTATGCGGCCTACATAATCATATGGTTCAAGTATTAAAAAATGCAATCAAATAATCTGGTGTTTGGATATTTTTATGGTATGTGTTGTGAATATTTAACTCAGTCTTTCAAAAAGTAATTTTGAAAAAGAAAAAAGTGTCCTTTTTTTCAGGGTATGCAAATATGCTATCTAAGCAAGCTTTAAAGTAAAATTATAAATAAAGCCATCTAGCCTGGTTTTAAGACTGTCCACCTGGTCAGATAATTTTTCGGGAGCCAAGTGAAATAAATAGTTGATAGTGGGTTAGGAGGTGAGGACCAGTAACAGGCTGGAGAACTATTCACCTTGAGTTTCATGGTTCAAATGCAGTCCAGATGCATGATCATCAAAACGCATAGCCATATGTCCAGTTGTCCGCACGCTCTGGGCTGGTGGTCTCAGGACAGGTCCACAAATTCACGTGTCAGTCAGAAACGGTTCCTGGCCCTTGGAGACAGATGTTGAATGCCTATAAGAGCAGTAGCGGCTTCCTGCACAGTGGAGGTGGGAAGGCGGCTTTGCCCCCGTGAGTCTTTGCAGGAGCCGTGCTGTCACCAGAGTCTCAGGATCTGTGCAGAGGTGCTTGTAAGTCCCAAGGGCTGGCCAGGTGGATGCTGTCTGCCTAGATGGCAGTGCTTGTGGAGAAGGAGCAAGGCTGTGCTCTCCCAACCCTCCCCAAGTATATCTGAGTACCTTATAGTCCGGAATTCAAGCTGCTTCCCCAAGGCATTTGTTCCTTCTTTTATTCAACCAATATTTGGTGAGCACCTACACTGGCTCAGGTACTTTTCTAGGCCCTGGGCAGAAGTTAACCAAAGAAAATAGCACCTGCTCTTGTGGAACACACACACACATGCATGCATTGGGGGTGGGACGAAGCTGTCAGTAAACAATTTAATGAGTAAAATAGCGTAAGTAGGAAAGATAGTGATAACTTTCAAAGAGAAACAAAGAATGGAAGACTGTAGATGTGGGCTGTTTACAATTCTAGGGAGGGTGGCCAAAGAAAGTTTTGCTGAGAAAGGTGATTGTACTAAGGAGATGGAGGTGCCAGCCTTGCTACCATCTTAGGGGAGAGCAGGAAACGGTAGGTGCAAAGGTCCTGAGGCAAGAGTGAGTCTGCTGGGAAGTGAAAGATACCCGAGAGGGAGAAAGGATATTGTTTGTTGGTTCTGTGCAGCCGTAAAGAACATGACCTTTAATCTTGAGCTATGCAGTGAAGGGCACAGGGAGATGCCGCGGAAGGAACAGACATGATGTGACTTAGGTTTTAGCAGGATCATGAAGACTGCTGTGCTGAAAATAGACTTCGGGAGAGAAGTCAGCAGAAGGGATGCCAGTTAGGGGGCTGATTCTTGGAGAAAGACTGCAGTAAATTGGATAAGCCAAAAGTGACCTGGAAAAGGTTAAATCTTGGGATTTCCTGATGGGTTGTAGGCATTGACCAGAGGCATAGTTGACTCCAGCATTCTTTCGCCATGAGCTATGGAAGGAGCTGCCAGCAACCTAATGGGAGATGCTAGAAGAAAGAGAATGTTTCGGGGGAATCTCTGCTATTTCTTTGAGAATACCCGAGAAAGGAAGTAATTGCTTTCGTGTCCTTCAGATTGCTCTTTTTAGGCCCGTTTCTGCCAGCAGGCGTTCTTAAGGGGCAGGCGACCTAACCTCAAGGTCCTTCAGATAGGGCTGACGTTGAGAAACATGGATAATAAAAGGAGAAGCAAGAGACACCAAACTAAACTTTATTTCTACCTTTAAATTTTCCCTGTTAACATGAAGACTCTTCTTGGGGTGATGGAAACCTTTTCAAACTGGGTAAATTAAATTTAAATTTTTGAATTATATACTTAAAATGAGTAAATTTTGTGTTTTGTGTGTTCTATCTCAATTAAGTTTTTCAAACTTTCTTCGCCAGTGGAGAACCTTTCTACCGTTGATGAGGGGGAAACATGTGGCACCATCTTATAAGCAGTTAAGGACCCTTTAGACATAGCCCAAGGGCAAGCTGTCACTCACCTGGTCTATTACACTTCCATCATTCTATTACACATCTTCACAAAAAATAGACTCTCTTAGGAATTCTGTGCAGACATTTTTTTTTTGATTTGCAAAATGTTCTATCTCAATTAAGTTTTTCAAACTTTCTTCGCCAGTGGAGAACTTTTCTACTCTTGATGAGGGGAAATGTGTGGCACCATCTTATAAGCAGTTAAGGACCCTTTAGACGTATCCCAAGGGCAAACTGTCAATCACCTGGTCTGTTATACTTCCATCATTCTATTACACATCTTCACAAAAAATAGACTCTCTTAGGAGTTCTGTGCAGACATTTTTTTTTGATTTGCAAAAGTGCAAGAACTAAAATCTGGAATGCTTCTCCAAATGAGATGTATGGAAGTTTTGGGGGCACAGCTGTAAAAAGCAGGAAGTAGTACAACATTCTAACGGTGACTGCAGTGCTTCAAAGAATGGTGCGTTTCCATTCGTGAAAAGCCTTTTTATTTCCGTGTGTACCAGAACTGAAACTGTACCAGTTTTAAGTACTATAGTGGTTTAAAATTGCTTTAATAAAGAATTACTGCTTCCAAAATAATAGTCTGAGAAAAGGGTAAGCAAATTATCTAGTGTTGCTAGGTTGGGTAGAGAGCAGCCTTCCTAATTTAAGGCAAGATCAAGGGAAAGAGCACGGGAATTTTTCCATCTACCACGAACACCTCTGAAAATAAAAGTAAATGGAATTAAAGAAAGAAAAGAAAAAAAAGTAATAACAAAATGGGTTTCATTTAATTGAGACCGACTGCCTGCTAGTCATGAAGTCTAATCCTGATTTTCATGGAAAAGCCAAACTTGTCATTATCTTCTTTAAGTTTAGATTTAAATACAAAATTACTCCTGTGGTTTGCCAGAATGGATTGGCTACTATTTACGTTAATTTCCCTTTAACTCATTTATTTTCCTGTAACTTAATCCTAACCCCTTAATATACCTATTTTTATGGAAAATTCTCAGCCCTTCAGAGATGGATGTAACTCAGTTTCCTGCTTTTCACCTCCCTGGTGAAGGCCGTTTTTGGGTATTTTTATTGCTAACCCCTGCCTCTCCCAGAAGATATACATGATTGTAGACTAGGTAAAATCAGCAGTCTTTGCTGGAGGCAGACAGGCTAAAAGAGAGCTTGGATAATTCGTACATTTATTAGTACTTATTTAAACTCCCTCTACCGTCTTTCCCCCTGGTCCTTGGGAAGGAAATTTGGTTTCAACATTGAAGTTGAAGATGGAAATGAAGTCAGTAGCTTCCGTTGACTGTCCCGCTCCACCTTTTGGTCTTGATTTAGGAAATTGCGCTTGGCCTTTCTAGCCCTGCGCCTGCCAGGCGCTGGCGCCCACGGGACCTTCCGTCCCTGCCGTCGGGAACGCACACCGCGGAGCCCGCCAAGACCAGGGTACTTGAGTCTGTTGAGCCATCCGCTTGGTGACATGACACAGGGCTCTTCGTGGCGGAACTCTGATAGGGGTGGAGGCCTTCAAAGATGGGGCTCCTCCAGAGATGGGGCTCCTCCAAAGATCGGGCCCCTCCAAAGACAGACTGGGCTCAAGGTTTGCACATGGGCAGCTTGTTTGGGAGGCAGCCAGGAAGCGGGGGAAGTGAGGGGGGAGCGAGGCAGGGAAGGGAGGAAGACAGTCGGGGCGTTGTCACCCCTGTTTCCAAGGTGGGCGACCGGAGCTCCAGCCTGCGGGGACCTCGGGGTGCACCGCCCGCCTCTGAGTCCTTGCCTAGGGAGCTGCGGCCCTGAGAAGGCCGCCTGCCCAGCCGTGGGGGGCTGTGGGTCACAGACAAAGCTGCAGGGAGGGCATCCCGAGGGGAGCCGACATGCCCAAGTAGTGGGCGCAAGGCGACACGGGTGGGCCCTCGGAGCCAGCATTACCTCTTCTTTAAATTCAGCAGCTCCGTGATTCCTGCTGCAGGGCCTATGTCACGCGTTTTGAGTGAAGCTTTAACATAAGCACGTAGTTTCATGGTGGAGAGGTGACGGCGTCACGCAAGGAAGCCCTCTCTTACTAAATAGGACTGTCTTCTCCCTCCACTGGACCGAGGCAGTAACTGGGGACAGGCAAGCTTCTCTAGGTTTTCCTCTCTCCTCTCCCCCGCCAGCACCCACTTCCAGCAGCAGACAAATTTGACATTACCGTCCACAGATTTCCAACTAATAGAAAGAAAAAACTTCGTGAGTCAACAATTTGGAGTGACAGTTATAAGAACAGGAAAATACTTTTTGGGCTTCTCATTGCCCAAGTTGTTTATTCTTCTCAGCTAATTGGTGCCCAACCTTATTAACTGATATGGCAAATATTTGTTTATATCCAAGACATTTGCATAAAGTATATGCTCAGTGTTGAAAATATCCTGCTAAGTAGCTCTACCTATTACAAGATACTACTTACAAATTTGCTGAATTTAGGAAATAAAGTGCTTCCCATTATCTTGATTACTTCTATGTGTTAATATGAGTATAACATTCCTAATTTTGTTGCCATAATAGGACAAATCTGAATCCTTTCTTTTTTCATGCTGTCAAAACCAAGCAAACTTTTGTTCTGATATTTGAGATCATAAAGTAACATAATTTAAAAGAATCTTTCTGGGAAGCGGACTTGGCGCAGTGGTTAGGGCGTCCATCTACCACATGGGAGGTCCGCAGTTCAAACCCCGGGCCTCCTTGACCCGTGTGGAGCTGGCCCATGCGCAGTGCTGATGCGCGCAAGGAGTGCCCTGCCACGCAGGGGTGTCCCCTGCGTAGGGGAGCCCCACGTGCAAGGAGTGCGCCCCGTAAGGAGAGCCGCCTAGCATGAAAGAAAGTGCAGCCTGCCCAGGAATGGTGCTGCACACACAGAGAGCTGACACAACAAGATGACGCAACGAAAAGAAACACAGATTCCCGGATAAGGATAAGGATAGAAGCGGTCACAAAAGAACACACAGTGAATAGACACAGAGAGCAGATATCCGGAAGTCAGGTTAGGGGTGGGAGGGAGGGGAGAGAAATAAATAAATTAAATAAATCTTTAAAAAAAAGAATCTTTATATATATATATATATATATTTAAAGATTTATTTATTCATTTCCCCCTCTTTCCCTCCTCCCGCCCTGCTGTTTTTGCTGTCTGTGTTGTTTTCTCTTCTTGTTTTCTCTCCTCTAGGATTCACTGGGATTTGATCCTAGAGACCTCTGATAGGGAGAGAGGTTCCCTGTCAATTGTGCCACCTCAGTTCCTGGTTTCTGCTGTGCTTCACCTTGTCTCTCCCCTTGTTTCTCTTTAGATGCATCATCATCTTGCTGCGTGACTCACTTGCGTGGGCACTGGCTCGCCAAGCGGGCACTTGCGCGAGCATGCGTTTTCTCTTCTTCTTTACTAGGAGGCCCCAGGGATCCAACCCAGGTCCTCCAAAATGGTAGGCAGAGGCTCTATCACTTAAGCCACATCTGTTTCCCTGAAAGAATCTTTCAAAGGAGCATTTTAAATCCAACAAATTATCACGAACCTAATATAGCATCTTTAAGTTCTATTTACTTCCCTCCAAATTCAAAGTGCTTCAACCATCTTTTTCTCTTTATTTCCCCATGTGTTATTGCATACATTACAGAGGGAAAGGAAGCAGACAACATTGTTTTCCCAGTGAATAAGTATCTCTCTGGATGTTATTTCATGCATACACTACGGCGTGTTAGTGAAACTAGAACAGACATCGCTGGTTGTAATAAAGTTCTCTGTTGCTCCATGGGGACCCATGACGTTTTATGCGGTTCCACAGCTGCTCTGTATGTGCCATTTCCAATGGGCAAGGCTTGCCCGTGCGTATGTCTTGGAACTATTTAGTACTTGGAAATTTGCCTGCAGTGCAGCTTCAGCAGCTTTTCAAAGACATGCTGGCTGTGGTGTGTCTAGATATACTGCAAGGTGATGTTTCTTTTTAAAGGGAGAAGAGAAACTATCCCAATTGCTGAGTCTGGAAAGGAAAAAAGAGACTTAAATATTACAGCCAATCTTATGTTTAGTTGGAGAATTTGTGACATCATATCATTGCTTTAAAAAATTGCACATGATCTCAGCCTTAAGATTTATTCCTGAACTGCATTTTATTGGGAAGTTTGATCCATGCATATCACCAGTGTATCTGTTTATGATTATTCACTTGCTTTCTTGATAGCCCTTTACACATGGCTTAGTTTTAATGTGCAGGGCATGGATTTCCATACTGAACAAAGAGCCGTATCTGGGACCCTGCGGGAGCCTGGCTCACGAGAAGTGATGAGATTTCTCCCGGGGCAGACAGAAGCGCTTCTTTCCCATGAGATTTCACATCAGGGCAATAATAGACTGCTATTTCTCCAGTGGTCATAAGTGACTTTGTCACTTTACCCACCAGTGGCTCCAAGACCTTCTGTTGTGCCAAACCTTCCTGTGAGCTACTTTCTCACTATGGCATTACACGAAAGGTCAAGTGATGAACCCTTGATTCTGCGTTTCTTTTTTTTTTTTAAAGATTTATTTATTTATTTAATTCCTCCCCCTCCCCCAGTTGTCTGTTCTCTGTGTCTATTTTGCTGCATCTTGTTTCTTTGTCCGCTTCTGTTGTCGTCAGCGGCACGGGAAGTGTGTGCGGCGCCATTCCTGGGCAGGCTGCACTTTCTTTCACGCTGGGTGGCTCTCCTTACGGGCGCACTCCCTGCGTGTGGGGCTCCCCTACACGGGGGATACCCCTTCGTGACAGGGCACTCCTTGCGCGCATCAGCACTGCGCATGGCCAGCTCCACACGGGTCGAGGAGGCCCGGGGTTTGAACCACAGACCTCCCATGTGGTAGACGGACGCCCTGACCACTGGGCCAAGTCCGCCGCCTGATTCTGCTTTTCTGAAACCCAGGCGTTCCATCTTTCTCTGCTGAAAGCATCACGTACCATCATAAACAAAACGAGCCGTTTTTCTGCAGGGTTCAATTTGAATACACACGGTTAAGAGTCCATGTATTTTGTACTGGCAATCACACAAGTTGTATCTAAATAGAAGGAGCTGATAGAGCCTTGCCATTCCAATTACCTTTGAAAGAAAGCATGGGTTTCTGCAGATAATTGTGAAGATCTTCAGAGGGACCAGAATGAAGCAGTAAACGGAGGGCGTCAGGGGGATTTGCTCAGCGTTTACCATACCAAGGGAGGGCTTGGGAGAGCGCTGGACCTGGAAGCCAGGAGCCCTGAGGTGAATCTGACCCTCCTCATCTTAAGCTCTTGTACAAGTTGATCCTCAATTTCCTCATCTGTAAAATGGGAGCAGCAGTGCCACCATTTAATCACCAAAGTACAATCATGTGTTTATATGACTAGCAATAAGCTTAGTGCTCACATCGAGATTTGTAGCACTAATGGTGTCACTGCTTTTGAAATCAGCTAGCCCAGGGGTGGACAAACTCTGGACTGCAAGCTAATTCCACCTGCCGCCTGTCTTGAAAGTCTTTAGGAGGTAGCCACACTTACTTGTTCACGTACTGTCTACATCTGCCTTCGAGCCCAGCAGTTGTGGCGGAGACCATTTGGCCCCCAAAACAGAAAATATTTACTGCCTGATACTTTACAGAAAAATCTGGGTGAACCCTACCCAAGACTATCACGATCACCATTTTTTTCTGTAAAAGGCTTGAAAATGTGTGTTGTCTGTAGGGCGCTTGGCCCAGCCCTGCGATGGTGACGGTGTGTGGTGAGTGGAGGTGTATGCTGTCAGCACCTAAGCTCCTCTTTCTCCCACACGTTTTTTATGTGCCTGACCTGGCCCGCAATTATGCCCGTGACCTTGGGCAGGTCACTTTCCCCGCTCGGCGGGGAAAAGGAATAAATATGTTGTTGCACTCCTTATATGCCACATACAAACTTTAACCGCATTTCAAAATTCTAATACAATTAAAACATCACGTAAATCTAAAGAAAAGATGGTGTGGCATTCAAAAGAGGGAAAGCACTCTCTTTCATAATGGAGGGAACCATTTCACGAGACATGTGGAATGTGGAACTGGTAGGACTGACTGAAAACCTGCAGATTATGTAAGTGGGACAGTCCCAAAATCAAGGGGTGCCCTGCAGACCTGAGGAAATGAGCGATATGAGTGGCTGGTTTTCAGAGGAGGAGTGGGGAGATAAAGCAGTGCGTGCCACATTTGCCTTTTGTTTCTTGACTTAATGGTGATAGCTTTTGGATAGACAATTCTTTGGTCGTGTGTGCCCTCCATCTTGGTACTGAAATAGTCAAAAGGAGCTTTCACTTCAAAGATAAAATATGGAGCAAATATTAATTCATATTTCTGAAAACATTTATTTACTCATGTCTTTTTTTTTAAGATTTATTTTTTATTTATCTCTCCCTTTCCTCCCTGCCCAGTTGTCTGCTCTGTGTCCATTCGCTGTGTGTTCTTCTGTGTCCGCTTGTGTTCTTGTCTGCGGCACTGGGAATCTGTGTCTCTTTTTGTTGCATCAGCTCTCCGTGTGTGGGCCACTGCTCCTGGGAAGGCTGCACTGTTTTTGCACCGGGTGGCTGTCCTTACGGGGCGCACTCCTTGCGCGTGGGGCTCCCCTACGCGGGGGACACCCCTGCGTGGCAGGGCACTCCTTGTGCGCATCAGCACTGCGCATGGGCCAGCTCCACACGGGTCAGGAGGCCCTGGGTTTGAACCCTGGACCTCCCATGTAGTAGGTGGATGCTCTATCAATTGAACCAAATCTGCTTCCCTGTGTCTTGTTTTATTTTTATCGGGTAGATCATTTTTTTGGGCTTAGTATGATCAGGTCCAGGGTGTGAGTTTTTCCAGGGTACTGGGTAATGGTGTAAAGAATGAAACAGGTGAAGGGTGACAATGAAAGACTTAGCACTGGCTGGACCTCCTTAAATGGTGGTCTCTAGTTAGAAGACACGAGTTTGAGCTCTTAGGAGCCTGGATATCTGGAAAATGCACATGCTCACCTATTTCCAGAATACAGGAGTCAGGTGCGTCCTTGAGGCTATAAACGGCTGCTGTCATCTTCACATGTTGTTAATTTGTCTCCTGACTTGAAGTGATGATTCTTTTGCAAACTCATTTTGCTCTACATATAGCTCCATTTTGTATGTTGCTGATTAAATCATACTATCGAAGAAGGGGAATTTTTTTTGGCCTTTTTTCAAAATTAGAGATATTGTAACTTTACAGAAAAATCATGCCGAAAATAGACTTCCCATGTACCCTCTCTCTCATACAGCTTTCCCTGTTAACACTTTGTATTCATGTAGTACCTTCGTTACAGTTAATGAAACAATATTGTTATAATTATACTATTAAATCCAGTCCATAGCTTACATTAGGGTCTACCGTTTATGTCTTACAGACCTATGGTTGGTTGTATTTTTAAAATTTTTTATTCTAGTAACATATAGGCAACACATTCAAATATATGTGTTGGTTTGATGCTCTTATTTCACACTGGGATTAGCAACCCTTTGATTTTTCAGTTTATTTTATGACCTTGTTTTGAATTGTTTGAATTAACAAGGTTAAAAGCTGCTACTGAAATATCACTGCAAAAATCATACTTGGCACTGAGGAAAAGCCTGTTGTTCCTTCGCCTACTGCTGTAGAGTGCTACACACCCTCCTCTGGGGTACAGCAGTGAACGAGGCAGATGCAGACTTCCTCCCTTGTGGGTTTTTGTCATAGTGAGTGGAGGCTGCCAGTTAACGAGCAACCAGAATATATAGTAGTGACTTGGTGACAAGAGCCATGAGGAGGGAAGCGGATGTGGCTCAAGTGATAGAGCCTCCGCCTACCCTATGGGAGGACCTGGCTTCCATCCCTGGGGCTTCCTGGTGGAAAAGAAGAAGAGAAAATGTGCCCACATGAGTACCCGCGTGGTGAGCCAGTGCCCCACACAAGTGAGTCACGTAGCAAGATGATGATACATCAAAAGAGAGACAAGGGGAAGCAGACTTGGCCCAGCAGTTAGGGCGTCCGCCTACCACATGCAAGGTCTGCGGTTCAAACCCCGGGCCTCCTTGACCCGTGTGGAGCTGGCCCACGCGCAGTGCTGATGTGCGCAAGGAGTGCCCTGCCACGCAGGTGTGTCCCCGCATAGGGGAGCCCCACGCGCAAGGAGTGCACCCCGTAAGGAGAGCCACCCAGCCAGAAAGAAAGTGCAGCCTGCCCAGGAATGGCACCGTACACACGGAGAGCTAACACAGCAAGATGACGCAACAAAAAGAAACACAGATTCCCGTGCTGCTGACAACAACAGAAGCAGACAAAGAAGACCCAGCAAATAGACACAGAGAACAGACAACTGGGACATGGGCGGGAAGGGGAGAGAAATAAATAAAAATAAATCTTTAAAAAAATTTTTAAAAAAGAGACAAGGAGAGAGTCAAGAGGTCCCCAGCATCGAATCCCGGTGAATCCTAGAGGAGAGAAAATGAGAAGACAACACAGACAGCAAAAACAGCAGGTGGGGAGGAGGGGAAGGGGGGAGTAATTAAATGAATCTTAAAAAAAAAAAGCTATGGAGAACACTAAAGCTGGAGAAAGTCGTGGTGAGGTTTTTGGGGTAGGAGAGAAAGCAGCACGCAGCTCTTTTAAGGGGGACACCTGATCAGAGACCCCCAGCGGGTGAGGAGCCAGCCCTGGCAGTGGCTCTCCTGCCCAGGGACCAGCGGGGACACCAGCGCAGGTGACAGGGAAGGAGCTTTGGGACCTGCGGGGGCCAGGCCACAGGGCCACGTGGGTGCTGGAGAGCTGGCGTGCCAAGGAGTGCCGCGCGATGAGGAGAGGCAAGAGCCGGGCGGGGAACACCGGCGACAGCTGCCGGCCGTGGCGGGGATGCCGTCCGCCGTGGGGCGCGGGGCCGCGAGGGAGTGTTGCTTCCGCTCGGGAGGAGCCTGCGAGACCTCCAGGGCCAGGAAGGCACTTGAGCCCTGGAGTCGGAACTCGGGGCCCAGGTCCACGGGGAGCACGACTTGGAGGGAGTGGGCGTGCAGATGGTGTTTCCAGCCGGCAGCCTGGGCGGGCTCCCTCGAGAGCAGTGACGCGGGAAGACTTCCCAGTCGAGAGGTGGGGACACGCTTTTGATGTGTCATTGTCTTGCTCCAGGAGCTGTGGGGGGGAGGTGAAAAGTGGCCTCTGGTGGGACGGAAGGGAAACCCAGCAGAGGGGAGTGTCCTGGCAGCCACATGGAGAAGGAGCTTCAAAGAGGGAGGCGTGGGCAGTGGCGGCAGTCGTGGCCACGGTGGCAGTGGTGGCAGTGGTGGCCAGCTCTCCTGAACCTCAGAGGCAAGGAAGCCCTGTGCTTTCCAGCCCCCGGCAGCAGCAGTGAGCGTCTCCTCCTCCCAGAACGAAGCTCTTGCTTCCTGGACACACATGCAGTAATTTTCACCTCTGGCCCACGGCTCATCTACTTGAGAAATTCCTGTGTTTTATGCAAAACTTTCTACTCGTGGGCCCGCCCGGTGATTCGCCTCTTCCAGGGATTCTTGGGAGCCCCGAGGACTTCATCGCGGATTGTTTAAGAACCTCGTGGGTAAGAGAATCACACAGCCGGCTTTGTACCAGCTCTTTCCCAAAACTGATAGCAGGATTTTCTCATCTTTAAACATAACCTAAACCTCTACAGGTCTCTATTCCTAGAGAAAAGCAAGAGACATTTACACATAATTTCATGTTTCCAGCATTCCCGAAATGTGAACTTTCCTGCAAACAGAAACTTGCTTATTTTTCTCCCAGCTTCTTATGAGTTAGATATTCTTTGCACCTCCCGAGCGGATGATGTTAGAGTAAGAATTATCGACAGTGTTTTCCTGTGCAAAAGCCTTGGAATCAAACCACGCATAAATCATGGGGCGAGAGGCATCTAAACTTGCACGATTTGTGGGAAAAAAGGAATACAGACTCTAGCTTAGCATGTATGTAGTCATCTAAACACAATCTTCCACAAATGGAGATTTGTAGGGTCGTAATTCCCGGACCTAATCTCCCTTGACAGCTGCGAGGCCTTGGTTTATGAGACAAGCCAGAAATGGTAAAATTACAAAAATGGATGTTAGCCATAAGCTATCCGGTTTGTAATGCGGATGACGAACGGGGCAATTTGTTTTTGCTCATCCGTCTTTGTTGCTCTTAGTTGATGCACGAATCAGAAGCTACAATGCCCCTAAGATGAAAGCAGTCGTTTGGGTGAGCTGAGTTTCCATCTTTTCCTTTTCAGAAGTTTCAAGGATGGTTCAACTTTGCTTACCTCTTTCATACCAGCAGCCAAATTGAATTTTGCCATGCTTTACGGCACGTTATTCATTTCAACACGACGACAGTTGGCCGAGGTTGTAGTGGTGTTGCAATGCCTGCGTGGATCTTCCTAGATTACAAACGTGTACCCAGGAAAAGGCGGGATGGGGAGAGACCTTACTTAGCGCGCGTTTTCAAGCACTGCCTCGTGCCTTAACCAAGCAGTCGTTACCTGAACCAGGACGTCGGTATTTCGGGGTTTTTTTCATCCTTGGTGGTTGAAGTCATGTGGCTTGTCTTTTTGTTGGGATTTCAGATCCATCTGCACCCCCAGCGCCCGCCAACCTCCGGCTCACCAACTCCACCGCCAACAGTGACGGAAGCGTGACGGTGACGCTGGCGTGGGACGCCGCCGGGGAGCCAGATGTGCCGGTGCACCACTACAAGGTGTTCTGGAGCTGGACAGTCGGCAGCAAGTC
The DNA here is from genome assembly GCF_030445035.2 of Dasypus novemcinctus. Lineage (NCBI taxonomy): Eukaryota > Metazoa > Chordata > Mammalia > Cingulata > Dasypodidae > Dasypus > Dasypus novemcinctus. The sequence continues at coordinate 8,440,957 of NC_092216.1, read as the reverse complement.
CCTCGTGCCAACTAAAAAGAAGCGGAGAAAGACGACAGACGGGGTGAGTGGAAGAGGCGGGACAGGGGCCTCTGGCTCCCGCAGCTCCGCAGACCCTGCTGAGCAGCGAGAGGGCAAGGTGGGGAGGACAGGCTGCCATCCCTCCAGCCTTGCCCAGGGTCGTTCAGAAGCCTGCCTGCAGTTTTGCCTTCTCCATTTTGGGGGAAAACGATTGGATGAGTTCTGTGAGCAGTTCGTATCTAGAAGGTAGTCACAACTCTAGAACAGGAAGAATTTAAATTCTCTCCCTCTCGATTGCCCTGCAATTGAAGATGTCATGCAAAATGTCCTTAGACTTAGGGCTTCTGAAAATAGGTTCTTGTCCTCAGAAGAAGGGATGCTTGGGGCTTCTCACTTGCGGGGTGTTTCCATCTGTAATCTCACCAGTGGAATGGCGAGCAGCTTAGAAAATGCGTATTTGACATTGTGCTTTTCTCATTGATTAAAAGGATTTGTAATGGTTTATTCTCTGGGGGCCAAGGAATGGAATCTTTATTGAACCATTTCTGCAGTGAGCTTTCTAGTGAACATTGGAATTAAAAAAAGAAGTGTTTGGTTGCATGGAAAGGAGGTATTTGATTTCCTTTTAGTATATATTCCTCTACCTTGTTGTTACAAAATTTACATGAACACCTCTCCTCCTAATTCATAAAGTCACGGTCCATAGACAAATGTTTTTAAATGCTTGTTAAAAATAAGTCATATTTTTGCACTAAAGACCTCTCCTCCTAATTCATAAAGTCACGGTCCATAGACAAATGTTTTAAAATACTTGTTAAAAATAAGTCGTATTTTTGCACTAAAGTTTCGAATATCTGTGCCTTTTAGAATATATCTTGAAAAAGCCATATCACTGATATTTAGCTATATACTATTTTGGTTTTATTTTTAAGAAAGTTTCTGGCAGTTTTATCTTTTATTCTGAAAGAAGTTTCAGAATCATAAGAACCTAAAGCAAAATGTGACATAATAAAAAGTTGACCCCTCCCCCCGTACACATCACTGATACCAAACAGCATCAAGGGAATAGTAGGGAAATTTGCAGTTTATTTCTGTTGTAGATACAATAGGTAATAAAATGTAAACAGCAAATTAAATTATAAATGTTAAGAGACCCAGATTATGGGTCTGTCTTTGACGAGTGACAGATATATTTGGATCCACAGAAAGCAAGCTGCATTTTTGGAGTGAATCATTAAAGTCTCAGTGTTAAAGTTTGACCAGTCGAGATTAGGATTAGAACTCAGAAGAAGGCAAAGCAACGTGAGAAATCAGGAAATTTTCTTCTTGGGTGTCAACGATTGCCCATTTCTAAAATCTTTGGTAAATAAACAGGTTGGGAAGTTTCAAGGAAATGCTCTCTTTCAAAGTGAATCCTAGTCTAACTGAATTAAATTAGGGAGAGTGATACACAATCAAGTAATAAGAACGCCCAGCCTCAGGCGGTGGCGATGGGTACTGTACGCGGGTGTCCCTCTCGTAGGGGTTAGGGGGTCCATGAGGAGGCAGAAGCGTTCCACTCCCCATTCGGCTGGTGGGCTGCGGCGGGGGTCACGGCCTCGCAGCCCTGGACCTGTAGTCGCGCTGCCTTCCAGGCGCGTGCGCAGAAGCAGGCTGGTTTCCCAGCTCTGATCCCGCCAGAGCCTGAGGCACGTAAGGACACTTCCTATTAGTTGACGGTAGGCGTTGTACCCATGGTTCCGGGATGCTCCCCACAATCGTATTCTCCCCTGGAAACAGACGGCCCAGGACCTGCACTTGAAGTCAGCATACGAACTGGGATTTAAGGAAGAGGGCTACCTAAGTGAGCGACTGTTTGATGGCCCAAGAGTGTTAACCTTTCAGGCAGCGCAGGCCACACGGAAACCCACATGCTCTTTGCTGGAAAGTGCCCTGCTCCCTCTCTCTGGGTGCTGCTCCAGAAATGACCGGACGAGCGTTTGCTTCCTGACGTGGAGTCCATCCATTTGGCCATTAATAGAAAAGTCAACTCCTGGCCCAGGATCATTTGATGTCATCAGTTTTGTTATGATGATGATGATTTTAGAAGGTACCGGGGATTGAACCTGAGACCTCGTACCTGGGAAGCAGGCGCCCAACCACTGATCTCTCCCCGCTCCCCAGTATTCCCTATTGATGAGAGTTTTGAATTCTAAGCCAACAGCCTTATTTTCCATCATTACAAGTTCTTGCAAGGGACCTCACTGTCCTACTTACATCCAGAAGCTGTAGAAAAACTCTCACTTCCAAGTGCCGAGGTCTGGTTTAGTCCTGGTCCCAGTGTTAATTAGTGGCATCCACGTGCGTATGCCACTCGGTCTATTGATCTTAGTGGCATTCTTGTCTGGCCTAAGGCTTTCTGGGAAAATTATGTTGTTTTTATTGGTTTTGTTTAATGTTGCACTTAATATACAGAGAATTTCATAAGTGTTTGATTAATGTTTGGTAATTAACAATAATTATCACCCCAAATAATCAAAGCATTTTGTTAGGTTGATTTTTCAACCTACTCATAGAAGTGTTAGAATAGATATTATATAAATAGAAGAAGGCTGATTCACAGTTTCTTCCAGATACCATAATGGTGCACAAAATATGCCATGAAAGCCTCTGTGAGTTTTATAAACATCTCTCTGTTTCTCCGCAAGACAGCATCTAGAAGAGGACGGTCCAGATTAGCCATTTCCATGCTACCTGCGAAGATCCCATAATTGGATCAGGAGCTTCAGTAGGAAACTACATTTTGGCCTATCTATGAAGTGTATTTTGATCAGTAATAAAACGAGATATTTAGATCTTAAAGATATAGGAAAGTCTCTGATCTCATTAAACTATAGGTGCACATGAGCTAGAGAAGTCGGTATGCCTTGTCATGCCGTACACGTTTTTGCAAAGAAGGCAAGAGACCTGGAAGGCTTGCAATGGAGTTCTGGTATATTCTCTTCCCTTGCAGTCTCAAAATTCTGTGGTCCTCGAGAGGCTTCAGCCAGACAGCAGCTACATGGTGGAGTTGCAGGCCATCGCGTACTGGGGACAGACGCGCCTGAAAAGTGCGAAGGTGTCACTTCATTTCACGTCCAGGTCCACGCAAACGACGCACAATAGTAAGTCGCCTTATGATTCTTCTAAAGCATTCCATCACCTAAGAAGCACAGCATTCTAGAATCTAGACATAATTGAGTGAGAGGGAGCTGCTTATTGGGAATCGTTACATGCTAAATCATTAAACCAGTAAACAAGTTACTATGGCCTGTTAGCAGCTGTGTATTAAATAGTTTTATGTTTGCATCTTGTGACACACAATATTTGGTGTCCGAGTGGAAACTTCACAGGAAAACTTTAACATGTATCATTCTAACCCATCAATGATTTTTATACGTTCATTGTTTTGGGTTCCTGCCCATAGGCTGAGTTGCATTTCAGGAGCTGTAGCATGAGAATGCGTGCAGTTTCCTAACTGTTCTATCTTTCCTAACAATGGGGCACGCACACTTTATTGCTGTTTCATAGTGATCGTACGTGCTGCTTGAAAAGCTCCCAAATAGTCAGTTGAGCAAAGTCACTAAATATTTTCCATTTTGGTCTTCCTTATTTCCAATTTTTCTAAACTGTGTTCATTACAAACTGAACACAACGAAAGGAGATCAGATGTGACTTCCGCATGAGAGCCCAGAAACTAGCCACTTCCATTTTCTGGCTTTGTTGGAAAGCGGGTCCTGGTGAGAACTGCCCCGTGGAAGGTCCTGGCCAGGTGTCGGGAAGCTGGGGCAGGTGTAAAGAGCCAGCGGGAGAAGAGGCAGCCCAGGATGGCCGAGCTCGTGGGCCAGCAGAACGCACGGGTATCTGCCTTCCCTCCGGGCCGCGGCTGCGGGACGAGTGTGGAAGGAAGAGGGGCCGGCTGGCTCTACCGAGTTAGGGGCGGTGACTGCTCATAATCCCTCCTACCACCTGGGAAAAAGCCGGATCCAGGTGAGCAGCTTGGCTAGAAATGACGCTTTCAAAAAGTGCTGGAATCAGAGCTCTCTACCTTTTTGAGAACTGAACGGCCGCTTTGGAGACTGAGTGGATTTGAAACAAGCCACTATTTTCATATGTGAGTCTGGGCACAATATAGCTTTTGCATAAAAGTTCTCATGCGCACCTTGCTATGTGTTTAGTGACTTCAGTCTTTTTTAATTCATTCGTCTGTTCCTTCGTCCCACTGAAAGTGCTTGACTGCTCGTTATGACATTACTGTGTATTCTAATTAGACATCACTGGGCATAGTTCACGTGACATTAATAGAGTATAACCTGTATACATGTAGACTATAGAAAAATAGGTTCAATACATACTACATATATGCGCAGGTACATAAACAAGCACGCACATACATCCACACAGACACGCATTTTTTGCCAGTGCTCGGCCTTAAAAATGCCTAACACTGATTTTGGGAGCTCAGCCTGTAAACGTACTTACCCAGAGAGCAGAGTGGCCTGTGCAGGGCCCCGGGCACAGTGGGGACTGGAGGAACTCACGCGGCGGTGGGAGGGGAACGGGCGTGCGGGAGTCCTGAGGACCAGGCCAGCGCTGGGCTCCCGGGGCTCAGGGCGCCCGTGCACGCAGGTGCAAGGGAAGGGCGCGTGAGTGCAGATTGCTGGGCAGGAGCTGGGGGAGGACCGGGCATCTGGGAAGAATGGAGGAGGAGCGGCCGGCCTCTCCCTTGGGCTGTCATTGTCTCCCCTGCATTGAGCCGCCCTCCACGTGCTGAGGACCCCTGGGCCTCGCAGCCCGGACCCTCCCTCAGTTCCAGGGTCGTGCGTCTTCTGCCACTCAGAACCTCCATTTGGACGGCTCACAGGCGTTCCACACACGCATTGTCGTCCCCCTCCCGCCTCCTCGTCGCCCGTGCTTTCCTCTCTCCACGCACAGCTCCGCCCTCCGCCCTTGTGCTCTAGCCAGAAATCTAGAAGTCCACCTGTGTTCTCTTGTCTTGCTCCGGGACATCCAGTTCTTCAGGAAGTTCTTTCACCTCTGATTCTGTGTGGCATTGATCGATGCTGTCCTTTCTCTCCTGAAGTCACCGCCAGCCATCCGGTCTTCCAGGCGAGTGGCTGTTGCTCTTCATTTACTGCTTCCTGCCTTTCACCCTAATTACCTCCAGGCCCAGGAGCTTTTTCAGACCTGTTCCAGGAAGTAGAATTTAAATAAATGCCACTCAGTATAAATGTCTCTCCATTCAGCCATCTCTGCACCGCATCTTCCGCTTTTCTAGGAGTTTCGGCAGTCGAGTCTGATGTGGTGGTGAGTCCTGGAGGGGCTGGGAGAAACGGATGGCTTTGGGGCTCCCTTTCCAACAACCAAGGCTGCTCATCTTTTATAAGCCGTTTGCATGTTTTAACCATAGCCTCCAAGAGTTTGTGTTTTTATTTGGTTGATTATTCCAGAGGAATTTTCCTTCTGGTGAGACCTTCCGATCAGTTGGGAAGACACTAGAAGGATGGCAGTTTAATTGAAATAGTTATGTAGATACAAATTATATTCAAAGGGTGACAAAAAGGATACTCACTATTTGAGTGGCTGCCTCTGAGGACTAAACTCCTTTTGTGGGCATCTTTAAAAATTAAATCATATCTTACTTGACAAATAAAGATGTATGATAGCAAACCTTTCAAAGACCACTTTATTCTCAGGATTAACTGGTTCCTCTCAAGAGATTTCAGAAAATTAATAACAGAAAATAACAAAAGAAGTAATAGGGCAAAGCTCCTTGGTAACACTCATTGTTGGGTCTTAGGGAATCCTACCCAAGGGGATGGATTTAGAAAAGATTATGCAAGTTACAGCTTAATGTTGTTCAGGATTTTACCTCCTGGTGTTGATATATAATCTCATAAATACAAATATATGACTGTTACAAGAGCACCATATATTTCACCAGAAACCAACTAAATGTGAAGAATAATTACAACTTTATAGTGTAAGCAAGGGAAATTATATTTTATAGAAAGGAGGGTACTAAATGTCACCATATAAATTACTTTTTGAATTATAGTTTCCCAAGCCTGCAGCTACTAGTTGTTTTAATGGGAACTCTTTCTCCAGGAGCTATGGCTGCATGGCCATGTAGCTCTAGAAAAGAGTCCCCTGAAGGAAGAGGACACACGCTGTCTTAATAGAAACAGCTTGTTTTTTTGTACAGGAGGACTATTTCCAAGGTTGACAGATTCCAAATGTTTTATAGTCACTTCGTGAAACTGCAATATTTTTCCAACTCTCCTAAATAAAAAAATGGAGTGCAGAGAAAGTACTCTGAATCTCTCAAGCTGTAAAAATAGTCAACATTTTGCCATTTGAGAAAACAGCATAGATACTTGAGTCTCTTAACTTCTTTATGATTTTTAAAAGCATAAATTAGACGTCTCCCCTCGTCAGAATATAGTAGAAGTAATTTCTACCCTATTTTGGTTTTCTCCTGGAAGTAGAGGTCTCCGAGGCAGAGGAGTGCATCTCAGCCTGCCAGGGACCTTGAAATGGCGTCTGTTGTTCAGCAGCGGGACATGTGGATGGATTTCAGCTCTGGAATCATTTCAGTAAAGGAACAAGGACTGAAACTTGAATTATATAAAATATGGTCTTACAGTACAATTACAATTATTACAATTAAAGTTTGCCTAGAATATAAAAGGGAGGAAGAAGACAGAATTCACAGAGGTTATCCCGTGGAGCTTCCTCAGTATCACCAATTACGAAAGACATACCCGGGCTTGTGCAAACCTTAAATCCTTTAACCAGGGGGATTCTTGGGGTGTCAAGCAGAGAGGGCACCTGGCCAGGAGCTCAAGGGCTCTTTTTCCCTCTTCCTCTCCTCCTCCCTGGCTCTGAGCTTACTGTGCTGTGCATCTTGGGTTCTCTACATCATGGAGAAGCTTAGTCAGTGTTTCTCAATCACCTAAACATTTATTTGAACTCCTTAAAGTAAAATATTCAGAATATAAACCTGATGAATGTAAGTATCCAGGCCTTTAAATCAGATCCTCTGGGTAAATGATTTACTCAGCACATGAGTCTAATACAAAATAGACAGTTGATGCAATTTTTCATAGGGTTCCCCACGTTCCTTTATGGGTCCTGGCTCACCCCATATTTGGAGTTCCCCCTGTCTCTCCTTCCCTCTCTCTCATCTTCCCAAGAGTGTGACCCTCACAGCTTTATTAGAAAACTTTCAGTCAGTGCAGCTCAACCTGTTCTACCTCCCAGGGCTCTTTGGAATTCGGAGAGCGTAAAGGTCTTGATTTGAAGAGCAGAAGTTCTAAGAATGTGACTTCTAAAACCAGGGCGTATATGAAGATGACATATGAGGCCAGGGGGAGATGTGTTGATACTCTGAAGCCCTCTAAGTTGTCCCCGGCTCTCAGCAGAGGAGGCATGTTGGGATGGAAGGACATAAGCTTGCTTGGAAGATGGCCCCGGGTGAAATCTCCACTTTATCGCTGTTTGAATTGTGTGCAACTGGACGTATCACTTAACATTTCTGTTTTGAACCTGTGTGTACTAATTCCTTGTTCTCAGGGTCAGCAAATGATGGCCTGCAGGCCAAATCCAGACTGACACCTGCTTTTGTAAATAAAATCTTCTTGGGACACGGCCACGCCCATTCATTTGCACAGAGTCCACATCTGCTTTCACGGTACAGCAGCAGTTGGGTAGTGGGGAGAGCACACATACGGCACTCAAAGGCGAAAATATTTGCTAGCTGGGTCTTGACAGAAAAAGGTTACTTATCCTGCTCTGTCTCATAGGATGACAATATAAATATAAATAAATAGTGACAGAGTTCATCACCAAACCAAGACCTGGAGTCAAAGTTAGGTTTCCTGTGCTTGCTGCAACAAGGAGGATGCGCCCTTGAGGAACATGTGGGAAGCCCCTGTCGAACCAAACTATACTATTCCACAGAGCACTCGGCAAATAAATATTTGGTAATGGCAAAAGAGCCATTCATTCATGTATCAATTCATAGATTTATTCATTTCATTTCATCTAGTTCATATTTATTAAGCAACTACCATGTATCTATAAGTGTGCTAGGCAGTGGAAATCCAAAGAAGATGAAGATCAGGGTCATTCTCCAGAGAGTTCAAGATAGAGTTGGAGCAGCAAATTAAAAACAAAAACAAACAAACAAACAAAAACCCTGCTTAATACTGGGAAAACACAGGCATGCTGAAGAAGAATTTTTTCGGATTACAATGGGAGATAATCACTGAAGAACAAGGAGGTTTGTCCCTGGTGGACACATGTAGTGCTGATGTGTTCCGAGTGAAAGGAGTCTGAAATACAAAGATACGAAGGATCCAAACCACTATGAGGAATTAGTTTTAGTTAAAGGCACAAGAAGGAGAATATGCAGCTGAATTCTAATAGAAAATTACAAAGAAAATTAAGTCTAGAGCAGGATGATCCCAAACAAAGACACAATAAGAAATCACCTGGGAATGAAAGCTTGAATTTACCTGATCCAAAGAACTATTTTATTGTGTTTTGTTATTGTGTTATAGCTGTATACCTCTGTCTCCCATTGGCTATGGCATTCTTGAGCCTAAGACCCTTCTTGGTCACTTTCATATTGACCTTACTTTGCAACCAGTATGTGCTGAATACATTTTTAAATAGAAAATAGGAAAACAAAAGTTCATGTTAAAAACAATATACATTCTGTATTAGTCAGCCAAAGGGATACTGATGCAAAGTACTGGAAATTGGTCAGTTTTCATAAAGGGTATTTATTTGGCATAGAAGCTTACAGTCACAAGGCCATAAAGAGTAAATTACTTCCCTCACCAGTCTGTTGCCATGTGTTAGAACACAATGGCTGCCGATGTCTACAAGGGTTCAGCCTTCCTCTTTCTCTCTTGGGTCTGTGGTCCAAGCTTCTTCCAATATCATTTTAGACTGGGATGAGTCTCTTCTCTCTCCCAGGGCTCGTTTCTCTCAGAGCTCAGCTGCTCTGCTTTCTTCACAAGGTCTACTGCTGACTGTCAGGCGCTCTCTCTTCCCGGGGCCTCTTCTGTGTCTATGGAGTCTGTGTTCCTCTCCTGTGTGCTTACTTCCTGGGGCTCCAGCTCAAAACTCCAACTACCTTCTGTGCCTTGTTCTCTCTGTGAATCCCTGCCCACTTGGTGGGCTGGGATTCAATGTCCTACTGATGTGGCTCAATCAAAGCCTTAATCATTATTTAATCAAGTAAAAGTGAAACCTCTGAATTTAATACATACAATCTAATATGCCCAGAGGAACAAACCAGTTTACAAACACAATCTAATCTCTATTTTCGGAATTCATAAACAATGCCAAACCGCTACACATGTCAGTGTCTTCTCATTTAATCTCTCCTAAAGTGCCCTTGTTTCTTCATGTTGAAACAACCCTCCAGTGTGCTCCTGCAACTCCTACGTTAGAAGTCTTTCAGCACTTTTTCAGTAAACAGGTGGCAGTGGCTTGTCAGACTTCCACCATTCTTTCCTTGACCACCGTGCTCCGATACCACGGTGTGCATGCCTGGTGTGGAATCCTCTCGTTGGTCCCGTAAGTATCTGCAGACAGGTCTTTTGCTATTGTGAGAACCCCTCAAGGTTAAGACCTTTACAGCTGCAGCTCCTGGCTCAGCACTGGGCTCCTAAGAAGTGCCCACTCAGCATTTACAGAAATACAACGAGTGGGTGTGACCTTGCGTTCCATCCTCCAATCTAACATATTGTCGCCATTGCATTGCATTTCACTTGCTGAACATTTTAGTATTTCACTCGAATATCTGTCAGAGATTTGGAGATCCGCTACTAATAGTAGCGAATAGTAGGTAGATGGATTGTTGAGTGCTGTGACAGTCTTTGGCCTTTGCCAATCTGAAGATCGAAGGTGTTAGACCGTATTTCTGTATAGCGCCTTGGACCAACAATTGATACACAATGCTGACATATTGGTGAAAGTCTATTATTTTCATCAAATGGTATTTAATATTATTTTGGTTACCTCATTCATGACCACCAAAAAAAACACAACACATGTAACAACTTTCTAATGACAATTTTCCCCCAAATGTCCCCAGATAATTCCTTAACTTAGAGCACAATGCAGGCATGGTGAATATACATTGATTGCCAACTTGAATTCTGGGTAGTACATGTAGGATATTTTTAGGTATTGCAATATCTAACGAAGTTGGGATCATCAACTTGAGCATGAAAGAATCTGCAGTAATATTTTACTTTGAAAACTGGCACTAAATATAATAACAAAATGAAATGAAAAACACCGTGATGAATTTCTGGATATCCAATCCCTTTAAACAAGTGCTTTGTATTTATTGCAGTAGAACAACTTGAGAAAACTAGAAAAAGTGTGATTCAAATACAGTCCCCTTTCCAAAAACGACGACCTGCTCGGCTCCTGGAAATCGGAGCTCCGTTCTACCAAGACAGCCAACTGCAGGTCAAGGTCTACTGGAAAAAGACTGAAGGTGCGTGGCTGTTTTTGCTTCTTTGTTTTAAATAGCACAGAGATTGACATGTACTTATGAAAGAGGAATGCCAAGCTCCGGTATCAGTAATAATTCGCTGAACAAAACCCTCACATGCCTCCTTTATGTACGTATTACTGCCTTCCTCTTTCTGGGTTGATGTTGATTACTGCCAATCAAGATCCCGTTCTGCCATCAGAAATAGTCAACTGCTTGAATTTTGTGATGTCAGGGATATTGGCCTATCTTCATATCTTTCCTAGAAAATTGTGACTAAAACACTCCAAGTATTTAATATTTTAAGTTGTAACTTGTTCGAAACTAGTTTTTATTAAAAACAAGGCAGACCCATAATACAGATAAAAGGCCACTATCATACCATGGACATGGCATTTTGTTGGGTTTCCTTTAAGAAGTTCCCTCTGCATGGATTTTTTAAACTGTCATTTAAAAATTACAATGTATATATGTATGCATGTGTGTTTTTACATATGCACATGCACACATCTATATGCACATAATATATTGTAGGTATTTTTCATAACATTTTTCACACATTGTATGGATACGTCATTATTTATACACAAACGCATACATCATCATTTCTTTAGAGTGAAACATTTCTGTTTAATGGCTAAAGCTGAAGTGAACATTTATCCTTAGGATAGATTCATTTTGTTTGTTTTCTTTACTTTTAGAATATTTATTTTTGCACTATTTGATATAGTGTTTTAGAATTGTTTCGACACATTTATTTTTGTCATTCCCGTGCATTTATAAAAATATAATGAAACTAGATTTTTTTCAAGAATTCTTAAAAATGTTCCCATCCTCTAAAGTGATATTTCACTCAGGTTATCGATGGCTCATGCTGTCAGGAATACTGGCATTGGAGCAGTTCTTGTTCCCAAGTTGTCTTCCAAACTGCTAAAATTCATTCCACGGATAAAAGAGCATTAATATTGTGTATTAATTAAAGCAAATTTTTTAAATTAAATTTTATGCATTATATTAGTCGGCCAGTGGGGTACTGATGCAAAATACCAGAAGTTGGTTGGTTTTTATAAAAGGTATTTGTTTGGGGTAGGAGCTTACAGATACCAGGCCATAAAGCATAAGTTACTTCCCTCACCAAAGTCTATTTTCACATGTTGGAGCAAGATGGCTGCCGACATCTGCGGAGGTTCAGGCTTCCTGGGTTCCTCCCTTCTAGGGTTTTGCTTCTTTTTGGGCTTAGAGTTCCTCTCTTCCCGGGGTTCCAGCTTAAGACTTCAGCATCAAACTCCAACATCAAAATCCCTTAGCTCTGTCCTTGGCCATGCCTTTTATCTATCCCTTTGGTGGGTGGGGACTCAATGCCCTACTGGCACAAGAGGTTTACCTGATTACTTAATCAAGTAAACCTATGAATCCAATATAATCTAATATGCCCAGAGGAAAAGATCAGTTTACAAACATAATCCAGTATTTCTTTTTGGAATTCATCAATAATATCAAACTGCTACTCATTAATAATAAATTGAAATTATATTTAAATATAAGAAACTAATATTTATAAAATTATATAATATACTGCATTTCTTAATTTTAAATTAAAATTAAATACTAACATAAAATATTTACCAAAATACAGCATTACACTGTATCATTTTCTTTTTTCTTTTTTTTTTTTTTTAAAGATTTATTTATTTATTTAATTTCCCCCCCTCCCCTGGTTGTCTGTTCTTGGTGTCTATTTGCTGCGTCTTGTTTCTTTGTCCGCTTCTGTTGTCGTCAGCGGCATGGGAAGTGTGGGTGGCGCCATTTCTGGGCAGGCTGCTCTTTCTTTTTTTTTTTTTTTCATGCTGGGCGGCTTTCCTCACAGGCGCACTCCTTGCGCGTGGGGGCCACGCAGGGGACACCCTTGCGTGGCACGGCACTCCTTGCGCGCATCAGCGCTGCGCATGGCCAGCTCCACACGGGTCAAGGAGGCCCGGGGTTTGAACCGCGGACCTCCCATATGGTAGACGGACGCCCTAACCACTGGGCCAAAGTCCGTTTCCCTGTATCATTTTCAATATTGAAAATGTAAACATTGCAAGCATGCGTTTTGATGAATTATCACAAACTGCACATTCCCATGTAATCACTGCACACACAAATAGAATATTTTCAACTTTCCAAAAGCGCCCTCTCCCTCTTCTCTTCTCATCAAAACATAACCATACCCATCCTGACTTCTAAAACTGAAGACTGGTTTTCCTTGTATTAAAATTTATACACATAGAATCCTTCAGTTAGAATTGTATTTGGCATGTTGCAGTAAACAATGACAAATTATTCATAAGCCATTCAACCATTCTGTTGATTTATATCGCTATTAGTCCCTTGTTTGAGTTCGACTACACCTCAATTTATATATGTGTTAAGCCGTTGATGGAGATCTGGTTTCTTTCCATGTTGGTCTCTTAAGACTAGTGCTGCTGCAGACACCCATGGCCATGCTTTGTGCACAGATTCTTCCACAAAGGGCTGTTCTTGGGTCATGGAGTATGCTGATCTTTAGAAGTTACCGCTTTCCAAAATGGTTGTACCAATTTGCCCTCCCATGAGCAGGCTGGAATAGTGCTGTCTGCCCCACGTGTGTCGCTGTCAGCCCTTTGAAGCGCGGCCATTCTGGTGCGTGTGTAGCGATACCTGATCGCTGCTGGGATTTGCATTATCCCCATGACCAAGGAGTTGAACACCGTTTCCTCAATTTACTGGCAATTGGATCTCCTCTCCTTTGAAGTGCCTCTTTGACTGTTTAGCCATTTTGTTCTATAAGAGCCTTTTGGTTTATATATATATATATATATATAAAAAGGTTTATTTTATTTATTTGTTTATTTATTTATTTATCCCCATTCATTGTTTGTACTTGCTGTGTGTTCATCTTACTTGTTTCCTTAGGAGGCACCGGGATCTGAACCCTGGACCTCTAATGTGGAAGAGAGGCACCTAATCACTTGAGCCACCTCTGTTCCTTGCTTTGTTGTGTCTCTCATTATGTCTCTTGTTGTGTCATCTTTTTGCATCAGATTACCACACCTTCCCGTTGTGCCAGTCACTGTCTTCTTTAGGAGGCACCAGGAACTGAACCAGGGACCTCCCATGTGGTAGGCGGGAGCCCAATCGCTTAAGCCACATCCACTTCCCTTTTTTTTTGTAGATTAAATGTATTGTTCATTTGTTGCTTTCACTTATTGTAGGTATTTTTTATCCTACTCTGACCCACTCTTGCCTTTTTTACTTCTTTAATTCTAAAGTTTAATAAAGATCAATACGTCTTTTTGTTTCCTTTAGATTTAATGCTTTAAGAAGTCTTTGCTTATACAAAAGTCAGGAAGATGCTTTCTGTTGTTATTTTTCAGAAGCAATATCATTTTACCTTTCACTCTCTTAGGTTGACTCTCACCCAGAGGTGATTTTTTGTATGAATCACTGTAGGGATAGTCAGTGTTCTTTTTTTCTTTTTGCCCCTGTTCATCTCCAGCTGTCCCAGCATCATTTATTTAAAAATGACCCCTTTGCCAAAGCTCTGCAGTGCCACTGTTGCCGTAAGTCAACTGTATATTGGCAGGTCAATTTTTTGACATTCTGTGGTATCTTTTGGCGTATTTTTCCACTTGATACTAATACCTCATAGTCTTAACTTCTATAGCTTTAAAAATATTCTTGAAATTAGGTAGCAAAAATCCTCCAATTTTTATCTTTTTCTTTTAGATTGTCTTGGCTATTCTTGGCCCTTTGCATTTTTATATAAATATTTGAATGAGTTTATCATTCCCACTAAAAAACTTGCTGGGATCTTTATTGAGATTGCAATTGATCTATAATCTATATCTCAATGATTGGAGAATTCTCATTTTAAAAATTTCAGCTTTCTAAACCATAAATGTGCTATATCCCTTTATTCAAGTTTTAAATTTTTCTCCCAATAATGCTTTATAATACATTGTAAAGAGACTGTAACACCTTTTATGTGATGGTTCCAAGGTATTTGTGTTTATTTTTATCCTATTTTAGATAGCATGCTTTTTCTCAATTACATTGTCCAATTTTTTCTGCCAGTATACATATAAATATATTTGTATTTAAGATTGTGAATCCAACAGTATTGTTACCTTGTCTTGCTAATTATAATATTCCGTCTGATGACTCTTTGACATTTTTCTATAAAGACAACCATGAAGTCTGTGAATCATGAACATTTTATATTGTCTCTCCAGACCTTTGACAGTTTTCTTCCTCTGCCTTCCTCCTGGCAGAGACTTTGAGTACTCCATTGACTCAAAGCAGTAAGAGGAGACATGATATTTTGGTCTTGTTTTTGAAAGCATCCTTTATAAGATGAATAAAATGCCCTATGATTCTTGTTTGAAAAGTTTCTTGTCATGAACAGAGATTGCTTTTTATCCACATATTCTTACTGTACCTGGTGAGATCCGTGAATTTTTCTCCTTTATTTGATTAGCATGATGGATTAAAGGGAAAATAATAGCTTGCCTCCAGGATTTATTGTGAGGATCAGAACAGTGCACATAAATGTGAGAACTATGGGTCTTCTTGTAGGTATAGCCGAAGAGCGGCTAAAGGCATGGAGGAAAGAGGAAAGCAAGGAGGAAAAGAGCCTTTGAACTGAGTCTCATAAGGCTGCACATAGTTTTAGGATGGATTCTCCATGTTTTTCACCTTTGCAGACAACAAAGTGCCACACTTCCAAAAAAAAAAAAAAGATTTCATTCTCCAATCTGCAATACAAATGCTAAGAAATGTAATTATCTTATTAAATTTGGCAAATGGAAAGGGATTAACCTTTATTGCCCTGTATCAGCGTGCAGTAATGTGATCAATATTCCCATACAACAATAATTTGAGTACATGACAAATAAGGAGCATGTTTGCCTTGAGGATACACACACATACATGCAATACTTTAAATAATCCAGTATTCTAAATAAATGAGCAGAATATCAGTGGTTTTCTTAAGTATAGAAATCTTTATAGAAACAATAATTAGGAAAGCGTACTAATGTTTATTAACAGATATCAGCATACATTGTATTGCCCAATTTGTTTTATAAGGTATACAATTACAGACCTGACCGAGAAAGAGACCAGTTTCAGAGGGAAAGAGGTGCCGTTGATTCTGGCACACACACACTCATTTACACACGCACACATACACACAAGGCTGTAGTCATGGAATACACCAGTGCTTAGGCGTGTCTATATCACAGTGCACATGTCTGATTTTTCTGAAATGTTTTTCTACCATCCACATGACAAGGTCATCTAAAGCTGGCTTTTGGGGGCAGTCTAGAGGGAATAGGGCATCTGCCATCAGTTCCAGGACACAGATACTCAACTTGCTAACTATGAAGCCTAAAGGAAGGTATAGCCCAAGGGTTTTAAGTAGAAAGAGAGTGTTGAATAAGATTATCCAATTTTTTTGCCTGGAACCTCATATATACACAGTGTTTCCATCTACCATGGAGTGGGCAAAATGACCTTTGAAACTTCTGAATACTCTGATTCTAGAAATATGTATTTGAAAAAAATGAGTTTCAAGACCAAATCTAGGAATATAAAACTAGTATGTGACTTTGCAAGAATTGTATTTTTATTTTAGATGTTGTCTTTGCCTTATATCTGCTATAATGCATTTATATTATCTCAAAAATTGTATTGCTTTTATATAATAAATAGTAGTGCATACTTAGCTAGTGCTTGTTCCTCACCATGCCACCTGCTAAGTATTTCATCCAAACAATGTGTTAGGCCAAATGATTGCATACCAAAGACGTGCATGTTCTCGTCTCTAGAACCTGTGACTATGGTATGTTACATGACAAGAGAGATTGAAAGTTGCACAGGGAATTGGGGAAGATAATCAGCTGACCTTGAAATGGGAATATTATCCTTCAATATCTGAGTTAGCCCAATGTAATCACAAGGGTACTTAAAGTGCCGGGAACGGGCATCGCTTCCCACATGAGAGGTCCCAGGTTCGGTTCCCAGTGCCTCCTAAAAACAAACAAACAAAAAACAACAGGCAAACAAATGAAAAAACCATCTCAGGGGAGCCAATATGGCTCAGTGGTTGAGTACCAGCCTCCCACTTATAAAGTCCCAGGTTCCAGCCCTGGTCCTGGTACCTCAAAAAAAAAAAAAAGAAGAAGCAGAGTGAGAGAATACGACCTTGCTGGCTTTGGAGATCAAGGAAGGATCTGTGGTAGGTTGAATTATGTGCCCCAGAAGAACATGGTCTTAATCCACTCCTATGGGTGTAACAGGACCTTTTTAAGAGGTTAGCTTCAGTTAAGGTGTGGCCCCCTGAATCGGGTTGTGCCTTCATCCTATTACTGGAGACTCTGTGAAGACAAGGCCTGTGGAAGTCACCGGAAGGTGGAAGAGAAAGGTTGTGTGTAGCAATCTGGGTGTTAAATGCAACCTCCAGTGAGCCCCCTTAGAAGGAAATGATGATTCTGTTATTGGAAACTGGAGGAAAGGCAGTCTGAGTTAAAAAGTGGCAGAGAACGATGAAATTGTCTTCTAATGTCAGATGGAAGGCAGAACGTGGATATTTAGCTAAGGAGATTTCTAAGCTAAGTGTAAAAGCTACGGTCTGGTTTCTCCTTGCCGCTTATAGTAAAATTGTGAGAGGAAATGCATCAGCTGAGAATTAAACTCTTAAGCACAAAGAAACCAGAAGTTGATGATTTGGAAAATTCTTGGCCTATCCAGAGTGCTCTGAGACAAAGGCCAGAAGCAGCTGTATTGGGGACGTCCCTGGTGTCTCAGGAAGCAAATCCCTGAGGTCAGGGCTCCTTGTGAGGTTTCACTGAACAGCCCGTTGCTGAAGAGAATGTGGCTGAACGTGGGTTCATTTCAGGAAAAGTCAGGAGTGGAAATGCAGTTCTTCAGGAAGAGTCTGTGGAGAGTCCTTTCTCTGATGGTTTGAACCCCCTTGAACCGCACGCCAAGCCAACAGGGTTTTTGCGAGATGTGTGTGAGCAGAACCACTGCCAGCCTGGACTGAAAGGGATGAACTGAAGGAAGAACGACTTCAAGGGCAGAACACGGAACCAAGGTCTGGACTGAGATCTCAGGCGGAGGCAGCAAGCCCGCCCTGTCTGTGGAAGGGGTGGGTCCACCCTCGTGCTTGGAGGGGTGGGCCTGCTGGCCCATCGCTTATGGAGAGAGCTGCCACCCCAGTGCTCGGAGAGCGCGGGGCCCGTTCCCCAGCCTTCGTGTATGGCTGGCTACTGTCCAGGTGCTTGGACAGGGTGAGGCCTTCACCCCAGTGTTTGGGGGGCATGGAGAGTGTGGGGCTGCCACTCCATCAGGCCTGGGGGACGAGCACCCAGAAGCAGCTGTATCGGGGATGTCCCTGCTATTTCAGGGACAATCATCCATCCACTGATGACTCAGACCTTTAGGTCTACTGGAGTTGGCCCTACTGTGTCAGGCTTGTTTGGAGCCCATGGCCCCCATTGCCCTTCCAGTTTCTCCCTTCTGGAATTGGAATAGCTATCCTATGCCTGTCCCAGCATTGTATTTTGGAAGCAGGTAGCTTGTTTTCTAGGTTTTACAGGTGTATCAGAGGGAAAGGAATTTTGCCCTAGGGCGGACCAAACCCATAACTGATTTTGATGAGACTTTGTACTTGGTATTGTTGCAGAAATTATTTAAGGCTTTTTTTTTTTTTTTTTTTACGGTAGAATAACATTTATTGAAATTAATGAAAACAAATCATTGATGGGCACAACATAATCAAGGCATATTCATAAGTAATGTGGGACAAAGAATTGAGTTTAATTCTTCCTACTTTTCGAAAATTGCAGAAAAAAAGTTGAATACCAAAATAATGCTCTAGTACTTCAGTTAAACAAATGGGTTCTCTTCCATAGTGGACTCGTGAAATAACAACTTGCTTTTCCTCCTCTTTCAATCCTTACATCCTTCTTTGCATTTTGTCTATTTTTTTAATGTTACATTCAAAAAATATGAGGTCCCCATATACCCTTCCCCCCCCCCACCCCATGACATGACTCCTGGGGATGAGCCTCCCTGGCCCCGAGGGATTACTACCAAGTACCAGCTGATGATGTAACTAGAAAATGACCTTGAGTAAAAGAGTCAACTCGGACCAGCAGATTTAAGGCTTTTTGGATGCTGTAATGGAATGAATGCATTTTGTAAGTGGGAAGAATATGTCTTTTTGGTGACCAAAGGGCAGACTACAGTAGGTTGAATTATGTATCCTAGAAAAACAGGTCTGTCATCATTCGCATGGACATGAACCCACTGTAATAAGGACTTTTCGAAGGTGTTATTTTTAGTAAGAAGTGTCCAGTTGAAAAGGTTGGACCTTAATCCTATAGCTGGAAACTTTTTGAAGACCAAACCAGGAAGGAGTGAAGGAGACAGAAGCTGGAAGTGAGTGCAAGAGAAAGGAGAAGACACTACCGTGTGCTTTGCATATGGCGGGAAAGCCAGGGACTCAAGTGTCACCAGCCCCAAAGCAAAGTCTGGCAGATGACTCGATCTGGACTTCTCCTGGCCTCAGAGCCTTGAGCCAGTCAATTCCTGTTGTTTAAGCCAGCGCACTGTGTGGTATTTGTTTTAGCAACTGCTTAGCTAATACAGGGCCACATCCAAGAATGTGGGGAGGTTTCAGAAGCTGGAAAAGGCAAGGAAATAGATTCTCCTCTAGGCTTGCCAACACGCTGACCTCCAGAATGTGGGAGAATAAGTTTGCGTTGTGTTAAGCCACTGAGTGTCTGGCGATTTGTTATAATAGCAGTAGGGAGCTAGTGTTCTCCCTGATGTGATCCTCCTAAGACGCCTGTCGCCTGGCCCTTGTAGGCTCCTTGTTCTCAGATGAAGAGCCTGAGGCACAGTGGGTTAGGGACCTCCTTGCTCAAGGTCACACTCCCTGGATATCATGAGGGCCAAAGGTGTGCCCTCCTCATCCAGGCTTCTGTCTAAGAAACTAAATGCAAGGAGGCAACTGGGGCCGGATATCAAGAGTTTAGTTTTAGAATTGTCTGGGTTGGAAAGCTGCTGCCATCCCCAGGGAGAAGCTGGGATAGGAAGTTGACACCACCCAATATTTAAGGAAACAGCTCATCTGGAGATAGGAATTTGGGAGCAGTCAACAGGAAAGAGGTTTTCTTTTTTTTTTTTTTTTTTAAAGATTTATTTTTATTTATTTAATTCCCCTTCTTCCCCCGGTTGTCTGTTCTCTGTGTCTATTTGCTGCGTCTTGTTTCTTTGTCGGCTTCTGTTGTCAGCGGCAGGGAAAGTGTGGGCGGCGCCATTCCTGGGCGGGCTGCACTTTCTTTTGCGCTGGGTGGCTCTCCTTACGAGGCACACTCCTTGCGTGTGGAGCTCCCCTATGCGGGGAACACCCCTGTGTGGTGCGGCACTCCTTGCGCGCATCAGCACTGCGCACGGGCCAGCTCCACACGGGTCAAGGAGGCCCGGGGTTTGAACTGCGGACCTCCCATGTGGTAGACGGACGCCCTAACCACTGGGCCAAGTCCGCTTCCCAGGAAAGAGGTTTTTCAATCCATGGGGATGAATGACATAATCCCAGAGAGAGGATGGGCAGGCCATACAGTCAGGTTAAATGCTGAGGGGAAAGGATGGAGCTGAAAGAACGGAGTCAATGTGTCACCTTGATTTTAACCCTTAGGAAAATCCCAAGTTGTAAAATGTGTGGGATGTGAGGACATCTCGGTCCATACAATTGTAGTATAGTAACTGGACTCACCCGACCAACCTCCACCTAGAGAACATCGTGGGAAGCGGATTTGGCCCAACTGATAGGGCGTCTGCCTACTATATGGGAGGTCCAGGGTTCCAACCCAGGGTTTCCTGACCCATGTGCTGAGCTGGCCCATGCGCAGTGCTGATGCGTGCAAGAGTGCTGTGCCACGCAGGGGTGTCCCCTGCATAGGGGAGCCCCACGCTCAAGGAGTGTGCCCCATAAGGAGAGCTGCCCAGCTCAAAAAATGTGCAGCCTGCCCAGGAGTGGCCCTGCATACATGGAGAGCTGACGCAGCAAGATGATGCAACAGAAAAAACGAAACACAGATTCTGGGTGCCACTGACAAGAATCCAAGCGGACAGAGAAGAACACACAGCGAATGGACACAGAGAGCAGACACCGGGGTGGGGGGTGGGAGGGCGGGGAAGGGGGGAGAAATAAATAAAAATAAATCTTAAAAATAAATAAAAAAGAACCTCAGGCACACTCTGTTCCCGTCTCAGTACTTTTGCATTTGCTCTCCCCTGTGGCTAGAACTGCTTTGTCCAATATGTTAGGCACCAACTAATAGTAGCTGTTTAAATTTGAACTTGAATGAAGCAGGTGTGGCTCAAGTGGTTGGGTGCCCGCCTACCACATGGGAGCTTCCAGGTTCAATTCCCAGTGCCTCCCAAAGAGGGCGAGCAAGACAGCGAGCTGACGTGATGGGGTGGCACAGTGAGCTGACCCAACAAGATGAAGCAACAAGAGACACAACAAGCAGGGGGCAGATATGACTCAAGCTAGTCGGTGTCTTCCTTCCACATGGGAGGTCCCGGGTTTGGTTCCCAGTGCCTCCTAAAAGAACACAAGCAGACACAGCGCACAGTGAACAGACACAGAGGAGACAGCGAGCACAAACAGCGAGAGGTGGGGGAGAGTAAATAAATAAACAATCTTTTAAAAATTTTGAGCTTGAATTAAAGTTAAAAGAAATTAAGAATTCAGTTCCTCAGTTGCACAATGTTGACATTGCAAATGCTTAAGTGGTTACAACACAGAAAACATTTCCGCCCTCAGTCCGGTCTGTCCGACAGCGCTAGCCTGGAACACCCTATCCACGGGTATCTGCACGGCCCCATCCACTGCCAAACCTTCACACCCGACTCAAAAGTCAGCGTATCAGCGAGCCACCTTATATATCCTATGTCCCTTCCCTTCTGTATTTAGACGTGGCCTTATTACCTCCTAACCTAACAGGTTTTGTTTATGCATTTTGTGTATTATCTGTCTGGCCCCATTAGCGTGTGAGCTTCCCAAGGGCAGCAGCTTCTGTGGTTACTTCACTGCTGGTCCAGAACAGAGCACACCACTCTGTCAGTTCAATAGTGCCGTTAATCAGCTTCACACAAAATGTCTGTAATTCCTTCCCTGCCCCCGCAAAAAAAAAAAAAAAAAATCCTTGATGTCTGCTGTGTAAAAGTTAAAAACTTGGAGTAAATGGTTTCTCTTTTAACTCACGGTTGCTCGTACCCGCTTTATATCCATTTACTTTCTCCTATTCACAGTTCCTCTTTTCTGGTTCCAAAGTGCTCACAGCAAGTTCCCACTAGATCAACCCAATTTCATCAAAGAGTTTTCCCCTCTGAAAACCCCCATCAAACGCTTGGCGTGAACATTCGGGACAAGATGTTAATCGCCAGCAAGAGGCGTGCAGTTTCATACCCTTGGACCCCGCTGCAGTGATTAATAAACCTAAGTCTGTCAGATCCTCCTTTCCCACACTCAGTGACTTGCTTGTCTCCATTTTGTCTTTTTCCCCTACTTT
This sequence comes from Dasypus novemcinctus, assembly GCF_030445035.2. NCBI lineage: Eukaryota > Metazoa > Chordata > Mammalia > Cingulata > Dasypodidae > Dasypus > Dasypus novemcinctus. Next base: position 8,418,811 of record NC_092216.1, on the reverse strand, counting down.
ATCGTCCAAAGTAAAGAAATGTACAGAAAATATGCTCCCCACCCAGGAACAAAGATGTTTCAAGGGCTAGTGTTTCCCACTCCTAGTCATTTTTCATTAGAGCTCAAGTATATGGCAACGCAATGATGCACTTGTGTCAGGGAACAGGGAAGCTGGGATCCTGTCTCTTCAGATAAGGGAACTCAGACATAGCAATATTTTAACAGGGAACAAATCGTAAGGCCCAGTTTTTCAAGTTTGAGCAAAATGGTTTTGTTCTTGCCTGGTTGCAATAGCCTGTCTTCTTTATCAGTAAATACAGGATTTAGAGACTTGTGCTGATTCGTTCTTGTGACATGGGAATTAAGAGGGCTACTGCCAAACAGCACCCTTCCTCCTAGGAGTTTACCATTACAACCATGGCCAGGTGATTCTCAGGTGTCTTTGGATCGTTTTGGTATTACTTTCCCAATGATCTCCTTCTGCTCTGGCACCATTGTTCCTTTGACATCGTAATACTTTTTTCCTAACCTAATTCTTCATGTCTAAATCAAAATCAGAACTATACCAAATCTGCAGGCCTCTTTTGGCTCACCTGTGCAGTTTTTATTTATTTACTTTTATTAGAGTAGTTGGAGAAGGGCAGGAACTGCAGAATTCCCATACATCCCCCTCACACGCACAGTTTTCCCTTTTATTAACATTTTTGCACTAGTGTGGTATTTTTGTTAAGTTGATGAAACAATATTATAATTACGCTATTAATGCTCACCTACTGTTTACATTAGTGTTTAGTGTCGCACAGTTGTCTGGGTATTTTTGTGTGTGTGCTAATTTATATACAATCTAAAATTTCCCTTTGCCCATGCAGTCTCTGACCACACTTAGGCTTTTATTTTCTCCCTTCCTATTCACCCAAGTTTTAAAAGCATTGGCCTGTTCTTTTTGTTTGTGTGTTTTGATATTTTAGATCCCAGTGTCAACCGATATCATGTGCAGTGGTTTCCAGAGTTATGTGCCCACAACGAAACAACTGGATTGGAGAAATCATCCGGCATGACCCATGTATGTAGATCATGCTATTGACTCTTAAGCTGCTCACAGACTCACTTTACCTTCTATACATGATTAGGCAGAAGGTTGTAAAAACAGATATCTCAAAGTGATAACTCTTTCGCACAAAGGAGCTATTGCTTAATGAGAAGATGAAAGGCGAAAACATAATGTTCATAGATTTGCTCATTCCTTTTTCCATCCTAACATTACCCTGAAAGTGTCTTCTGGTCTAAATACCTAGTAAGTCCTAATATGCAGAGGTAAACACCCAGCTCTTCAGGAACTCTGAGCCAGGTGATGCTTCTGTTTGCGTCATCTTACCTGAAGCACACTTTTGAATTATTTTCAGTATTTTGGCTTAGGTCAGTGATCTGAAGGTATTATTTTACCAGTTCATTTCTACATCATGCTGAATGTCATCCACCACCTCTTTGCCCTGTCCCGAACTAGCACTGACTCCTCCAGGTGGTGCAAGATGTGATCTGTCCTATGTAGCAGTGTTTCCACGTCTAACTTTAAAGCAACATTTAACTCATTGAGGATACAACTCTGTCATAACTACCAAAATAATATTCTGAATATTTGGGGACTAATGCATGAGTTATAGAACAAAATGATAGAATCAAACCAATCAAATGTGTTTAAGAGGGTCTTGTATTCTATAAGATGCTAATGGCAGCAATTTCTCAGGACCATTTAAAAACTCCAAACCAAGGTCCCATATGTAAAATACTTTGGTTTGTGATATTTAACTAGAACATCATGATTTTGAACATTTCCTAAAGGAGCAAGTACAGTATCTTTAGAAGCATGTTTGATTACATAACTCTTAAGACAGTGAGATAAAAGCAAGTTACTGGATTTGCAGAAAAAGAGCTTTATACTGGATTTGACTTCCCTCAACCCATATTCACAAATTGCTCCTTTATTTATCCTTAAATTCTTCCCAAACCTGCAGCCTTCAATAAAAAATGAAAACAGATATTTTAAAAAATGGGAAACCTAATTGAAAAGTAGATAAAGAAATGAACAGAAGCAGGAGTTACCATTTTGTATGTGTGTGTTTTACTTATGTGCACCTTGGGACTCTATGGAATCTACCTTATTTTCAACCCACTCCCCAACCAAATGCTCATTTTTAGAAATGCTGAAAAACGATAACATCTATTTACTGAGCATATGGAATGCATCTGGCAGGAATAATCAGAATCCTGAAAAAGTACCACTGCTAAAAGCTATAAACGTGTCTGTTTTCATGTTTAAATGACTTGTAGATCCAATTTATTTTCGTTCTGTGATGAAGCATCAGCTACTTTACTTCTTGCTACAGTCGCCTGCCTTCTATGCCATATGAAAGTATTCCTGAGGTATCTGTGAAGCAGAATCCTTAGTAGCTACCCTTGGATACCAGTCTATTTCCATATGAAGTACAGTCTGTTCCTGAAGAAAAACTGTTTGGACCCCCAAAGAGACATGGCAGGCTAAGGGTTATCTAGCGTTAGTTCCTTCTTCTTCACATTTTAGCATGAATTGTGTTGGGTTGGGTCTGCTGTTCCCCATCACCTCTTAGTTAATGAAGGGCCTGTGTTACTAGGCAGCCGCTCCCACTCTCCTTTCCCACTTGCTGAGTAAACCTGGGGAGGACTTGAGCCTCAGTCTTAAATTTTTTTCTAGCCCCTTGTTTCCCCACCAGCCCACCTGTTGCCTGATAAGGACACCTTTTCTCCCTGCAGTGGTACTAGACAGAGATACTCAGTGCATTCTGTTCACATCCATGAAGTTTTAACAGATGTAAAATGGAATGGATGGATATACCCTAACCATCAAATGTAAAAGACAAAGTTACACACTTATAAAAAACCACAAATGTATTTCAGTGAGAGTATAGACACATCCAAAGACTGACACTGCAGTTCAGCCTATTTCTCGCATTGATGTTTAATCACAACTCTATTGCGGAGATGAGTACCTTCCAAAAGGGAAAACAGTATTGCTGGAAGAATATCTTCAATTTTTTTTAAGAGACTCTTACATATAAATTCAGCCCATGTCTTAGAGAAGCTGGAGTTATTTTTCTTATATTAGATAAAAATTAGTTTCTTGTTTAGAGCTCAGCCTTATCACCCACACTGCTGCCAACTCAAAGAGCTGGCTGCAGACAGCAGAAATTGGCTGCTTTGATGCAGCGTGACCATGAGACTGTCGAGTTCTAGGAGATGTAGCCACATCCATGGGTGTATTTCACAGCCATAATTAATCAAAACATGGACAGTGTCTCCTTTGTGCTTTTCTAAAAGCCAGACTGCTCAAGCTGCATGTAAAGGAAAATATCCTTGTTGGAATATGATTTTGTCTCCTGCCAGTTTTTTTATGCCAAGTGAAATTTATTGGTAGCATATTCTCTTTTGTTCTGCTCTAGGAAAATTTTATGATTCTTCAGGATCTGTCATTTTCCTGCAAATACAAGGTGACTGTCCAACCCGTACGGCCAAAGGGCCGTTTGAAGGCAGAAACTGTTCTATTCACAACTCCACCATGCTCGGCACTGAAGGGGAAAAGTCACAAGCATGTCAGCTGCCCTGGCGAAGCAGGTGGGTTTTGGCCTGCAGAACTCCCAGCAGCATTTTGAAAACGTTTTTACCTGTATTTCATGAGACCTGGAAATGATAAGCACCCCATGTCTAAACTGCAATGTGTAAGTGTCCACTTGGGAGATAGGGTGCATAGGAAGGTATGTATTTAATAATTCTCACAGCATTGAGAAGCTCGCCTCTGTGGGTGATATTATCCTTCTAGAAATGAAGCCAGATGTTTATATTCCGCTTGTGTTTTGGCGCGTACCCTGACGTAAATTATCTCCTCTCTGACCACACCTTTGGCCACAGCTTTGGCAAGCAGCCTTGTGACTTACCTTCACATTTCCACGTCACCCACAAAACCCTACCCAACAACCCTGTATCCCCTTCTCCTCCCCAAAGCATCTTTCCTGCAGGGGGCACTTACCCACATGCTCCTCAAATGCAACCCCCTAGCATCCTCCATCTACCCTTCTAATAATTTCAGGACCCATCCGTCTGCCTTCCGTTATTGCTGCCCTCTAAGAAACAACCAAGCCTTGCCAGAGCCATAACTTTCTCCTTCTTCCATCCCAAAGCAGATTGCTAAGAATCAGACACAAAGGATTAGGAACACCTGGTACAAAGTTATAATCACAGACTCTTCCTTCTTCTCCGTACCCCATTTATCCTCTAATGCCAAAGAGGAGGTCTGAACTCAGGCTTAGGGAATGAGGTCAGCTTTGCATCTGTCTTCCCCAGAGGGGCTGCCTGACTCCCCACGGTGCAGTTCAGTGGTGCCGGTGGCCACTCTTTCTCCAGCAGCTAAGTGCTTTGTTCTGTTTTTGTGTCACCACAGGTCCTGGGCTTCCCAGAGTGCTCACCAAGCCAGAGAACCTTTCTGCTTCATTCGTGGTCCAAGATGTTAACATCACAGGCCACTTCTCCTGGAAGATGGCCAAGGCCAACCTCTACCAGCCCACAACCGGGTTCCAAGTGACTTGGGCCGAGCTCACCACAGAGAGCCGCCAGAACAGCTTACCCAACAGCATCATCTCGCAGTCCCAGATCCTGCCCTCTGTAGGTGCCACCCTCCCTGTTACCCAGCGCCACCCCACCTGGCGCCGTGGTGTGCCCTGGGCTGCACTGTTGAGCCTAATGCATACCTGGCCCTCTTCTCAGAGTCTTTTACAAATAATAACAACACATCAGAAAGGTTACTGTGAATCGTTTAGAAATAGTGTAAACTACGTCGAGCTGCCTTTTGAATAACTAGAGCCCACTGTTCAACAGACCTTCTCCAGTCTGTCTTGTTTGCAGGCAATTTCACCAGCTTTCTTCTAGCTTTGATAACCCTCATCCCTTCTGTCCCAGTGGATGTGCCCTCTTGGATGTATTGAATTGAAAAAAAAAAAAAAAAGCTAAAAGAATCTTGGTTTGTGTCCTTCTTTTTCCCCTTTCAATTTGGCTAGAGCCCATAATGAGTTGGCCTGTCTTTCAGGCTCCTTAATTCCTTGGCTTGGATCAAAAAAAAAATCTTGTGTGGGCTTTTACCCTCTCTGAAAATGCCCTTAGAATATCCAACTCCTGCTCCAAAAAAAAAAAAACACTTAAATCCCGGAAAGAAAAATTCCATGGAATTAAAAAGTATTATTCTGTGAACATATTGGGTTTTATTGAGTTTTTAAAAGAATGTGCTGGCATAAAAATAAACATTTTCCATTATGGGCATTGACAGATACTGTGTTTTAAGGAAAGCAGTTGGCTCATTCACTGAAATTCAGATTATCAAGAATTCACATCACAAGATGTGCAGCTGAAAACTTTAAACCATGGGAAAGTCTTATGCTAAAGAATAAAAAATGAAGTCCCAGAGTAAGCCCTGAGAACTGGCATCTTGGCAAATTTTAACACTGCCAAGCATCTCAGGCTGCCAAAACTTTAGCGAGGTGCTAAGAAACCACTGTGTAGTAGAACACTCTAGCAAGTTAGGAAGGAGATGGCAGGCATCAAGAGGTGGCTTTACAAAGTGCCCTAACATGCATTTAGACCATTTTCTCATACGGGGAATAATATGTCATCAGAATGGGCCCTCGTGTCATTTTGGAAAGATGATTGATGTGCATCTCATTTTTTGTACCTTCCTCAGGACCATTATGTCCTAACTGTACCCAACCTGAGGCCGTCCACCCTCTACCGGCTGGAAGTGCAGGTGTTGACCCCCGGTGGGGAAGGGCCAGCCACGGTCAGAACCTTCCGGACACCCGACCTCCCGCCATCTTCCGCTCCCAGTGAGTGCCAGGCCAGAGCCCCTGTCATTCAGGGAAACCCCGAGAGGGGAGTCCTGACGAAAAACTTCTGAGAAATGGGTGCCGCTGTCCATGAAATATCTACAGTCTTCCCGCCCAGTTGTAGCTACTTACTGTTGTTTTTTTTTAAAGATTTATTTTTTATTTATTTCTCTCCCCTTCCTCCCTCTGCCCCGCCCCCCAATTGTCTGTTCTCTGTGTCCATTCGCTGTGTGTTCTGTGTCTGCTTATGTCAGCGGCACCCAGAATCTGTGTCTCTTTCTGTTGCATCATCTTGTTGTGTCAGCTCTCCGTGTGTGCAGCACCATTCCTGGGCAGGCTGTGCTTTCTTTTGCACTGGGTAGCGTGGGGCTCCCCAGCGCAGGGACACCCCCGCATGTCAGGGCACTCCTTGCACGCATCAGCACTGTGCATGGGCAAGCTGCACACGGGTCAGGAGGCCCAGGGTTTGAACCGCGGACCTCCCATGTGGTAGACGGATGCCCTAACCACTGGACCAAGTCTGCTTCCCCCAACTTACTGTTTTCATTCTAGCTACTCTTTAGCCCCTGGGACAAGAACCCAGGGCCTCCCATATGGTAGTCAGGAGCTTGAGCCACAGCCGCTTCCCTGCCTTTATGCTTTTTTATGCTTAATTGATTTGTCCCCTTCTCTCCCTCCTTCCCTCCTTTTCTTCCTTCCTTTCTTCCTTTCATTTATTTCTGCATAATGTATGCTTTTTACTTGTATTTTTTTATTATTAAATTGTCTTTTTTTTAAAGATATATAGAACACAAAAAAATGTTACATTAAAAAATATAAGCGGTTCCCACATACCCCCCACCCCCCACTCCCACTCCTCCCACATCAACAACCTCTTCAGCATTGTGGCACATTCACTGCATTTGGTGAATACATCTTGGAGCACTGCTGCACCACATGGATTATAGTTTACATTGTACTTTACACTCTCCCCCAGTCCATTCAGTGGGTTATGGCAGGATATATAAAGTCCAGCATCTGTCCCTGCAGTATCATTTAGGACAAGTCCAAGTCCCGAAAATGCCCCCACATCTCATCTCTTCTTCCCTCTCCCTGCCCTCATAAATACATATGGAAAAAATTTCATGTAGTCTCATATCAGAAACTAAAGTTAAGATTTTAAATAAGACATGGTATAGGGATAGTATTTTGCAAAAGAGCTTATTCTTATTGCGTATATTTCGCAGCAGTATACTAATTTTCTTCATTTTATGACCCACCTATTTGATGATTTACTGTTGAACAAAAACTTCAAAAAGTGTTACCTGCTGTTTCAAAAGTAGTAGCCTCTTGCTGATTTTTAAATTGTTTTTCACTGATTTTTTAACCTTAAATTTAAAAGTCAGTGTCTAAATTGATGTATTAATTAGAATATTCAGAACCCATCCTAGTTTGGTCTCTGAGTTTTTAAATGATTGATCCCGTTTTCCCCAATGACATGATATGCTTATAATTGGAAGGAAAAGAGGGAGGATTTGGTAGCCTGACGTTTGCAAGGGTTGGATGGAGTATTCTCCTGATAGTCCTCCATGGAAAGCTGTTTAATAAAAGGGTTTTTTGTGTTTTTTTTTCAAATTGAGGAAATAAAAAGGATCGTGATTTGCTTAAATAATTTCTGAGCTTTGGGCAAGGAGCTTGTCTTCTTTCTCAAGTATTTATGGTGTTAGGGAGGAAGAGGGAGAAGGAAGGGGAGAAGGAGTTACTGGAGGAGAGAGCGCTACAGAGAGGAGAGAGAGAGTGTGGGAATATGTTTGTGTCTTCAGTTCCAGAACAGGGAAGGCACGGATGGGAGAGGGACTTTTTGTCCGGGTCAAATGCTTTCCCTACAAATCAATGTATTCCTACTGTTTGTTCAATATGTATGAAGTGATATGACTCATGTATGCATGTTTTGTCCCTTCTCAGGACCCCATCTCAAGCATCATCATCCACATCATTTCAAGCCTTCAGCAGAGAGATACTAAACTGTTTGACAAGATTTTTAAGATTGAATGAATGTAAGCTTGTTGAGTTGCAACAACTAGACTACGCACTGAGAGAGCAGTAGGTATTTCTCTTGAGGACCTTACTCTCCTAGGTGTCTCTAGCACAGTAAGTATTTCTCTTAATCTCAGATGTAGCTGGAACCGTGACAAATCCTCACCCAGTGAAGGTGGACACCAGTTCCCTATGACAGTGGAGAAAAGGAAGAATAGGCCTGCCGTACTGTAAATTTTGCTTGCTTTATTGATGTTTTAGAATTCCTTCTGTGGTTTGCTCATCTCTACTGAATTACTGCAGAACTGAGATTTTGTTGAATTTGGAGGGGGAAATTCTTAAAAGAAATTACTGTAACAAATGCATGGTTCACATGTGAGCTAAGCATGAATTTTATCAAAAATATATGTTTTAAATTACTGACTTAATTTGCAAAATCAACTGAGTTTATTCAGCTTTTCGTCCCCATTATATTATTTACCTCTTTTATAAGACGATTTTAGCATATATGATTTTTAACTGAAAATTTATAACCTGAAAAATGCCAATTCTTTTAAATCTTAAAATGCTCCCATTTTAAGCCTTCTAAGCTTCTTTTTTATACAAAGGAAAAATCAATCTGTAAATTAGGATTTAATGAAAGGCACTAAAAGAAGGTAAGCAAGTCTTCGATAAATTATGCTGCTAGCCAGATTTTGCCTGGGGAAAATTAGAATTCTTTCCTGGGGATATGTTCTAATATTTCATCCTATACTATGACAGATTTTTCTTATATGTCGTCTTATTTATATTTTTCCTTATTTTTCTAAAAGACAAAAGCAGCCGGTGCTACATTTTGATTTAGAGCCCTCACATATTTGAAATTTTACAAGGCCTCTTGCTTTGAAACGAAATAATGCCAACTGTTGAACATTTTTCAACTCTTTACTGAAATATTCCTTTTCTTAATCAAAGTAAGCTATTTGTATACGAGAATATTCTCAGTAACATAAAAAAGGATTTTGATAGAAAAGGACAGTTATTTGCTTTTAACTTTTTTTCTTTCAAGTTTGGGATACTTTGCGTGTTCCAACCTACTTCCTCATAGCATGAACTCAAGTCAAAGCATGCTATCCATGTGTAGTGTTACAGTATATTTTGGGGTGTCATACATAGTTTGAGATAAGCATAGCTTTGTGTGTCTACACACTTATATACATGCATACACATTGGTAAGGTGAAATTGTTTTCATCACTCAGCAGTGGGGGATAAAGATTAAGTTCCTCTAAAGTCATAAGAAAGGTATATTTTCCCCAGTGATGCCGATTCCATGACAAAAGAGCAATTTATCAAAATTAAGCATTTCAAAATGTTTCAAAGCCTTCCTTGCTTTAGTAACTTAATATTCATTGTTCGGTTTTGATGATAGGGATTTTACCTTGCGTCCCTCCCCCCCAGTATTTACTAAATGCATGCAGATTTCCTGATGATTACTGAGACAACTCTGATCTCATGGGCTTCGTGAGGTTTGTTCTGCAAAGTGTAGAGGGCAACACAATGTCAAATGTAGGGCAACTATCTTAATTAATAAGTAAATACATATGTTAATGAAACTGAATCTATTAACATGGATACCTGATGATAGATATTTAAAAACCTGTTGTTTCCTGTATCTTAAAACACTAAAAACTTGACTATCAGGTAATGTTTTACAGCTTTGTACAAGTAATATAAACTCAGAATCTCAGGACAAAGTTCGTTTTGGTTCTGAGTGTCTTTCTGCAGCTTCTAAAGTGGTCTGGGATGGATTTATCACAATATGGTTGTGAAATTCACCAATTCCAAGAACTACGTAATTTGAATGGAAAGAGCAGGAAACATCCTGCTAAACCTACCCTAAGCTTGAGCAATCACCATAGAGATCTTTTAATGCCATTACCTGCATCTGGAGTTCAAGTTCTTAAAATTTTCAAAATTGATACTTCTTACCTTTGTCATGATCAAATCCAAGTATTTGTGCGATCCAATATCAGTACTGATGTAGAATTTTAAATGGCAGAAATGTATATATATGTAGACATAAAATATTATTATATAAAATTTAATTGCTTCTTTTGTCTGGATAATAGACATTGAGATATTGTCATTCAGATAAAGGTCCTGAAGCTGATACTTTCATTAACAAAACTGTAACAGCTCTTATGAGCATCTAATTTTGCTATAATTGTCAATTATTTTTTATTTTATTGGTGTTATTGGAAGACAAGCTCTATTAATGAAAACCAAAAGAAACATAAGTTTCTTTGAATTTAAATAATCTCAATATTCAAATAAGCAAAAATATAATTTTCTTGATTTTCAAAAATTTGAGGCCCTTAATAAAGTGATGAAATCTGTTGGTTTTTTTTAAACGTAGTTTTGTTATCTAATTCTCTAATATGTTTCATTGAATTAGATTAAATTCTCTGAGAAAAGTGATCGTAATTACTGCCTCAAGATATTGAGCTCACCAGAAAAGTGTCATCAAATAAATACAGGTTTAACTCAAAATACATTAATTCACTGTGGTTATGTGCACTATTTTCATTCACTCCTTAATGGTAAATGTATCTGTAACTGTCTTTTTGGAAGAACCTTGACTGAATAGATGAGAATTTGCCCTGTTTGGGAGACCAAATAAATAGCCTGAGGAATAGCCAGGAAGGTATTGCATTGGAAATCCAAGTCCTAAAGTGTCTCTTTCATGTCCGTTGTCAAACCCAATGAAGACTCACTTTCAACTAGTGTCTGTATAATGCAAGTACAAGTATCCGTTTGTCCAATGTGTCGGTAAACGTCGTTTGTGATCTTGACTTATTTATTGAATGCCCTTTCTTATTCTGTGTGCCAAGGATTTCCTCAAGTTTACTCATTCCTGTAACTCCAAATAACTCTAAGTCTTGTTACACAAACTTTCACATTTTAACCAGGATACAGAGCCTAACTAGCCCTTGCATGGACTTTAACGAACACTTTAGAGTATCAGTGAATCCATAAAGACATTGACTGTTCTCTGTCGTTTTGCATGGCCAGACTCAGAGTTGAGATATGGCGTGGACTCTGATGACTGTCTTACCTCGACTGAATATTTTAGCGAGTTATACAATTTACAGAGTGATTAACAGAGGTCTATATGTAAAGTTATTTTTTTCCTTTATCAAATTATATTGTAGTGTGCAGATAACAGAACTTCTACCTTCTCGTCCATATGGTCTATAGAAATCATGTCCCTTATAATGGTCATTGAAAGTCAATATTTATTTATGTATGTAATAAAAATGGTTGAGTTTTGTGTATGTCTGTCTTGTTATTTAGAGAGAAATAATCTTGTAAAAAACATTTTGTAAAAACAAATGTATTGTAAATAGTCTGATATTCTGTGACTTGTTATTTTCATGGTAGAGTTTGTACATACTGGTTCAGTAATAAAGTATCATTAAGTCTGGCCCAGTGAATCAGTTATTTCATAAAGAAACATAGATTTTTTTTTTCCTTTAAAAAGAAAAAAGGAGTGTTCCCTATGCTGCCAGATAGATTTAAAACATACCTTTCCATGTCGTTGGGAATGCAATTTGAGGTCTGGTGAATGTTAACAAGTCAAAGTTGATTCTAATGGAAGTAATTTGGAGTTTCATGATCAACCCTTGCAGGCATTTCACTGCATTCACAGCTGTTACCGCTAATGGTTTTGGTGAAAATTTTGTAGTCGATGGTCTAGAATTTGAAGTTAGTTTTTTCCCATGCGCTGTATCCGTAAAATCCTAGATACAGGCAGCAGTAATGAGCGTTATTGCATGTCTCTGGGTTTCCCCACTACATACTATGTTAAATGTCTTCCAGCCTCTAGTACGTGAGCGTTTTGAGCGTTCACTGCAGCCCTTCTTTGACCGTCAGTGGACTGAGAGCTTGTCTTCTCAAGGAAGAGGAACGATGCTGTTCCACAGAGTCTAAGAAGCAAAGCCATCTTCTCCAGGGCAACCTGGGCGGGTGTTTTTTCCTCTCCATTAGACCACTGCCTTGTATTCTTCCATTTATTCATCGGACGTTTCCCGAGGCCCTGCTGCATGCCAGCTTCTGTTCCAGAGTGGGACGCTGATGGAGAAAGGGGAGCTCCCTCTTTTCAGGGCTGCCAGGTATTGTCGGGATTGGGGAAGGACAGGCGTCACAGCACAGTAGCACTGAGGAGACCGTGCCCTTATCCAGGTGAGGCCCGAGGGGCCGATTAAAAGGCAGTGGTCACGGTGGAGGAGTTAGTCAAGAGACAGAGGAGAGGTTTGGAAACTGGAGTGGACGAGACATGGCGGATACAGGGGTGAGTCAAAGAAAGGGTTGGAAATGACTCCTGGGGTCACGGCTTCCTGAGTGTCTCTTGGGCCATTGGCCTTTCCCTTGTTTCCATCATCTCCCCTTAAAACTTAGGGAATCTCCCTGCCCCAAATTACTTTATAATCAGAAGCTACTGCCTATAAAATACTGATTTGCTCAGCGCCTTTTCTTTTTCAAATAATGACAATAGGTTACTTTCTGTAAGTATTAGCAATATCACCTAGGAAACCAGGCATAAAAAGCCACATGCTACCTGACTCCATTTATAGGAAATATCCATACGAGGTAAGTCCGTAGACACAGTAGATTTGTGGCTGCCTACGGCTGGGAGGGGGGAGAATGAGGTGAAACCACCCAGTGGGGACAGGATTTTCTTCCAGGGTGATGAGAATGTCTTGCAGGCGATGGATGTACAGCACCAAATACATAGTAAATGCCACGGAATTAAGCCCTTCAAAATGGTCAGTTTTATGTGAATTTCACCCCATGAAAAAACATACAGGCCGTACTGCCCCATTTCTAAATGCAACTTATGACTCTCCAAAGTAACTGGGGAGTCCTACCTTTACCTACAGGGTAATAATTTCTCTGATGGGCAAATGAGAAGTAAGGAGACATGATCCCACGGAAAGAGTGTCCTGGTCTAGGTGCTGAACAGGAGTGGCAGAGGAGGTGGCCTCGTTCTTGGCCCCGAGTGTCGTGTACGTGGCTCTGATGACATGAGTGAGGGCCACCCACCCCGCTGAGTGCCTGGCACGGCGCCTGAGCGTCTGCAGCTCTGAGACACCCCAACCTCACGTCCTCCTGGCTTGGGTGCAGTGTGTGGGTGTGTTTAGTTCTATGCAAGTTTACCGTGGGTACAAGCCATCGTGGGTTCCTTCTTTCTAACGGTGAAAAACATCCATTTAGAGTCAGCCAGGGGCCCCGGTTTGCACGATCCCACGTCCAAAGCATCCTGCGGGGAGAGCCAGCCGGGCATGCGCCGTCTTCCCCCCACCAGGCCCGCTCAGGGTGTTGACCTCGGCCACGTCAGTGGCAGCGAGCTGCTTCGCCGTCCGGGTGAGCTGGTGCTGCTTGGCCTTGTCGCCCACAGTGAACGCAGGGGTGCTGTCGTCTTCCACCTGCTCCACGGCTGACCCAGTGCTCGGGGGAACCCGATGACAGCGTGGCGCTTGCACTCCTTTCTGCTCGGGGGAACCCAATGACAGCGTGGCGCTCCCACTCCTTTCTCCTGGGAGCGCTCTCCCGAGGCACCCTGGCTGTCCCCACCAGTGTCTCGGGCCCCTGGGAGGCAGGAGGCTTGCAGATGCTCTTTGCGTGCGGCTGTGGGTGCCTTTTCTTGGTCTTCAAAGTCTTTGCTTTGGCTTTGGGAGGGGCAGGAGCTTCCTTCCTTTTCGGTGCCATCTTTGTGAGAAGGAAGCCATGTGTTGTAAGCAGGGGAACATCTAAAGGACACACGCTTCCGCCAAAAGCAGTTTTTAGGAGGCACTACATACTTTTCCACGTCGCTAAGGCTGAGTGCAATTTATCTGCACTGATTTTAACATCAGTACTATACAAAGGATTGACTCAATATGCATTTGATGCTGTCTTGAATTTCAGTCTCTGTATTTTCTGTATAAGGCAGCTGCATGTCTCACAAGTCTATCTAGAAAAATCTGTCTTGGGAAGTGGACATGACTCAACTGATAGAGCATCCACCTACCATATGGAGGGTCCAGTGTTTGATTCCCAGGGTCTCCTGACCTGTGTGGAGCTGGCCCATGTGCAGTGCTGATGTGCGCAAGGAGTGCCCTGCCACGCAGGGGTGTCCCCCGCGTAGGGGAGCCCCACGCTCAAGGAGTGTGCCCCGTAAGGAGAGCCGCCCAGTGTGAGAGTGCAGCCTACCCAGGACTGGCACTGCACACACGGAGAGCTGATGCAGTAAGATGATGTAACAAAAAAGACACAGTGCCACTGACAAGAATACAAGTGGGCACAGAAGAACACACAGCGAATGGACACAGAGAGTAGACAACGGGAGGGGGGCGGGGAATGAAATAAATCTAAAAGAAAAATCTGTCTTGTCCAATGAAACTAAATTTATGAGTAAGTAAATTCTATAGATGTGAAAGGAATACTAGTGCATATGTATGGGGTAGAAGTGGATTTGAAGTGTGGAGGGCAGTGAGTTCATTATCGTTTAAAAGTTGGACTTTGCCCCGAAAAAAAGAAAATTGCATTTCAGATTAATGTAATATTAAAGTTGGGGATTTGCGGCCGGCTCTGGTTGTTGACGTGCCGCTGACCCTGGGCCGAGGCTGTCAGGACCTGCTGCTGTTAGACTCCCCAGAGGGGCCTTTAAGAAGGCCCACGTCCAGACTTTCAGGTGGGGGGAGGTGTGCACACCTCGATGTGTTCAAGGCCTCCAGCGGATTCCAAGACGAGCCCAAGCCCCTTGCCGCGGCCGGGGGGAGACCCTGAAGGAACACGCACTCAGCATTCCTGCTTGCAGAGCTGAAGGAGATAAAAAGGCATATTTAAGCATCGCATTTTGATGGCACCACAGGGAGCTAAAGTTCTTTTCAGTTTTGCTTGCGTAGACTGTATGTAAGCTATAAATAGCTGTGCAAATGCATGGAAATACCTACACGTGTGTATACATATATACATCTCAATAGATACAGGCACCAATGCATATCTATTACCTATCCCCATCTCATTTTATATACATACATGTGTTCAAAGATCTGCATATTGTGTATGTATCTATCTAGACATCTCATTCAAGCTTCTTTTTTGGGTAAAACTGGGAAATAACTGAAAATATATATGGCTAGTCAAAGTAACAATTTTGCATCTTCTTAGTATGTTAATAGAAATTGCATCTTATTCGTAGCCTTGTAGAAATAGCTTTCAAAGAAGTAGCTAATATGATTTAAAGACAGTCAAACGCAGCCTATTACAGATGACCAGTTAGTAAGTTTTTGGCACCAGACTCTCATGCAATCTAAAACTGATGCAGACTTGACCTTTGCATTCAAGTTACCTCCTTTCTCATCTCAGAGGACAGGCAATCAATTGTAGTTGGATTCGTTATGAGTAATGGAGGGAAGCGGACTTGGCCCAGTGGTTAGGGCGTCCGCCTACCACATGGGAGGTCCACGGTTCAAACCCCAGGCCTCCTTGACCCGTGTGGAGCTGGTCCGTGCGCGGTGCTGATGCACGCAAGGAGTGCCATGCCACACAGGGGTGCCCCCATGCAGGGGAGCCCCACATGCAAGGAGTGCACCCAGTAAGGAGAGCCACCCAGTGCGAAAGAAAGTGCAGCCTGCTCAGGAATGGCGCAGCACACACGGAGAGCTGAGACAGCAAGATGACGCAACAAAAAGAAACACAGATTCCTGTGCCACTGACAATAACAGAAGTGGACAAAAAGAACACACAGCAAATGGACACAGACAACAGACAACTGGGGCAGGGGAGCAGAGGAAGGGGAGAGAAATAAATAAATTTAAAAAATAAAAAAATAAAATCTTTAAAAAAAAATAAGTGATGGAAACCACCGTGCATTCTTGGTTGAGGGGCGCACTTGGCATTTTACTGGGTAAATCACGAAGCCATCGTTTTTATTTACTGGCCAGACTACTAACAGAATTAATCTCTTGAGCTCACATTTACTGAGGGCCCACTAACTGTAAGGAACTTGGTTGAGTACACTACTTGGATTCATTCATTCATTCATTCATTCATTCATTCGTGTCCGCAAGGCCAGCGGCTTTTAAAGATGAAGATAGGGAGGCACCGATACTTAAAGTCAATTGCTCAAGGTCAGTTGGTGAGTGAGAGGCAGAGCCTGAAAATGAACCCAGGCTGTCTGGTCTCCGTGTCCTTGCAGTTAAGCACTAACCTCTTCTGCTGCCAGCCCCCCTCCCCTCAACTCATCTTACAAAACATGATGATATGGATGTGGGCATAAATTGTGTACCTAGGTCTGTATGCATGAAATGGAATATATGTATGGAATATTATGTATATATGTATGAAGTAGATACTAAATATATGTGATTCTAATTTATCTGTGTATAGAAAGAAAGCAAGTTAAGTTTCAGTGTCACTTGATATGTCTGTGTTGCCTTTTGTTCTTGTTTTTTGAATTACGCCTGACTGTATCAGTCTTAACGGTGCTGCTGAGATACTGGACTTTTTTGAGAGTGTCAGTACTGATTCTACAGGCAGAATCTGCCTTTCGAGGCTGACCAGTCTCCCAGTGGAGGACTGACGCATTTTGCAATTTGGCTGCAACCTAACATTTTAGCAGTGCTCCTTGGGTTTGACCACTGGCATCGTCTACTGAGAAGTGTTGGTAAGCTGTAGGTGCTTTTACAAAGGTCGTTCCGTTTTTCCTCTCCTCACTCTTCTAGCCACATAGTGGGGAGGGGGAGAAGGATTTGAAATTGTCATATTCTGTTACACAGAAAATTAATCCAACTTTCTAACTGCTGCGTTAATTTGTGAAGGTCTGGGAGGCATAGTCTCAAGGACTTAGGGACTTGAAAACAATTACTGGATTTTTATAGTCATTAGTTTTGTTTTTGCGATGATGTACCTCTGGGGGCTGAAAATATTTGTATTATTCCTATTTGTCCATTGATCACGGTGGTCACTAGCCAATCAAATGGTGACTTTGGAAGTCCAGGTCAAATATTGAAAGAAGTGGGTTCTAAAGAAACCCCTTTGTACAGGTTTGATATGCTTGAACTTTCAAGTTTGGGATATAATAAATGTGGTGAGGGGAGGCAGATGTGGCTCAAGAGATTGGGCTTGCACCTTCCACATGGAGAAGGCGAGCGGGTGCAATGGACAGGCAAGCTGATGCAGCAAGGATGTAACAGAGACACAGAAAGGAAAGACAATGAGAGACAAACCAACCAGGGAGCTGAGGGGCCTGGGTGATTGGGCGCCCCTCTCCCATGTAGGAAGTCCCAAGTTCAGTTTCCAGTACCTCCTAGAGAGAGGACGGGCAGACACGAAGAGTGCACAGTGAGTGGACATAAAGAGCAGGCAGAGACCATAAACACGGTTGGGGAGTGGTGGAATAAATAAATAAATCTTAAAAAAAAAAAAAGTGGTGAGGTTAGTAGGTTTGGCTCAGTCCCATGCTTCTGAGCTCTCTGTATCTACCAAATCAAATTAGGACATGAGGTGAAGATGCATTTTGTGGGTATTTTATATTGGCAAATGTTTCTGAAAAAATTTTACTGTATTTATATAAAAATAAATGATTATTGAATAAAGTAGATCAAATGTTAAATACAAATATCACTAAGTAATTATTTTCCTTAGATTGAAAAGGGATTATTGAACAGCAAGTAGTTGGAAGACAGTATTCTCATTTCCGCATGTGAGAATAATTACATTTTCCCCAAATTATTTTCATGCATTGGTTTAAGATTTAATAATGAAAGTATTTGCTAGTACTGTGCCCCTAAGGAAATCATCTTAGAGGGAAGAGTTGATAAAAGACGCCCCTGTATTTCCATGGTTCATGGGGCAAAAGCATTTTCCTGCCTTCTTCATTATCGGTTTACTTACAACACTCCATCCATCCAAACGCCAGGGTGTGACTCTGGCAGCAGACTGAGGGCAGGTGCCAGCGGCTGGTCATTCTCCGCCCAGCACCATCTATCAGTTTCCCCTGGCACCGTCCCAGAGATTCCGAGATCTTAGCACACCGGCGCCCCAGCCACGTTCGCGTCCCGTGCCGCCACGAGCTGGCCCGCAGCTGTGTCTTCAAAGAGCAGGCGCGCGGGCCCGGCTGCGTGCACAGGAGGCGCTGTGTGCTTGCACTCGGGCTCCTTCGCAGGGCTGCCTTGTCGTCTGCGGGTGAAGGCAGCCTCCCCCCCGCAGGCTCCAAGCCAAGTCGTCGGCCTTTCTCCAGACGCTGACACCCCTGCACCTGTAAAAAGCGAAAGGACACGCGGGGGAGCTGGCGGCGGAGCAGCTCAAGTCCCGCCAGGGGGCCTGGCAGGGCGCCGGGGGCAGCTGGGCCTGTAGCCGCAGTGCTGTGCAGCCCCGCACACGCCGCGCAGAACTGCAGGCACCGCAAGGACGGCCAGGAGGTCTTGAAGGGACGAATCTTTTGCACAGGTTCTTTGCTGCCTTAAGAAACCCTGTCCTTGGAAAGCGGACTTGGCCCAGTGGTTAGGGCACCCGTCTACCACATGGGAGGTCCGCGGTTCAAGCCCCGGGCCTCCTTGACCCGTGTGGAGCTGGCCCATGCGCAGTGCTGATGTGTGCAAGGAGTGCCCTGCCACGCAGGAGTGTCCCCCATGTAGGGGAGCCCCATGCGCAAGGAATGTGCCCCATAAGGAGAGCCACCCAGCGTGAAAGAAAGTGCAGCCTGCTCAGGAATGGTGCCGCACACACGGAGAGCTGACACAACAAGATGACGCAACAAAAAGAAACACAGATTCCCGTGCCACTGACAACAACAGAAGTGGATAAAGAAGACAACGCAGCAAATAGACACAGACAACCGGGGTGGGGGTTGGGGAGAAGGGGAGAGATTGGTTCCCGGAGCTGCCTAATGAGAATGCAAGCAGACACAAAAGAACACACAGCGAATGGACACAGAAAGCAGACAAGGGGGGAATGGGTGGGGGGAGAAATAAAATCTTTTAAAAAAATACCTTATTGGAGGAAAGGGAATGTGGCTCAAGTGATTGGTCTGTCTACTATACAGGAGGACCCAGGTTTGATCCCTGGGGCCTCCTGTAAAGGTGTGCCCACGACAAGACAGCCCGTGCAGTGAGCCGTGTAGCAAGACGATGACGCAACAAAAGATAGACACGCGAGAGTCAAGGCGAGAAGCAACAGAAACCAGGAACTGAGGTGGCACAATTGACAGGGAACCTCTTTCCACATGAGAGGCCCCCAGGATCGAATCCCAGTGAATCCTAGAGGAGAAAATGAGAAGAGAAAACAAAAAGAGAAAAGACATAAAAGATCACATAGCGAATCGACGCACACAGCAAAAACAGCAGGGCTGGGAGGGGGCGGGGGGGGGAGGAAAAAAAGCCTTATTGGAGGGGAGCAGATGTGGCTCAGGCCGTTTCTCAGTGTTTTATCAAATGCCTTTTCTGCATCAATTGAGAAGATCATGTGGGTTAATTCTGTTAATGTGCTGTATTACATTCATTTATTTTCTTATGTTGAAACATCCTTGCATACCTTGGATAAACTCCACGATCTTGGTGTATAATTCTATTAATGTGCTGTTGGATTTGGCTTGCTAGCATTTATTAAGGATTTTTGCATCTATAGTAATAAGAGATATTGGTCTGTAATTTTACTTGTGGTGTCTTTATCTGGCTATGGTATGAAGGTGATGTTATCTTCAAAGAAAGAGGGTATGTTCCTGCCTTTTCAATTTTTCAGAAGAGTTTGAGCAGGATTGGTGTCAATTCTTGGAATGTTTGGTAAAATTACCCTGTGAAGTCATCTGGTCCTGGACTTTTTGGTTTAGGGAAGTTTTTGATTACTGATTCAGTGTCGTTATATTAGTTATTGGTTGGTTGAGAACTTCTGTTTCTTTTTGAGTCAGTGTAGGTAGTTTGTGTTTTATAGGAATTTGTCCATGTCTTCTAAGTTATCTGAGTTGTTCATAGTATGCCCTTACAGTTCTTTATATTTCAAGGATGTGGAAACGGACTTTGGCCCAGTGGTTAGGGCGTCCGTCTACCACATGGGAGGTCCGTGGTTCAAGCCCCGGGCCTCCTTGACCCGTGTGGAGCTGGCCCATGCGCAGCACTGATGCGCACAAGGAGTGCCATGCCGCACAGGGGTGTCCCCCGCACAGGGGTGTCCCCACGTAGGGGAGCCCCATGTGCAAGGAGTGCAACCCGCAAGGAGAGCCGCCCTGCGCGAAAGAAAGTGCAGCCTGCCCAGGAATGGCGCCGCACACACTTCCCGTGCCGCTGACGACAGCAGAAGTGGACAAAGAAACAAGACGCAGCAAAAAGACACAGAGAACAGACAACCGGGGGAGGGGAGGGGAATTAAATAAATAAAAATAAATCTCAAAAAAAAAAAAAAAAAGATGTGCCGGCAACACTTGCCAGGAGACAAGCCCAAAGTGGTGTCATCTAGGTGGATTGGAAATCCTGCCTTGGAAAACTTCTGTTTATTTCATTGGTTCTCTATTAGGCAATCCTTTTTAATCCAGCTGATCTCATTTAAGCTCTGTCCAAACGGGTGTACTGCCAAATGCCAAAATATCTGGGCAACTGCTTAGGTGCTTTTTTGATGGACAGTCCTTGCTATTTTGATGGCTTGCCTTTGAAGACTCTAATACATTTTCACTTGCCTTTAAATCCTTGATCAATTGTAATTCACTGATCTATCAAGTAAACGAATGCAACAGGGCTTCGGCCATCTCTGCCCACTGTCAAAACCCGATGTCTTCCTCACGGGGTCTTTCCCATGCTGACTGTTGCGGAGCATGATTTTTAAGTCTGCAGTGTCCGGAGACAGACTTTCTTTTTTCATATTCGAAACATAAAACGTAACGATGGCTATGCTCTGAGGCAACACAGCCTTGTAAACTGTCCTGGTGTGTAACCGTTGGCCTTGCCTCTGTGCTGGATGTCAGCCCAAACGGCCTGGCGTATCAGGGACGCATTCTTAGACTCTAAGAACACGTCTGTTACACGGCTCGTGTGCTTCCCGCCCCTGAGAGCAACACGGAGCGTTACTGACTCAAGTGAAGCTCCTTTGCCACATCCTCTCTAAAAATCAGAGTTTAAACACATACAGTTTAGTGTGATCATTTTTTATTTTTTTAAATGAATAGAATTAAAATGTCATTCATGTGCAAAGATATAGCTTGTTTATTTGAAATAATGTGCACGTTTAAGTTCTATATACAAAATAAAGATTTTTAAAGATATTAATGGGGATTTTAATTTACATTTATATTCTTTTTCATCTATTGATCCATGTTTATTATATATGTTAAAGCACAGTGATAAAAGTCATAAACTGCATATGGTATCTTTTTTTTTTCCTGTGCATATGGTATCTTGCAAGGTAAAGTTTAGAGAAAACAAATATTGTGTTCAGTTGGTGAACAATGCTTAATTTTAATTAGCATTTAGAGAGACACCCATGGGAAAAAATGAAATCAAGAATCAGTCTGCTGGGAAGCGAACTTGGCCCAGCGGTTAGGGCGTCCGTCTACCACATGGGAGGTCTGTGGTTCAAACCCAGGGCCTCCTTGACCCGTGTGCAGCTGGCCCATGTGCAGTGCTGATGTGAGCAAGGAGTGCCGTGTCACGCAGGGGTGTCCCCTGCGTAGGGGAGCCCCACACGCAAGGAGTGCGCCCTGTAAGGAGAGCTACCCAGCACGAAAGAAAGTGCAGCCTGCCCAGGAATGGCGCCACCCACATGGAGAGCTGACGCAAAATGATGACGCAACAAAAAGAAACACAGATTCCAGTGCCGTGGACAACAGAAGCGGACAAAGAGGAAGACGCAGCAAATAGACACAGAGAACAAACAACTGGGGCGGCGGGGGAGTGGAAAAGGGGAGAGAAATAAATAAAATTAAAAAAAAAATCAGTCTGCTAACCAACACTCACTATTGCCAAGTAGACAGGAGAACATCTATAACATGTTAATTCAAATTTCAGTAGGTATCTCTTGAAATCTGTCAGAAAACTCTTTACTTTGCAGTATTTCTTGCAGTCTTTTGCTATCTGCACATCTTTAAAAATAGCTTTTTGGAGTAAGTGCTTCATACAGACATTTAAGCTTCTCACACAGAATGATTATCCTTTTATCATTTTATCATTATGAATCTGATCATCTTCCTGTGAAACAATTAAGGACTGGGAGATTCTCTGGAGTCATTGGAAGGTGATACACTTAATTGGGCTTTCTTGGTTTACAAGACTAGGGAGTTGTAGCAGTTTGATATTATTGATGAATTCCAAAAAGAAATATTGGATTATGTTTGTAAACTGGTCTTCTCCTCTAGGCATATTAGATTATACTGTACCAGTAGGGTGTTGATTCCCTCCCTTGGTGGGTGGGAATTCACAGATAAAAGGCATGGCAAGGGACAGATTTGAGGGTTTTTTTAATGTTGGAGTTTTGATGTTGGAGTTGGATGCTGAAGTCTTAAGCTGGAGCTCGGGGAAGTAAGCTCACAGAAGAAAGAAAGAGAGGCAAGCCCTGGGAAGAGAGGAACCCTGAGCCTGAAAAGAAGCAAGCCCTGGGAAGAGAGGAACCCAGGAAGCCTGAACCCTGGCAGATGTCTGCAGCCATTTTGCTCCAACACGTGGAAATAGACTTTGGTGAGGGGAGTAACTTATGCTTTATGGCCTGGTCTCTGTAAGCTCCTGCCCCAAATAAATACCCTTTATAAAAGCCAATAGGGGAAGCGGACTTGGCCCAGTGGATAGGGCATCCGTCTACCACATGGGAGGTCTGCGGTTCAAACCCCGGGCCTCCTTGACCCGTGTGGAGCTGGCCCATGCGCAGTGCTGATGTGCGCAAGGAGTGCCCTGCCATGCAGGGGTGTCCCCTGCGTAGGGGAGCCCCACGCGCAAGGAGTGCACCTGTAAGGAGAGCCGCCCAGCGTGAAAGAAAGTGCAGCCTGCCCAGGAATGGCGCCACACACACGGAGAGCTGACACAACAAGATGACGCAACAAAAAGAAACACAGATTCTCGTGCCACTGACAACAACAGAAGCGGACGAAGAGAACAGGCAGCAAATAGACACAGAGAACAGACAACTGGGGCGGGGTTGGGGGGGAAGGAGAGAGAAATAAATAAATAAATAAAAGAAACACAGATTCCCGTGCTGCTGACAACAGAAGCGGACAAAAGAGAAAAAGGAAAAAAAAAGCCAATAGGCTTCTGGTATTTTACATCAGCACCTCTGGCTGACTAATACAGGAGTATTTTAGGATGAAGAGGTGGTTGTTTGGCTGTTTGAAAAAAAATTTTTATTAAATCATACATTCCTTTCAAAATAGTTTGAATTAAATCTATCAAAATATTGGACCAGAATCTTGAATATTTTTGTGTGGGTTTTAAAAAATATCTTCAATAATGGGTTAATGAAAATATAAGGCTGATATACAAAATCCAGAATGGTATTTTAAGAAAGCCCTTGTTATGTGTACAGGAGAATACATAGGAAAAAATGAAGTAACTCAAGGATATCATTTAAAATTATTTCCAGCTAAGAGGAAATAACTTCCACCTCCTTGGGATCCTTTGAAATGCTACAGCTCGAGAGGCCCAGTGCAGTTCAGAGTGGAGAGAATGGAGTATGCAATTCCAGAGGGAAATATTTATTATCAAGCTTAACTGGAACACACCATCTCATAGCCAATGCCAAATGATTAGCAAATAGAATAAATCTTCCCCTAAAAAAAATCATATAGAAAAAAATCAATGTAAGCAAAACATAAATTTCAATTCTTAAAACAGCACTAACTTAAGGAAAAAAGAAAACACTGCTAAACGACATCAGGATTAAGAAAAGACAGTGAAAAACCACCAGTCTACTAACCTCAAATTAACCCTGTGGAATAATGTCTCCTGAGTTTCAATTGTACATTCCACCATCAGTCATAAGTAAAACTTTACACTTTATTCTACCAACTAGAAACGGAAAATGTGATTCTCCCTGCCAATTCACATTGCACCTACAGATACTAAATATGGTAGTGAGTAAAAGCAGTGAAAAGAGTGAGAAAATCTTAATAATGCTTTTTAGAAGTTTATAGGGTTGATGTCCTTGAATAATATGGTTATATGCCTTAATTTTATCCACATTCCATGCTTTCATATGAATATTCCTTAAGTATTTTGAATAGAATTGTTTGTGTCTTGGAGAAGTAAGTTTGAAGAAGGTAGATGACTTGTCTGGTTTCAGTACACTGTACCATCTTGCTTCCTCCGTCTTTCTTCATCTTACGTGGAGCCTTTCAAAGGGAAGAAAAGAAATAATGTTTTATTCCATAGGGAAGTAAGTTGGATGGAAGTGTACTGAGCATTTTTATATCTTCTGGTTTCACTAACATGGACCTGGGAGATGGGACAGAGCATTGTTTTTACATTTGACCATATACTCTCCATTCTATTAAAAATTCTGCACAAAATTTTATTCATATATTGATTTTTTAAGCACCATTTTTTTTCATCCCCCCATCCAGAAACATTTTATATTTCTGTATTTATCATTTGGACATGGTATGTGTGTGTGTGTGTATTCTGTAGTTTTGACTACTATTGGAAATAATTTTTTTCCCTAATAGGGCTATTGGATATTGCTAGGATAGAAAGGGCATTCTTTAAATATTTGCCTTGTATAATTTATCTTACTAAATTATGTCACTAATTCTTAATTACCTTTAATTGTGTTTGATCTTCTAAGAATCTAATGTTAGCATCTTCATACTAAACATTTTTGTATCTCTTAAAATGTATTTCATTTTGTTGTGCATTTTGCTTTAGCAAGGACCTAAAAACAATATGAATAAGAGTAGTGATGGTGGACACCCCCGTTTTTCCTTGACTTAAAAGGAAATAATTAGTGGTTCCTTTCTTTATCGTGGTATTTGCTGGTAAGAGGTCATTTTCATGATTAGGCCATTTTCTCATAGTTCTGTCTTATCCTTTTCCTAGGAATAGCTGCTGAATCCATCAAATACCTCTCCATCCTCAGTCACCATGAAAGAAAACAAATGTTCTTTTCCTTTAATAATAGAGTAAATCATTTTAAATTACCCTTGTGTCCTGGATTTAAAATATTGGTAATTCTCTTCAGTATCTCTGATTCTATTGATTAATAATTGATTAAAAATGTTTGCATCTAGTCATGCAGAGTAATCATATGCAATTATTCTATAATTTTTCAATTATTTTGCAGTCATCTTAGCAAGTTTGAGCATTAAGTTATGCTAATATCATAAAATTGGGCAGTTTTCCAGCTTTTTCTGCAACCTATAAGGGTTGACATTCTATAGAGATGATTTGTTCTTAAATCTTAAATGGACCTCAGCTGTGAAACCATCTGGGCCTGATGTATATTATTTTTTTAACCTGACATCTCTTTAATTACCTTTTCAACACTTTCTTTGATTATTTGTCGGTTCAACTTTCTCACTATTTGGGAAGCAGCTTTAGAATTTTTTCCCCCCAGGAAATAAACCATTCCCTTCAGGTATCTGTTACTCATTTCCATAGAGCTGAACTAAATGTTCTCTTATAATTCTCTTAAGCTCGTTAGAATCTGTGGTTACATTGCCTTTTAAATTAATTAATTAATTTCTTTTTGCTTTCTCTTATTTTCCCTTTAACTTGCTAGCAATTTTTCTGTTTCAAAGTTAATTTAAACAAAGTGTTTGGATCTATTTATAATTTCTATTTATACTTACATTGAGTTACTTCCATTTTTATCCCTATTCTTTCCTTTATTATATCTTTTTAATTCTATTTTTTCTAGTTTCTTATAATGAATGTATAGTTAATTTATCTTCAGTCTTTCTTTTTAATAATGAAAGCTTAGATGGCTATTAATAGGTGTATAGGCTTTTGCAAGCAGAATGAAACTCTTCACTATTTTCTAGTTAGACATTTCTGTTGCAATTTTTCCGTTGATCTTGGGTTTAATAGAATGCTTTGTTTTACTTTGCCAAAGGGCTGTCAATGAAGAAAACCAGAAGTGTGTTGGTTATTATGAAGGGGATTTGTTTGAGGTAAAAGCTTGCAGTCCCAAGGTTGTGAAAAGTCCCAGTTGAGGCACTGCAAGAGCTTTCTAATCAAAGTCAGTTGTCACATGGTGAACCAAGATGGCAGGCGAGCTCTGCTGAGGTGTCTCTGTAGGTGGGATCCTAGGAACCTTTGGTGGAAGAAAGGGAAGGCAAAACTGGCATAGGGCTTGTCTCTCCTTGAGCTGCTCCGTGGAACCAGCCTCTTGGGGGCTTTGTGCTTAAGCAATTTGCTAATTCTCTCTCACATGACAGGATCAAATATGGTGGCTTCCTTTTCCTCTGTCTGTCTGTGTCCCCATTTTTATCAGACCCTGCAAGGGGACAGAGACTCACCATGAATCACGCCCCATTAACAAAGTCCAATTGAAAGCCCTAAAGATATTTTATCAAGTAATCTAATCAAAGGCCCCCAACGAAATTTCATGCAATCCAAGTGTATTGCACCCACAGGGTTAGATTAGTTTAAAAACAGACTCTTTCTCTTTTGGGGACCCATAAAATAATCTCAAACTGCCACATACTTCTTCATTTACAAATGGCTAGATATTTAAGGTTTTAGTGGTTGTTGATCTCTAGCTTCGTTTATTTATGAAAGTGTTCTGTAAAGTCCAGACATTGTAGATTTTATTAGGATTTCCATTGACGAAGTCACAATGTGTTTATAAATACATGCACATATACATACCTTTAGATATAAATGCACAGGAATAGACATAGATCCAGACATTGCATAGTCATAACATAGACATACATCGTCATAACATAGACATCGTCACAGATGAGCCGTAGACATAGTGGTGGACATGGACATCGTTACAGGCATGACCTTAGGGTCATAGACAAAGTCATGGGCGTAGACATAAACTTACTTAAGACTTAAACTTTAGGCATAGGTATCCTGCCATGTTTCCTTGGTCCTTACAATTTCCATGCACATTGTTCTGGTCTGACTTCCAACTCCAAGCCAGGGAATCTCTCTGCCTGAGGACTTTTTCCAGTCACAAGAGCCTGCTCTGGCCAAGTACAAAGCATGTGTAAAGAGCCAGGAATTAATGCCTTCACAGAAGCAGGCCCCAACCAGTGGCTGATGGCAGCTGGTAACAACCAGCCCAGGCTCCCTACCCTCTTGGGAGGGAGAACTCTGAGGTGTGTGTTCTATATTGTTCCCTTGGACCTCCAGTGGGATTAGGCTCCAGTGGCCCATGGCAGTAATTTGCTGGATGAAGCACACTTTATTATCCCCTCCCTTTTTCTTACGTTCCCTCTCTTCCACCAAAGGTTCCTAGGATCCCACTGCAAATAAATTACTCACCTTCACCTCTGTGTCAGCATCTACTCCTGAAACACACACACATGCACAAACATACGTATTTACATGTAATTACACATTACCTATATTACATGTAATGTCTAGGGGCAAGTAATTCTGATAATCTGATGACACTAGAGACATCTGGAATGTTGCAATAACATTCTTTGGTGAGTACTGCATACGTTACAGAATACAAAATCCAGTATTTAATTCATATTACAATCTCTTCTCTTGGATACAGGGACGCGGAAACCACCTTAGGATATTATGAGGAATAAGTGTTTGCCCAGTTGGTTAAATATGCAGCTGTTGAATGTGATTATCCCAGTCCCTGATTTCACCTAATAATGCTTCTCAAAGCAAGAGCTGACAGCTTAGGGAGCCCACTTCTGAAGGGAGTCTTATTTAGACCTGGCCAGAAGTGATTACCACCGATCATTATCTTATTATTATTTTTTAATACAGTTTTTTATTTTTAAAAAAATATAATTAGTTTACATAAATGTTACATAAAAAATATAGGGGATTCCCATATGTCCCGCTCCCAATCCCTCCCACAGATGCCACATTAACAACATCCTCATTGCTGTACATTTGTTACAATTGGTGAACACATTGGGAGCACTGCCACTCAGTGTGGATTAGCATTATTTTACTCTCTTTCAACAATCACAGATACCCAAGGTGGGACAAGCAAGTCAGTACATAAGCAACCTCGATTTTGAGAAAAACAATTCTTCCCATTAAAAGTTTGACATACCCCATGATATGTGGTAAGACTTGATGTGGGTGTCCATGCATCTGTCGTTTTCAGAGGCAAAAACCCACCCGAAACAAAGCAACTGAGTTCAATGTGCGCTGCTGCATTACATCTCTGCAGCTATGTCAAGCCAGGAAGTCCAGATGTAGCTGAAGTCTGAAAATCTCTGTAGTATTCAGACTGCTGGAAATAGGAGGGTTCCGGGCATGTAATCCTTCCTCACATTCTTCAATAATGGCTTAGCGCTCCCGCTGGTACAGGCCAGAGGCGGGTCAGCGGGTAACTTCTCCCTCTACCTCCTCAACAATACATGCCCATCCAGAGCAGAAGTCCTGTATACATGAACTGCTCTCGGAGATTAAATGCTTAGAGAAGAAATAGGTACAAATGGAGATGAAATCCATATTACACTCAGGTCTTTCTCAAATGGTCTTTGGGAGTATAACAAGCACACTTCTATTTTAACTCTCCAAAGCCTCTTTTAGACTTCTGTAGTCCTCTGATATGTATGAGGTTTTCCAGGAGTTCTTAATCAAGCACAGTCGCAGAGGTTATGAGTTCAATTGCGTGTCAAATTGTGTATTGTGACAGTGTTATTCATTGGATTCAGTTGATTCCATGAAAAAAATAGTCCAAATAATTATTCAAACTTATTCTTTGGGATCATGCAGACTTGATGTTTAAATATTTTAAGTATTTTGCCTTTTTCAACAGCTGTACCTAGTGAACTCAGTTTATGGTTATGGGACAAAATCGGATCCCCTGGTCTTTAATTGCTGGGTCATCCTGAGAAAGTTAAATATTTTTTTGTTGCTAAAAAGTTCTTGAGTACACGTATTGTGTATTGATGTGTTTATGTATGCAATTATTATAATTATTTTGATCTCATTTCTAACAAGAACTGTATTTGTAAAGCCTAAGAACAATGTTTTTATTTTTCCCCAAGGTATTTTAGTTTAACTCCAGCCTTTTCATTATATTCTTCCTACACCCGGGGAGAATGAGTCAATGAAGAGGCATCTCCCTGACCTTGAAGAGTTTATGGAGAACTACGGTAATAACTGTGTGTGGAAGGTCGCCTTGCTGTTCCCATTTCCCCCGGCCCGCTGATGACTCTGCAGTGTCACCCCTGTGGGAGCTGAGCTCTCTTTTCCTTCTTGCCTGCCGATGCTGGGCAAGGACACTTACATATGCCAAAAGCAAGTGAGAGATGTGGCTGTGGTCCCGCTGGGGGCCAGAGCTTCCAGAAGCACCCCGTGTTTCTACTCCCACTGGTGTGATCCCCTTCGGCTGAGCATCCCAGGGAGCCACTGGCCACAGAAGAATGGGGCATCATGTGGAGGCTAAGTCGGCACCACCCCTAGCCTGAAGCAGAGTGACCCCAGCTCGCCTGCAGAACCGGGAGCTTTCACACGTTTTCTCCGTTAACTGCCAGTTTTCGTTGACCTATTTTGCTCAGCGTGAGTGTGGCAATTGCTGCGTAAGAGAGGACATAAACATAATTTGGCCATATACACAACTCACCTGAAAGCAATCTGGCTAAAAGCACAGAGATTCCAACACAACCACTGTTCTGCCCAAACTCTAGAAGGCTGCCGTGTTGAGGAAATGTTGGGAGGAAAGCTCCATCCTTCCCCCACAGTCCTCTACTGAGAGAACAGACTGAAGCGGAGGTGTCTCCCACACCATTCCTGTTTTGGAAACCTTGGGTGAAAGGGAGAAGCCTTCCCAGGTGATGGGAGCAGAAGAGAAAACAAAGAGAGGAGAAAGCAAAAGTAGTAAAAAAATTAGTCAACTCCTGATGCCAGGAGTGTAACAAGGCAATGGTTGATCAGAGCTATCTTGAACCCTTTCTTTTCTCCATGGGATTGGTGGGTGCCTCCCCTTCCACCTGGGCAATTCCACCTGAATATCTCTTCAGCAAGGTGGCCTCTGGATGGAGGTTTCTTGCATTCTTACTTCCAGATGTAGCCTCATTGTTTATGGTAAATGGAATAATCACCTTGAAGTTAGGAGAACCTCCAACACTGGTCAGAGGGGGCTGAATAATCTCTTTTTTCAAGGTGCTGCTAATTCTCCCTGCATTGATGCTAATACCAGAAGATAGCTACACTGCAGGTTCAAAACATCACTCCAGGAGATCTGGAGATCCAGGCACCATGTGTGCTGTTGTTTTTAGGATTCGTGATGGTTCTATGGCGTTCGAGCATGTGGTCAGTACCAGACGTTGTACTTTGTGCAAGGGGCACGGAGGTGCCCACTCTCTGCCCTTGGGAATCCAGTTGGGCATACGAATATGCGAAGATTGTTTCCATGCGGTGTGTTAAATGCTAGTATGCTGGGGCACATAGAGAAAAGACACAGAAACAGCTTTCTGGAAATCAACCTCAATTTCAAATAACTCCCTTAAAAAAAGAATATTAAAAAAAACCTGCCTTAAAACTTGTTTTTGAATTTGAAAAACCAGATGCCCAAGTTTACTCATTCACTCATTCTAGTCCATTTACATCTACTTTCTATGTGTGAATATCCAGAAAAGCAAAATACATCTAAGAAGATCAAAGCAACGCCTTCTGTGAAGAGCCCTTCTGTGTCTCTCAGAGGTGATAAAATCCTAACAGAAGGGGAAGTAAAAAGAGGCTTGCTAAAGGGGTAGACCAGC
The DNA here is from genome assembly GCF_030445035.2 of Dasypus novemcinctus. Taxonomy (NCBI): domain Eukaryota; kingdom Metazoa; phylum Chordata; class Mammalia; order Cingulata; family Dasypodidae; genus Dasypus; species Dasypus novemcinctus. The sequence continues at coordinate 8,388,064 of NC_092216.1, read as the reverse complement.
AGGCTGAGAACAATCTCCTGCTTAGCTTGGCTCCAGTCTTTAAAGACACTTCCACATCACACCTGTAGTTTGTCACAAATTCCTCATGTATTAGGAGTAAGTCCCCAAACGTAATTCAGGTTAGAGGTGGATTCCTTTTGAATTCTCTTACTTTTAGGATGATCCATACCACTAGAGCATACTTTCCAAACAGTGCAGAAACAAAAGTTAAGAAGATTCAAATTAGACTTGGCAAGTTTTCCCTTCAGAAAGTAAAAAGGCAGTATTAGCATTAATAGCATTTAAGCTGTTGAATTAAATATTAACATTTTCCACTTAAAATGAAATTTAATAATGTATAGAAGAGTAATGCATAAAATTGTGGCTCCAAAGTATAAATGATAAAAGATAATGACAATCTTATCTTTGTAACATGACTCAAAATCAGAATATTCTGAAATAGATTTTATAAGCCTTAATTCCATCACCATTAGTATATCTGGGCTGATCTCATTAAAACCTCTGTCTAATATTCTTTGTCATTCATGAAAAATAACTTCTTCATATATTAGAAAATGAAGTTTGAATTGTGTAATATAGTTAAAAATTAAAACTGGGCACTTTTTTTTTTCTCATTGCATACTATACGTACTGACAACCACACACGCACAGTTTTCAGAGCTGAAGCTCAGGAAAAGGTACCAGCTGTTTCCTACCTTTGGCATCTCAGTGGTGACAGTCAATAAAACAAGTCATTGCTCACTTTATTTGCATAATGCCCAGGGTTCTGAAGGAGTTATAGTAAATGTCTGGGGGCAAAAAGAGATGTTCTTTGAAGGGATGTGCTTGCTTGATATTGACAAGTAATGCTCCGATTCTCATTAGAAGGCCTGGCATACCATCCAGAAGAGTGTGTTAATCTTAATGTGGCCAAATTGTGTGTTAGTTGGAGTTTTCCATCTCTGAAAAAAAAATCATTCAGCGCCTTCATATGTGGTAAATTGTAATTATTCTTTTCCAAGTAGAATATTCCAATTCTTCCCTCCTTTTATTCTTCATGTAGGCACCCTTCTGAGATGGTCCCCCAGTGTTTCCTGCCTCCTGCTTTTCACAGAGCAATGCCACAGTGGTGGGGTGACAATTGTGAAATTAGGCTACAAAAGACTGTGACTTGGGGAGCATGTGTAGCTCAGTGGTGGAGCTCCTGCTTCCCATACGTAGGGTTCTGGGTTGAATGCCTGATACCTCCTAAAAATAAAGTAAAAACTAAAATGCTATGACTCCTGTCTTGTTGGCTTTCTCTGTCTTTCTGCTGCTTCTTGCATCCTTGTTCTTATGAATTATGTTATGAGCTGCCTTTAAAGGCCCATACAAAACTGAGAGGCGCCTCCAGCTAACAGCAAGAGCCTGACGCGCTCAGTCCAACATCCAGTGAGGACCTGAATCCTGCCAACAGCCACATGAGTGAGCCTGAAATAGACCCTTCTCAGTCTAGTCTTGAAACAATTGAGGTTCCAGCTGACAGCTTGACTGCCAGCTCCAGAATAACCCTGAGCCAGAGGGCCCAGCAAAGCCATGCCAGGATTCCCGACCCAAGGGAACTTTGAGGAAATCAAGGCTGTTGCTTTTTAGTTGCTAAATTTTGGGATAAGTTGTTACGCAGCAATAGATAACCAATACATTCACCAAGTTCCCTTTCTGAGGCTGAGCAACTCAGAAAAATACCTGGACTTGTTCCGTTATAAGTAAATACATAGCAAGCCCTGTGCCCTAATTCTTGGTATCCAGAAATAATGAAGTCTTTACTAAATATTAGCTGAAATTACCTCAATTATCCATTAGACACAGATCAGTTCCTAGGAATGCTAGGACATACATGATCCCTGGTGGGTGTGGAAGTAGCACCAGCTGTGATTACTGCCAGGATGGATTTCATGTCCCAAATCAACCACTTATTGGTTATATAATCTTGAGCAGGTGACTTGGCCTTTTTTTTTTTAAAGATTTGTTTTTTAAATTTATTTCTCTCCCCTCCCCCCCCCCCCCATTGTCTGCTCTCTGTATCCATTTGCTATGTGTTCTTCTGTGTCTGCTTGCATTCTTGTCAGCGGCACCGGAATCTGTGTCTCTTTTTGTTGCATCATCGTGCTGTGTCAGCTCTCTGTGTGTGCGGCAGCACTCCTGAGCAGGCTGTGCTTTTTTTGAATGGGGTGGCTCTCCTTGAGGGGCACACTCCTTGCGTGTGGGGCTCCCCTACACGGGGGACACCCTGACGTGGCACGGCACTCCTTGTGTGCATCAGCACTGCATGTGGGCCAGCTCCACACGGGTCAGGAGGCCCTGGGTTTGAACCCTGGACCTCCCATGTGGTAGGCGGACGCTCTGTCAGTTGAGCCAAATCCACTTCCCAACTTGGCCTTCTTGAGGCTATTTTCTCAAAACTCTTAACTCAATGGGAGTAACAAAATCTGTCTTGCAGGATTTTTTATGATAAAATGTTTGTGGAGGATTTGACATTTAGAGGGGCCTGAATTCACCACAAATATTATTTCTATGTCCTTATGTCAAGGAACACTTAATTTGGTAGGGACGGTAGAAACAATAATGGCAAAATGTGTTGCATGTTGTAATAGAGGTCACTAGAAACCACAACAGGAGCCAAGGAACAAAAACGTCTTCCTCGAAATAATAATATCATTTTCATTGCACTGCCTCTTAATAGAGGAAAAAGAAAAATTGATAGGTCATTGGGCAGATTTTTCCCTAGCAAGCCCTTGTTAGGTAGCTTTTAAGGCAAGGACAGAATTGCTAGATACTTACGAGTTGTCCTAAGAAGAGTTAGAAGGAAGCAAACTAGGGGATTCAATCTATAATGCAACTACAAGCAATGCAAATAATTTATTTTAAAAGCTGGCCCTACTTCATTGTACAGTGCATAGTCTCTGGCAATAAATGCCCATTCTGCATGATATAGAAAGGTTCATTAAATGTTTTTTTCAGTCCTATTTTCAGGAAATGGGAACTTAGATAAGGCATAAATAGCTCATAAAGATGTCTCATTGCCAACTGCTTTGTTTTAGCGTGTAATTAATGTTCATTGAGCTGTGTTTCTCCAACTTCACTTGCCAGTTTGAGTTTCTCATCTTCCAGCTCCTTCCAGCTATATATATATATATGTGTGTGTGTGTGTATATATATATCACATAGATTTTGTCCTTTTTAATCAGTCTAACAATTTCAGCTGAATTCATTTCAAGTATGCAATAGAAAAATGTCCCTTTGTTTTTCGTGTTGTTTCTTTTTTGTGTGGCTCCCATGGGCACCGTCTTAAATAAACACTGTGCTAATCTAATGGGCTGAGAAGAATCAAGGGCAGCGCCTTATTTAGAGCCAGTTCCTCTTTGCAAGAGAATCCCTGACCCTAAGGCTCTTTCTGGGGTCTTCCAAAGGAAAAGGGAGTTGGCAGCCCCCTCCTTAGGTGTATGGCAGAATTTTAAGGCTTCCCAGCCACTTAGTAAAACATGTTTTCTCATCCCCTGGCAGCCTGGAGATACTGTTAGTGGCCGTGAAAATAATAAAGCTGCATCTTTGTAGGGTCTCTGCCTCTGCTATATGAATGAGAAATTGTTTTGCCAACATAAGCTATGATGATAGTGATTGTCCACTCTGGTCTCACCACGAAGTTGTTTTTATCTCTGCCAGAATGCTCTGGAGCTGTATGTAGGAGTGATTCATTGTAGAGGCCTCAATAGTGAGAAAGGACCAATGGGAGAGGACAACTGGCACTTTTCTTTTGGGTGGAATTCATATTTCTGCTGGTTCACCAAAGGGAATGAACACAAAGTAGGCTAAGGCTAAGAGCCAACCATCCTCTTAAGCACTTAGGTAAAGAAAAATATTTGAGTTTTCATGAATGTTTTTTTACCTTGATGAATATTTTTAACTGAAAATCAGTAGTGACCACTGGTCAAAATATTCCTTTTCCAGTAGAAACATGCCATCTTTAGGAAGACAGTATTCTTGGGAATATTACTATGAAGCTCTCTTTAGTGAGTACTGTATGGAATATGAATGACTCAACATGTTGAAATAAGAGACTGTTTGAGTAAGTGGAAACCAAAGCTATTTGCTTTTTGTCTTCAGCTTTGGCCACCTGTATTTTGTAGTTTGTCACACCTTTCCTTGTTTCAAGAGTTATCACTTTTTATAGGTCTGCTATGAATATAGCTTATTATAATCTCTGGAAACAATTTAAAAGCTCCTTTACCATTGGTCTCACCTAAAGCAAGCATTGATTTAATCAAAGAATCAGCCTCTGAGAAATCTTTTCCATTAGGCTAAATCTTTATCGTTTTAGGTTTTGCTATAATTTCCTCCCTAAAAATTGTCTTCATTCACAACATAGGATGGAGAAGCACATTTTGATAGACAAATAAATATGGGTGCACTTTAGAAGAGAAAAATTTGTGAAAATTGTTAGTGTGGTTTAATTTTTTCAATTTTTCAGTGAGATAAGCAGAAGGTGAATATTAAACATGCAAATATAGCTTTTCCTTTGAAAACCTTAACGTAGGTTTCTTATATTTTGAAACATTCAAAATAATCTTCACATGAACAAAAGCAAGTTCTTACCCATTGTGTCATTTGGCCTGATAATTTTCTTATTCTTAAGTGTTGAGCTGACACATTTCTTTAATTGTATTTGTATTCTCAAATTTTTCAACCAAGGGATTTCCCAAGCCGCCTCTAGGGATAGTGAGATGATAAAATAGGCCATGATCCAAAAAAGCGTGTTATGGGGTAAACAAAATTCTTGGCATATTGTGTAACATACTGCATGATTAAAAAAAATAAATTGTATTTGTCTGTTACATTTAATTGAGAAATGTATGCTTTTATTCAACTGTGTTTTCTTTTTAGTTTTTATTTATTTATTTATCCCCCCCCCACTTGCAAGTGCTTGCTGTCTGCTCTCTGTGTCCATTCGCTGTGCATTCTTCTATGTCTGTTTGTCTCCCTTTGTTGGGTCATCTTTTTTTTTTTTTTTTTTTTTTTAAAGATTTATTTATTTATTTTAATTCCCCCCCCTCCCCTGGTTGTCTGTTCTCTGTGTCTATTTGCTGTGTCTTGTTTCTTTGTCCTCTTCTGTTGTCGTCAGTGGCACGGGAAGTGTGGGCAGCGCCATTCCTGGTCAGGCTGCTCTTTCTTTTCACGCTGGGCGGCTTCCTCACGGGCGCACTCCTTGCGCGTGGGGCTCCCCCACGCGGGGGACACCCTTGCGTGGCACGGCACTCCTTGCGCTCATCAGCACTGCGCATGGCCAGCTCCACACGGGTCAAGGAGGCCCGGGGTTTGAACCGCGGACCTCCCATGTGGTAGACGGACGCCCTAACCACTGGGCCAAAGTCCGTTTCCCTGTTGGGTCATCTTGATGCACCAGCTCTCCGCGGGTGTGCGCGTTGTCAGCTCTCCACGGGTGCAGGCCAGCCTGCCTTCACAAGGAGGCCCTGGGACGCGAACCCAGGGCCTCCCGTATGGTAGACAGGAGCCTAAAGGATTGAGCCACAGCCGCTTCCCTTCTTTTAAGTTTTTAATTGTTTATATTTTCAATTATTAAATGTAAAAATAAAGCTAAGAACAAAACCAAACAAAATAAACTATATGCAATATGGTTCTCAAACTTATAATATGAATTCATCAACTGAAAAAATCTATTAGAACATGTAATCCAACTTTTGGTTTAGATAATAAAAAAAAATTGTTAAGAGTTCATAGCATGGTGAAGCTAAAACAAATGCTTTTAGAGATTCCAGGTTAGAAAAAATAATTTCTTTGCATATATAATTGCACATATGCTACCATGGTTCGACTACTTCTGTTATCTCCAAGCCATTAAACTAGGGTGGCAGGTGAACACTACCCTCTCCCGCATGATCCTGGCAGGCCTTGATGACCAATGGCAGCGCCCTTTCTCAAAGAGCCTGAACGTGGCCTTTTACTTGCTCTCTACCACCGTAGTCCTGGTAGCCATAAACAACCAGTCAGCACTGGTGCCTTCCGTGGTGCTGTCTCAGCAGAGTGTTCAGTATAGAGAAAATCCACACGGAAGCGGGACCTGGAAATATTTAGCCAGGACAAACAAGAAGAGTGTGAGCGCTCTCCTCCAATATTTAGGGCTGCCACATTGGAGAGCAAGTAGTCTCACTATTTGTTATAGCTCTTGAATCACAGCAGAGGCCAAATTTCAGAAGGAAACCTGCTCATAAATAGGAAATTTAAATGCTATCCGTTAGTGAAATAAGTACCCTTAAAACGTAATAGTTCCTACCCAAGTGCAATGAGAAAGCTGATTCCTTATAAACACAAAAGGAGAGACTACTTTGACTTATCTCTCTCTACTCATCCTAATTATATAGTATGACTACTGTATCCTCTGTCAATGAAGGGCATTAATAAAACATTTTACGATATATGAAAAAGCATAATCATTCCTTTCAACCACTGGAATGATCCAAAAGTGGCTGAGATACCAATGTCCAAGAAGAGTTTGCTGAGAGTGAATTAGGAGGTCATAAAGTTAACTTGCAATGTCTAGATTATGGTCTTAAACTCCTCTTAGATTTTAATGAAAATAATTACTTTCCACTATTGATAGCAGGTCATGTCTCACTGAAGTCAAATATTTAACCCAACATCTTTACTGCGTTTGATCTGCAGGCATGATCTGTACACTAATAGAAGAATGTGAAAAGTCTTCTGTTGAAAGCTCTTTGGGCAAAAACTAAAAGGACCTTATGCCTAATGAACTTATCTGCATCACTTTTGGATATGATAAGCACCAGGAAAAATTAATAGAATATAAAATTGATCATGTGTGATAACTCTTCCCCTTCATGAATTGATAGGTATCATTCTGGATTTGTTTTTTCCTTAATTTTGACACTTAAGAAACTATGTATATGTCAGAGAGTAAGGAAGTGTTTAAGAAATATTGAGAGCGTGTCAAAAGTACATGGGCACCAACTTAAAAGGTCTAACTTTTAAAAAATGGGATTGTGCTGTCCATGAGTATAAAATTACAGTGAATTAAAAAAATACAGAAGAGAGGGAAAGCTCTTCTTTACAGAATGTCAGCTAATAAATGTAGAAGGAATGGAGTTAGAAAATCACTAATTTGCAACCATCACTTGCATTGCACACCAAAATTTAAAATTTTGATGGGGATATTTACAAGCTATTTACATAGTCTGAAAATATATCACTGATTTCTCAATAGTACCACAAATTTCTTATGAATCACAAAGGGAATATTAGTGACTCTATAGGGGAAAATCTGGGAGCTATGCCTTAACCAATTGATCAAGTTTACCATGACCAATAATGAGACCAACTGACATCGTGTGCCTCCAATTATGATACATTGCAGAGAACTCGCCATGGCTTATGTGATGTTCCTGCCTTCAAAAAGAATAAGAGAATCCAATCAAAAGCATGACTTAGACAAAGTCATGCTGAGAGCCGTTCCACAAAAGAAGTGGCCTGCAATCTTCAGAAATTTCAACCACATGGAAAACAATGAAAGGCTAAGGAACTGGTCCAGACTGAAGAAGTAAAAGATGCTCTGCAACCTCATGCAATTCATGATTCTGAACTGGATCTGGGACCAGGAAAAACACAGTAGAAAAGGAACTTATAGGAACAAATGACAGATTTGAAGATGGCAGTGGATTAGACAATAGTACTGTACCAATGTTAAATTTCTTGATTTTGATCATTGTGTCATGTTTGTGCAAGAGAATGTCTTTATTCTTAGGAAATACACACCAACATATTTAGGGACAAGTGGGTGTGATATCTGCAACTTAGTTTCAAATATTAATAGTTTTAAAAAGCGGCATAGTTTCTTCATAGCGGTGTGTGTGTGTACGTGTGTGTGTTTATGTGAGAATGAAAAGACAGAAGGAAGATGATAGATGATAGGTTGGTATGTAAGTATAAGCAGCAAGGTAAGAAGGAAGGAAGGAGGGAGGCACAGAATGGGGGAAGGGAGGAAGGAAGGACTAATAAAGTAAAACAAACGTTAAGTCCTGAGTTGAGATGAATATTTTGTTAGCTTTTGTACTATACTTTAGAAATTTTCTGTATGCTTACAATATATGAAAATTAAAATTACAAAAAAATTAAAAGAAGTAGAGATGAAAATTGGGATAATGGAAGAACAAATCCAGACAATGGTAAAATAAAGCAGTTCATGTGATGAAAACTCTGGGTAACTATTGTGTTGTTTTGGGTTCATGATGACTAAACTTCTTGCTGAATTGAACTTTGTGTTGGCTCCTGCTTCCTGAAAGATTTGTGCTATACTATTAGGTGATCTGATACACACAATTCAAGTTCTGAGAAAGCAGAAGCCAAGCACAAGAACTTACGGTAAACTGTTAATGAGAGTGTGCCAGAATACCTGCTAACACAAAGGGCAGTGAGAGTACCTGAAGCAGAAACATGCCTAAAATATTTAGGTTTCCCAAGCTGCTTGGGATTACACTATTGGTGCCTGCACAATGTCTGGGATGCCTGAACTTCCAAACAGCAATTGCAGAATTTCTGCAAAGCCCAAAGCCAAATGTAAAAGCTGGAAGCTATCATGATTTTCTAGATTTGAACTTTAATAATTCACATTTTACAATACCCTTATTTATATGTGGTGAGCGGTAATATAGTGTGGTTTAAGTTTCATTTTACTGTTTTTCCAAATTTTATGTAAATTGTTCACAAAATAGCATTATCAAATAAATGAAATATGAAAAAATAATTAATCCTGGCTTCCAATGACAGAATCCAAGTTTAAATCAATGTTCACCAGCTGCTCAAATTATTCATGGACTTGAATGTCATTATTGATTTTTCAGAAAGAGTATCAATGTGAATTATGTTTGGAGGATTTTAGGCCAGAAATCCTTGGTGTCAACTGTTTCTTTGTATGGGAAATATGTGTCCTTTAGTTCCCCTGCCTGAGGGGAAGCCACAGGAGCAATGGAAAGCCCAGTGGCAGAAAATGGGTGTAATAAAAAGAATGGCCACTGAGGCTCTTGTTTGTAATGTCAGATGGGCTTTTAAGAATGTTGTAAGTAGCTCTATCCGCTGGATGAAAAGAATGCATGTCAAAATATATGGTGGTGGGAAATGGACTTTGGCCCAGTGGTTAGGGCGTCCGTGTACCTTATGGGAGGTCCGCGGTTCAAACCCTGGGCCTCCTTGACCCGTGTGGAGCTGGCCATGTGCAGTGCTGATGCGCGCAAGGAGTGCCGTGCCACGCAAGGGTGTCCCCCGCGTGGGGGAGCCCCACGCGCAAGGAGTGCGCCCGTGAGGAGAGCCACCCAGCGTGAAAAAGAAAGAGCAGCCTGCCCAGGAATGGTGCCACCCACACTTCCCGTGCCGCTGACGACAACAGAAGCGGACAAAGAAACAAGACGCAGCAAATAGACACCAAGAACAGACAACCAGGGGAGGGGGAAATTAAATAAATAAATAAATCTTTAAAAATATATATATATATGGTGGTAAATGGGTCTGGCATGGACAACTTACTCTCAAATGGTTTCCTTCTTCTGTCCTTGGAAGAAGCGTAAGGCTATGTGTACACTAACCCTGAGTCAGGCAAACGTAGACACAGATGGTTAATGAACAGAGAGTGTTGGGACAAGATAAAGCCTAATTCTTAGACTTCTGGAATCCCACTGCTGCTGAGTCTCCATAAGGTGGAAATAGTACTATGCCAAGGGCTCTTCCTGAGAGCAGCTTTCATGTGATAAGCAGCCCCCGTGGCTGGCTGGATAGATAACGATTTCATGTTTCGCATTTCTGAGTTTGGGGAGCTAAGATAGAGGGTATTATTTTTCCTCCAATCTGTAAGATACTGGGGGTGGGGTGTCTCTAGAATCCAAATGATACTAGATGAGGAGAATCTTGTTCCTAGGACATGAATCATGGGTTAAAGAAGTGTGTGGTATTCATATGACGAGAACACCAGTGGTCGCTCCAGGGGGGAGATAATCTCCATCATAACTTCCTCCATCAATTCTCTGAGACCAAGAGCTGCCCATTTATTGTCTTATGTAAGACATGGTGCAAACGAGCTTGAGGACAAGTCTCCACCACCAAGCCCCTTCTGCCTCAGATTGCCACCCCAAGCTTCTGCCTGCTCTGTTCTATGAACTACAGCACAAGTTTGAAAAGTAGAAGGGCATGGAATAAAATTTTTAAATCGAGAACCTAGTTTTGCTTACAGAAGCCTCACCTGATTTACGCTGCATACTCATCAACTAAATTAACTATCCCAGAAAGCTAAGCCATATAAATTTGACACGAGACTTCTGGTTAATCAAGATGGTGACATAAGATGCTCCAGAATGCCTTTGCCCCACAGAAACCTTGAAGAACTACCAAAACCTAGCAGAACTATCTGCCTCAACTCCAGAAAGTCGTTGAAGGGTTGCAGTAACTGGGCAAGTGCTGAGGAAAGAGAACTCAGCTTTATGAGCCTGGCAGGAGCACATGGTGCGCTTGCTGGCCCCTCGCCCATCGCCTCTCTGGTGTGGTATGGAGCCAGTGTTGTCATGTGGGTCCCAAGGCCCTGTTCTGGAGTGAGCAGATTAACCTCTGTGTATACCGGGGTGCCTGCATGTTGGTGCCAATTTATCAGGTGGTAGAGACCAGGAAACTCATCTCTGCAGTGGCTTTCCTCTCAAAACTGTCCTGCAGTGGCTCTTCTGCTCCTTTTATCTGAACCTGTAGTTAGGACTAAAGTTGATAGGTTTATGTCCAAGAGACTTTAAATCTTTGGGCTTGCCGTGTGTCAGTCAGGCCCTGAATCTCAACAGACTTGCAACACTCTCCAGTTCATTGGCCTCACCCAGGACAACTAGCTAGGAAATGATGATGGACAACAACCATCCCAAGGAACAGAGAGAGTCTACATCTGCAAGCAAGATAGTCCCACCCATCTGCCCTATGGGATCTAAGCCCCCTCTCAACTAGAGGCGGAGTGGATATCACCATCCCAGAATCCTCAGGACTGGAGAATGGACTATGGAGTAGAGTAGACTTACTGGTATTCTACCATTGACTTACTGTGATTCTAGCCACTCCAGTGCCACTGGAGGTTTTGAGGGGAGGGAGAGGGGAAAAATAGGTGTAACATGGGGGCATTTTCTGGACATTGGAATTGTCCTGAATGATGTAGCAATGACAGATACAGGCCATTATATATCTTGCCATAACTTACAAAATTGTGCGGGAGAGAGTTTAAACTATAATATAAACTATAATCCACACTTAGTGGCAATGCTCCAAAATGTGTTCATCAATTTTAACAAATGTACCACACTAACGAAGGATGTTGTTAATGTGGGAAAGTGTGGGAGGGGTAGGGAGTGAGGCATGTGGGAATCCCCTACATTTTTTATGTATCATTTATGTAATAAGTATCTTTTAAAAAAAAAGAAAAAAACTGTCCTGCAGGCAGAAGCAGCTTACAGACACCTAAAGCACTGTAAGTAACAATGAGATCCAAGGGGCTTGGACAAAGGATTACCAACTTTAATACCTCTAATAGATCACCCTGGAGAGGGGGAAGGTCTATTTCACAGGGAGTAGAGGGGGCATTCTGATTCTTTACCCAGAGGAACTCCTAAGGCCATGAGCCAGCACAAGCCTAAGACAAGATGCAGGTTAGAAAAGACAGAGATAACCCTATAATTCCCATTTGCTTTGGGCTGAACTTCTTGACACAAGGGGTAAACTCTGAAGGTGAGAATGGACCAATGAAGAGCCAATTTGCAAAGATTATGAAAGTTGTTTTTCACATTGGTTTGTTTGCTTTTGTTAGCTTCTGGCACTCAAGGAAACCTCTATTGTATCCCTAGATACAAATTTAAGGAACAGACAGCTAAGGGAATAAATCCCACAGTTAACACTTTAAACTATAAAAATGTACAGTGTGCAACAAAAGAGTACAAGGTAAACAAAGAAACAGGAAATGATGGCCCATCCAGAGAACTAAGATAACCATTCAGAAACCATCAATGAAGAAGACCAGACTTTGGACATTCCAAACTAAGACTTTACAAAAATCATCTTTACTACACTCAGGGAAATTAGGGAAAACACAGAGAAATAACCAAAGGATATAAAGAAAACAATGATTGAACAATATGAGAATCTCAAAAAAAAGATAGAAATTTTGAGAAGGAACTAAAATGAAATACTGGAGTTGAAGACCACAATAGTTGAAATGAATTATTCCCTAGAGGGTTTCAACAGTAGCCTGGAGCTGGCAGAAGAAAGAACCAATGAATGTGAAGACAAAACAATTGAATGATTCAGGGTGAGAAGCAGAAAGGAAACAGAATGGGAAAAAAAGTGACCAGAGCCCAAGAGTCCTGTGGGAAACCATCAAGCATTTGTATATAGAAGGAGATGAAAGAGAGAAGGGGCAGGAGGACTACTAAAAGAAAAATGGCAGAAAACTTACTAAATTTAATGAAAGAAATGACTATACACATTCAAAAAGGTATTTCTGTTCTTGTTCCAGTATTATGCTATTTTGATTGCTGCAGCTTTGTGATAAGTTTTAAAATTGGGAAACTGTGAGTCCTCTAACTTCATTCTTCTTTTTAAATAATGATTTTGGCTATTTGGGGCTCCTTACCTTTCCATATAAATCGATGATTGGCTTTACCATTTCTGCAAAGAAGACTGTTAGCATTTTCATGGAGACTGCATTGAATCTGTAAATTGTTTTGGTATGTTTGTTATGTTGTGTTTTCATTTTCATTTGCCTAAGGATAGTTCCTTCTTTCCCTTGTCATTCCTTCTTTCACCCATTGTTTGTTTAAGAGTATGTTGTTTAATTTTCACATATTGGTGAATTTTCCAGTTCTTCCAATGATATTGATTTCTTAATTCCATGTGATCAGAGAATATACATTGTATGATTTCAATATTTTTAACTTTCTTGAGACCTGTTCTGTTACCTAACGTGTCGTCTATCCTGGAGAATGATCCTTGGGGACTAGAGAAGAATGCATGTTTATTCCGCTGCTGTTGGGTGAAGTGATATATATGTCAGTTAGGTCTACATGGTTTATAGTATCATTTAAGTCTTCAATTTCCTTATTGATCTTCTGTCTAGATGTTCTACCCTTTATTAAAACTGGTATATTGAAGTCTCCTACTATTAATGTGGAACCATCTATTTCCCCCTTCATATCTGTCAATATGTGATTAATTTATTTTGGGGCTCTTTGTGTTACCACAAGGCTTAAATTTAACACCTTAAATCTATAAAAATCTATTTTGCTTTGACAGCAACTTTAATATCAAACGTAATTTATACCCTTATACCCCTCTGATCCCCACCTTTATGTATTCCTTATCACAAACTGCATATTTATATGTTCTGAATTGAAAACCATTGCTTTGTCATTACAATTTGTGTATTTGTCTTTCAGATCCTGTAGGAGGTAAAAAGTGGAGTTACAAATAAAAAATACATTAGTACTGATTTTTATATTTACCCATGTTATTATCTTTAACAGAGATTTTTATTTTTTCATAAGGTTTCAGTCAATTGTTTAGTGTCCTTTCCTTTCATTCTGAACAACTCCCATTATAAGCATTGCTTGTAGGGCTGGTCTTGTGACAAACTTCCTCACTTTTGTTCATCTGGGAAGGTCTTACTTTCTCCCCCATTTTTTAAAGTCAGTCTCACTAGATACAAAATTCTTGGTTGGCAATTGTTTTCTTTAGGCACTTTAAATATTTTGTCCCACTGCCTTCTTGCCTCCATGGATTCTGATGAAAAACCAGCACTTAATTTTATTGGGACTCCCTTGTACCTGTCATGTTGCTTTTCTCTTGAAACTTTCAGAACTCTCTCCCTGTCCTTTGCATTTGCTAATTTGGCTGCTATGTGTCTGAGCATCACTCTCTTTTAGTGTGTCCTGTTTGGGGTTCACTGGCTTTCCTGTATGTGTATAATCATGTCTTTCATTCAATTTAGGAAATTTTCTGCAATTATTTCTTTGACTATTCCCTCTGACCCTTCTCTCTTTCTTCTTCTTCTGGGATTCCCACAATGTCTCCGTAGGTACGCTTGATGGTGTCCCATGCGTCTCTTGGACTCTCGTCACCTTTTTCATTCTTTTTCCTCTCTGCGCCTCACCCTGAATCATTTCAGTTGTTTTGTCTTTACATTCACTAGTTATTTCTTCTGCCAGCTCCAGTTTTCTGTTGAAGCACTCCAGGGATAGTTCATTTTTCTAAATTTCCATGATTTTTTTTCACCTAAAAATTTGTATGATGCCAAGAAGGAGCTATGGCAAGTTGCAGATTTAAATACTTAACTGTGCCTATTTTGGTTAACAAGAATATCTGAGAATGTTTTGCTTTTAATAAGATAACAATACATGAGAAGACATACATACCCCACAAAGAAAATATCTGAAAAATAAATATGGAAGGAAAAGAGAAGGGACTCAAAATGGTACACTACAAAAAAATCAAATAAATTTGGCAGTAGGCAGAATGTATTGTGCCACAGCTAAAATAAATCTCCTTTAGATAAGCAGTAGAAATTTCCTGATATATAAAGAAATGCATGATTCCAAGTGGCGATTCAGTATTCCTAAGCCTGTAAATTTTATTTGTTGCCCATGTTTCTTGATGTGCAACAGTTGGAAGCACCTTTGGAGACAATGGAGAATGTGGACTGCTAAGTGATTTTCCATGCCTCTCCCTATGAAAAGGTAAGCCCTTGAAAAACATCCAAAATCCAGCACCCTCTGGTGCCTGCTTACGCTGCAGAGATGGTTTATTTGGTATTGTCTTACAAATGTACCTGGAGTAATAAGATTTGTATTTCTGCCCTTGGATTCCTGAGACATAAATCTCGAGCAAGTTTAAAATGCTGGCACGGAGATTTTATGAGAGCTGGCGTCCTGTGGTCTGTTCCCTCCATCAGGTGTCTGAATATAATGACTTGCAAAGAGCTTCAGGTGTGTTACTAGGCACAGGATGCCCTTTGCCAGCCATGATAGCTAGGTGAAGAGTCCACATTGCCCCTGCCCACTCCAACCACAGGTTAAACCTTCTGCAAGCACTTCAAGGACACCTCTCCTTTCCTTTCCATTTTAGTAAAATATCCGTCTTCTGTCCCTCCTGATTTTGGTAAAAATGTATGCCTTTGTGAAAAAAAGATACACTCATTGTCGATGTTTGTGCTGTTGATATGAATTCTATCAGTTTACCTAGTATGGAATATAAGGATGCCAATAAACACTTTAGTTTTTAAAAATTGAAACTCTCCTTCAGTGGCAATTCAAAAGGACAGGAAAAAAAGATTTGTACTAGACTTGGCAGCTTATATCTAGATGGGAAATTTTCACAATAAACAAAAACAAAACCAACACAATAAAATTTTGTTTTTTCTTATCAACCCTTCCCAGGTGTTCAAAGACTCATTCAAGGCTTCTGTAAAACTTTGGTGATACTTTGTCTCAAGTAATTTCCTCCTTTTATGCCTTCAGTTAATATTACAGGAAAAAAAAATTAAAATTTCCAGTAAGGGCAGCTTCTTGATTCAACATCTATAGCTACAAGTGACTTATCAAAATGTGTGTCAGTTGTTTAGTTTTGTGGAATGATCATTGTCCAAAATTGTTTTGTTCATTTCTGTACTCTTATTCCCAACCATATGTTTCCAATTATATTTTGAAATGATATCAGATGCACTTTTTTCTTCCCAGAAGTTCTCTCTCTCTCTTTCTTTTTCTCTTCTTTCCAAAGATTCTCACCACTAAAATCATCCTTCGGACTGAAGCTTATTACCCCATGAGGACAAGCACAAAAGAACCCATCAAGATCAGAATCAAAATCATGGCTTTGTGTATCAAAGTAGAATTCTCTTCCAGCCATAGCAGAAATATTGGTTTTGAAAAAAGCACTTTCCTTGCAAAAAAACTGATCCCTGAGAAAGCATATATATTTTTTAAATTCCAAAATGTGTATTTAAATATCAAGGGACGAAGCCTGGAGAATCCAAAGCACTAAGGTTATATCTTTAACCACTGAGTGAGAGAAATGTAGGGGCAGGTGCCTCGCTGACGGCACAGCAGAGGGAATCCAGAGTTCCGCCAGGAAGGAGCAGCCAGGAGGGGTGCTGGGAGGCCACACCCGCTGGGGAGGGGCTGCAGCAGGAAGCACGTGGAAACTCCCAGCTCGATTGGGGTGCTCTTTGCTCCTCTGAAACCGTTGGAAGAGGCAGGCTCTTTCTCCAAAAGGAGAAATGGATATGCACGAGTTGGCTGCAGAAACATAAAAAAGGCTGGAAACGGACTTTGGCCCAGTGGTTAGGGCGTCCGTCTACCACATGGGAGGTCCGCGGTTCAAACCCCGGGCCTCCTTGATCCGTGTGGAGCTGGCCATGCGCAGCGCTGATGCACGCAAGGAGTGCCGTGCCACGCAAGGGTGTCCCCCGCGTAGGGGAGCCCCACGCGCAAGGAGTGCGCCCGTGAGGAAAGCCGCCCAGCGTGAAAAGAAAGAGCAGCCTGCCCAGGAATGGCGCCGCCCACACTTCCCGTGCCGCTGACGACAACAGAAGCGGACAAAGAAACAAGATGCAGCAAATAGACACCAAGAACAGACAACCAAGGGAGAGGGGGAAATTAAATAAATAAATCTTTAAAAAAAAAAAAAAAAAAAAAGAAGCATAAAAATGGCAGTAAGAAGGAGGTAAGGAGATAGTGGAAGGACAAATACAAATTAAAAAAAAGTAAGAGCTTGATACTGCCCATTGAACCTGATGGGAGAGATGTCCCCCCCCCCCCATCTCTCTTTGCATTTTATTTAGAAAACCTGTAATTCTAAATTCTTGTTGTCTTTTTAAAATGTATGTAAATTTAAATTGTAAAATATTGAATAAGCCCCTCCCCAGTTTTACCACACAAGGTGGGGAGATGTCATCAAGGAAATATTGCCCCTAGCTCCCAGTTTCCTGGGGAAAGATTAGCAAAACTTGCAGGGGGTCCTGGCCCCAGTTTTGTAAATCCCCAATGTGCACGTCATGGCCTGTACCCCCTTAGCCACATCCAAGTGGCGAGCTGTCCTCTTTGTGCATCTCCTGAGATATGCGATGTCCTGGTTGAATGCTTATTCAGTAACACCACCTTTTCACTCGGCTGCCTTTGGGGAGAGGTTTTCTGGGTCAGGAGGAGATTTTGTTTTTAGTTCTGTTTCCCCACAACTGCTTCCAGATTGTCCTGGGCCTCAGAATGGTGTGAGGTTGCTTAGAAGTATCTCAGCTCCGGGCTAACAAGCCCAGTGGGGACACTAGCCCTGCCTCGGGCAAAGGAGAGCGAAGACAGAAAGGCACTGGAGGATTTACCCGCAGGAAGTGGGAGCCCTCAGCACTCTCAGCAAACAGCCTTGGGAGCGAGGCTGTAGGCTGAGACAGCGGAATGAGCACAATTAGCAGCTACAGTGACAGAAGGCTGTACGTGATATAGCATAAAAAATGAGCGAGCGAATGGATGGGTGGTCTTAGACAACCTCTCAAAAATTAGGTTCTTTTTTATCTTGTTTATTTTTAATTTATTTTTAAAAGACACATAGATTACACAAAATGTTACCTTAAAAAATATAGGAGGTTCCCATATGCCCCACTCCCACCCCCCACCCCCACTTTTCTCACATCAACAACTTCTTTAATTAGTGTGGCACATTCCTTGCATTTGATGTAAAAATTAGGGTCTTCCCAGCAAAATACAATAATACGTAAATTTTAAGGTTGTTCTGAGGTGTTGACATTATTATAGAACACATAGCACACTGTCAGCATTCAGAACGTGATAATGTCATGATTGCACTAAGTATAGTTGTTAGAAAAAATAAGATTGTGGCTCAGGTTATTCAATAGGATCATGTAAGTGTCCAAATTTAATTAGATTAGAATCATCTGTCCATATCATGTTTATGTTTTGCATACAACCATTATTGCAATAAAAGCAAAAGAAATTTTGAAAAAATTTTCTACTCCCTTGCCAGGAATCACATCAGTTTTATGGAGGCTATTTCGTCATGGAAGCCACAAAAGTCCTAATGATGCTAAATCCTAGCAGGTTGCCCAAGAGCTCTGAAACTAGGAGATTTCTTCAAGATGTGCGGGTGGAAGTGGTTGGCGTTTGGGAGGAAAGCTGTTCTCACTTGTGGGTCCCACAACAGTGGTCAGGCGTGGGGCAGGTCGAGAGTGTCATGGAGAGACCATGGCATTGAATAGTCAATGGGGGGAAGTGGACTTGACCCAGTGGTTAGGGCGTCCATCTACCACATGGGAGGTCCACGGTTCAAACCCCGGGCGTCCTTGACCCTTCTTGACCCGTGTACAGCTGGCCCATGCGCAGTGCTGATGCGCACAAGGAGTGCTGTGCCACACAGAGGTGTCGCCCGCGTAGGGGGGCCGCATGCTCAAAGAGTGCGCCCCGTAAGGAGAGCCGCCCGGTGTGAAAGATGTGCAGCCTGCCCAGGAATGGCGTTGCACACACAGAGAGCTGACACAAGATGATGCAACAAAAAGAAACACAGATTCCCGTGCCGCTGACAACAACAGAAGTGGATGAAGAAGATGCAGCAAAAAGACACAGAGAACAGACAACCAGGGTGGGGGGGTGGGGGAGAAGGGGAGAGAAATAAATAAATAAATAAATCTTTAAAAAAAAAAAAAGAAACACAGATTCCGGCGCCGCTGACAACAGAAGCGAACAAAGAAGACCACGCAGCGAATAGAAAAGAGAACAGACAACTGGGGCATGCGGTGGGGAGGGGGGGGGAAATAAATCTTAAAAAAAAAAAAGTCATTGGGAAGCAGCCAGGGCCACCTGTAAAGATGATCTGAACCAAAAGGGTGCAGTGTGGCCCTGAGAAGGCAGCATCAGCATCACCTGCGAGCTTGTTAAATACAGAGACTTTAAGGCCCCACCCCAGACATGCTGAACCAGCATTTACAGCTCACAAGGCCTGCAGGTACTTCATGGGCACATTAAAAGTCTGAGAAGCCCTGGCCTAGATCAATTTCTATGTCAGAATTCTAACATCTGCCTTATGTAACAGTCAATAACACTTATAATATGGTGGGGTTTTTTTCAATAAAGCTTACTTTCACATTATAAGACTTTAATACATAATTTATATAATAATATGAAGTTGCATGGGTGAATGATTTTAGAAATAGAGAAATGGGTAAATAAAAATCTTTTGAAACATTGTGCTACTATCAAGTAGGAAAAAGTGAAATCAACACTCCATAAATGTTCATGTTAAAAATTATGACTACTTTCAGAAATCAGTGAAATGAAGGCCATGGTTCTGAAAATAAAATATCTTTTCTGTTGTCTGTTGTCACTTTTTAAAAAAAACATTTATGTATTGCAGACATCCCTTTGTCACCAAGTCTAGACACTACTGTATAACATTTCCTATAAAAGAACAGGCACAACTTTCATTTTAGGATAATTAAAACAGTGTGCAAATAGATAATACTGGCATCCAAGATATAAATTCTTTTTACTTATTGAATGAGAATCACATTTTCTCTTTTAGTTAACTTGATCCACATATAGTACTGATTATTCTAATACTTCATCTCTCAAGATTCTTAGAAAACAATGCTTAGGAAAGTTCTGCTTATGATCACATGGTACTAGTGTTACTGTGTTTATGCCTCTGGGTCCCTCTCCAGACAGGGAACTTGTCTCCTTCATCTTTATGTAACCATAGCAACACTCATTGCCTAGAACATAGAAGAAACTCAATTAGTGTTATTGAATTGACAGTGAAAGGTTCTAGCAAATGTATACGCTCACTGTTCTGCTGGCTGGAACCAAGACTTAAACCCATTCCAAACCACAATTCCTAAATACTTGATCTTTGAGTTAATTGATTGCAAAGCCAATTTGGAAATTTAAGTTCATTGCAAAACCAATAAAACACAAACTGTGTTTTATTCTGTATTCAGAAAAACCCATTTCCAAGCAATTAGGCATTGTTATGTGGCATTTTTAAGTAGTAATGGGTGTTTTTCAAGCTTACTCTGTCTGAAACAAATTTTTTTCTTGAGCCTTGTTATTGCAGCATGGTCAACCAGCCATAAGTTGTTATAGTGATTTTTCTTTTTCCCATCCCATATAATTTAAATATTAGACTACATCTTTCATTTTAGTAACAACAGAAAAAAAATCAACACTGACTTTCTGTTCAATCTGGGATTCATCTGTGAAGGGTTAAAGAAATTTCACATATTTATTCATCTGAAATGTCAACCTTCTCCAGAAAATAATATTTAATTGGGGCACCATTTTATAATAAAAAAAACATTAATAAGCCAAGCAGTCAGGATATGTGTACAGTTTCCTCTTTAGGCACAACCAAATGTCAACATCTTCCAACACCTTGGTACTAAATGGGAACAAGACTTTAATGTGCCTCTGAACATTCCATTTTAACATGATTCACAGAAGTTTATATAACCCACTACATATATTTGCAACACAAATAACACTATTTTTAAGAGTGTGCCTAGAGGATGCTAAAAAAAAAAATCTGTTGGTTCTAGTCAAATTAGTTGTTCACTCAGTAAAAGAAAACATAATAATAAGCAATTGATCTATGAATTGATAGGTATTTAAGCTGAACTAAATAAATTAGTGAGTCAAATCTCGACTGGTGCTTCTGAAAAAATCACCCGCACTTGCTGGCTTTTGTGGTCGTGGTTTTCAGGATCATCAGAACAAGCAGAACTCCACCATGCTTACTGGCAGGGGCGGGTTCAATGACAGTACCCCAATTCAGGCACTTCTTAATGTTAATGCACATTCCCGTGGACAGGAACCCATAGAAGGCCTCTAGGCCCTGTTATTTTAGGTCAGGTGTGTCCCAAGTGAAGGAGGGTGGGCCTTAACCTGGATTAGAGGAGGCCTTTACACGCAATAGAAATTGAAACATCCCCACAGCCTGGGAGTCGTGAGAGGAACTGGGAGCCGGAAGTGGAGGGAGCCGGAAGTGGAGGGAGCCGGAAGTGGAGGGAGCCGGAAGTGGGTGGGAGAGGACATCGCCCTGTGAGGCGACGCGGTGATACAAGCTGAGGAACCCGGTAATACCCCAGTGGGCACGGGAATACTTCACATTCTCAGGGAGCAAGCATAGTTTTGCTGATTCCTCGACTTTGGACTTCTCCTGGCGTCCAAACGGTAAGTCAGTAAATTTGCATTGTGTGGTGATTGGGATAGTGGCCGGCAGCTGAGACACTGGCACGCCAACGCCAAGGAAGCGTGGAGTTAGTTAAAAAACACAGTAATGTCTCTGGAATACCTAGCCTTTGAGAACCTTTTGACTACTGTGATCCCTCGGTAGAGTTGCTACAGTGACGCTGGTAGGTGGGAAGCTCGATGAGGAGGAGGAGGGGGAGAGGGGCATTGAGTTCAGAAGCTCTGCACACGTGCTTTTCTCCCTTTCCTTAACCCCTTTATTTTTAGAGTGTTGCTAAGGCCATTGGTTACTACTAGGACAGAAAAAAACGTTAAACCTGTGGAAGCAGAAGTCCAAGTCTTTATTCAGCTCACCTCAGTGCATCAGGGACCACGTGGGGACCAGGTGGCTCTTTGAGCCAAAGCAGGCTTGGAGTTTTATAGGGGAGGAGAAGAGAGGAGTATGGCCTCGTGCTCTACCCCAGGCTGCAGATTTCTTCATCTTTACTGCAAATCTTGTGTTAGGAATGGTTGGAGATTTTTTTATTTTTTGTACCTTTTGTCAGGATCCTTGGTGGAATCCCATTGTGGCAACTTTCAGAAAAGTTCTTTTGAGGGCTATTTTTGTAATCTTTGCAGTGTATCCAGGTTCAGGGGAGGACAAGGTTGCAGAAAAAGGGGAAAGGGAAAAAAAAAATAGGAAAAAAGCGAGAGTAGACAAGGGTCACAGCAAAGGAAACGGGTTCTGTTTTAATCCGTTTACACTCCCTGGGAGTGCATCCATGGACTTCAAGTTTTTAGTTAATTTCTGCCAGTTACACTAGGAGAGAAGACTGTGGTCAAACACATGAAAGACTTTTCTGACCATTTCTTATTAAATAAAAAAAAAAGTTTCATTTTGGAAAGAAACAGGATTTATCTGATTTTTTTTTTTTTCTTTTTTCTTTTCTACTGCGCTATGATTCAAGCTCATCCTTTTTTGCTGAATGTTTTTTGGTCTCATCTGTAATTATTCTAAAGGTGTTTGGAGATACATAGAAGTTCAAGTTAAAGATTTTCTTCTCACATCTTTCCTCTTTTATGTAGCTTTAAATGGATAATTGGAATATGACAGATTTCTTCTAGACAGGAAGCTGAAGTGTTGGCAGAAATGGAAGTTGCTTTCTTTTCTATTTCCTAAAGTGTGGGTCCTTACATGACAGTAAATTGTACAGAAGATTTTGTTAATAGGTATGACTATATTGCACTTGTACTTTATGTTTATGACAGTTGTTAAAGGTATTAAATTTATAGTGGTGATATAAAGCTACGTTTTTCAGATATTTAAACTTTAAAATGAGTCAACTTAAAGGACAATATTAAAAAAATAATAGTACTGGAGATATGAGGATGTCATGTTAGAAAGCCTGATGGTGACTGACTGATAACTGAATTTTGCTGAGTTTTGGAAGATGATGGAGGAGGTTTTGCTCTTGTTTCTTCTTCCACAAATGGGCCTGGCTACATGGCCACCCCACTGCATTCTGTCCCTCACCTAGGCAGTGTGAGGGCTATCCTCCTTCTCTGTCACCCCAATTCTGAAATCCCAAGCATCGTGTTTTCAGTGAGATATCAGACACAAATTCCTTGCCATTCTTAAGACTGTCCTAGACTGCATTTCTGTGAGTCAGAATATTGTCTCAACCTGCCCTGTGCTGTGCTGTAGCACTTGACGCAAATCATAATATTAGATTTAAAAAGAAAACATTTCCTCTGAAGAGTTCAAGGTCTTGAGCTGAGGCTTTGAGTCAGCAAATACCTAGTGTTAACAAAAGGTACACAAGCAGAGGAAGAAAACAGTACCAGTGAGACTCGGTCAAGGATGGTGGTGTTGGAAGAGCAGGAGATGGCAAAAAGACACTGAAAAATTTGATTGACCTTCCTTCAGGGGTCTATTGCTATTAGATGTTGCCTCGCCACTGCAGAGGGACTACTATTTTGGGATGTGTACTTTGTGCCAGGGCCTTCTGCACATATCTCACTTATTTTTCTGCACTAACGACAGAGAATTATCACTTTTATGTGTGGCAGTCGAGCTAGCATACTGGAAGGAGCTGGCACTTTGTAAGAACAAGGACTCCTGGTTATCTGTGTGTGAGGAAGGGCAATTAGTAAAAGAGGATTAGCAACAGTGCTTGCTTTATGGGGAGCATATGAGGATTAAATGTGATGGTGCAATTACAGTTTTTAGCTTCAACCTCTAGGAAACGCTCGATGAATGTTAGTTACTACTGTTTTTACCAGAAAGGACATTGAGGCCTAGAGAAGGGTAACTTTTTGTCCAAGCTCATGTAACTCTGAAGCTTCGTGACTCGTGATGTGAGCAGCTAATCATAATGTAAATAACTGGGGCAGGAGATCTGTCTTATTCATCCTTTTATATCCAGCATCTAATAGTAGCTCAAAATTATTTGTTGATGTTTTGTACCAAAACAGCTTTCTCTGCATTGCTTCCTTTCTCTATTACTATTCTCTTTTGAAAATCAACTGTGCCTCTGTGTGGCTTCTTGAGAGATCCTGTTCAGTCCATTTCCATGGCTAGAAAAAGGCCAGACCAAAGAATGCTTTTCAGTTGAAGCCAGGGCTTGGGCTGGCAGCCATCTGCTCATGTAAAGATCCAAATAGCACCTCTGTGGGTCCCACAATGGAGAGGACATAGTCCTTCAATAGAATCATAGATGGCTATAGCTGGAAGGGATCTAAAGTTCAGCTGGCCCATTCCCCTTATTGCAAATGTAGTAGGATATGAAAACTCAATTTGCCCTTCCTGCTGCTCTAGAAGAAGCCATTCTGTCCATTCTTGTGTGAGGGTGATGTAACAGGACCTAGGAGTGAGAGGAATGAAGGCATTACACACCCTTCCTACAGGGAGAGGGCACCAACATTATGTTAACTTCAAAAACAAGAAAACAGTTTCCAGGTGCTGGAGCTTCTTTGTGTCAATCCCTTTCTGACGAAGCATCAAACGCTTTTATTGGTGGAGGGAAGAATCCAACAAAATAAATACTTCCAATCATGATAGCTCATTATGTTGAACCCAGTTTGATTGAAACATGGAACAATCCAGATAAATTATTATAAGAGAAAAAAAAATTAAAAATAGCTAGGGTAAAGCTGAGATTTTCCCAGCTGGGCTTAATATCCACCAAAAGTTTCTCTCCAATAATAAGGGATCTTCTCTATCTTGGTGGAGGGTCTAGAGCCAATTTACCTGTGTGAAATCAGGGACTCAGAAAAGGAAGCAAAGAAAATCTATTCCCTTGTGCTGCTTGTGTCTCTGGCTTCTATTAGGGTGTGGGCCTAGGGCACAGGAGGAAGCAGACATGCTTGTAATCAGGAACTGAAATAAGCCCCTCATCAGCTTAGAGGGACGAGGATCAGCCGTGCCCCTAATATCACAATGGGTAGGAATTATTGAGCATTGGTATGTGATGTACCGTTGGACTTGGGTCTTTGGGAGTATGATTGGGTGGCTTAAAAACCTGGAGATTGGAAGGCATAAGGAGAAAGAAAATGTTTCCTTCTCTGAGTGAACCTACGAATACAAACTCACATGCATACAGAGAAATCTAATACTAAGAAAGCCAACAAAATCAATGAATGTGAGGTAAATTTAGTCTAGGTGAAACTAGGAATGTGGCAAAGATTTAAAAATAACTACTTTGGATGCCCAAAAGGATAAGTGAAATGACAATCCCTAACTTGTTAGGGGAAATAACTGAGATATGGAATAGAAATGGATTTAAATTAGAAAAAGGAGATAGGAAATATTGAAGATGAAAAAATACATTCTTTAGAATAATTGAAAACCTGAATGCATGGTATAAACACAAGACTGGGCAAATCCAAATAGACAATTAGTAACCAGGAAAATAGTTCATATAGATTTACTTGAAGTCAAGCAGAAAGAAAGAAATAGGAAATAAATGTGAAAAATAGTCATGAAATATGGAGAATAGATTGAGAAGCTGCCTCATAAGTTTGATATTCCAGAAGTAAATAAAAGGGTGAATGACTGAAAAGAAACATTTTAAGAAATAGCTGGAAATTTTATGTAAATTAAGAAAGGCAAGAATACTTCAGTCAACGGTGCAATCAAATAACCAGGATTAATTAAATCCACACAAATTAGTAAAAAGAAATATTTAGTATAAGTGCACAATTTCAAGGATAAACATCAGATGGTAGAATGTACCAGATAAAAAGTGCAGTTCACCTAAGATGCATTGCAATGACAGTGCCAGGAGATTTCTCATTCTGAAAAATGGTGCCAGAAGAGATTGGTGACCAATCTCTGGTCTCAGGGATTGTTAGAACAAGGAGAAAAAACATTATTTAGGGCCTAAAAGATCAGAACAACGCTGAAACTGCTTAACCTAATTGACATTTATAAAATACTCGACTCAATAATGGCAGAATATGTGTTCTTTTCAAGGGACAGATGGAACATTTATCAAGAAAGACTATGTGCTAGGTCATAAAACAGCTCAATAAATTTCAAAGGGTTGAAAACATATGTAGGGGAAGCGGACTTGACCCAATGGATAGGGCGTCCGCCTACCACTTGGGAGGTCCACGGTTCAAACTCCGGGCCTCCTTGACCCGTGTGGAGCTGACCTATGTGCAGTGCTGATGTGTGCAAGGAGTGCCGTGCCACACAGGGGTGTCCCCTTTATAGGGGAGCCCCACGTGCAAAGAGTGCATCTAGTAAGGAGAGCTGCCCAGTGCGAAAGAAAGTGCAGCCTGCCCAGGAATGGTGCTGCACACATGGAGAGCTGACACAACAAGATGATGCAACAAAAAGAAACAGATTTCCGGTGCCACTGTTAAGGATAGAAGCGGTCACGGAAGAACATACAGCGAATGGATACAGAGAGCAGACAACAGGAGGAAGGGGGGTGGTTGGGGGGAGAATGGAAGAGAAATAAAAAAAAAAAATCTTTAAAAAAATGTAGTATATTCACTGATTAAAAAAAATAAAATCAATAACAAAAAATGAGGAAATCCCAATATATTTGGAAAGGAAGCAACACTCTTCTTTTAAGAACTTGTGTGAAAAAGGTGAAATGAGAAGGGAGATTAGAAAATCTTGCAAACTGAATGATAAAATACCGAAATTTGTGGGATGCTACTAAAGCACACTTTGAGGAAAACTCACAGCCCTAAAGGCTCATAAAGGAAGAAAGGTTCAAAACCAATAAACTGAACTTCACTAAAAAATCTAGAAAAAGAAGAGCAAAGTCAATCTGAAGAAAATAAAAGGAAGGGAATATCAAAGATAAGATTAGAAACCATTTAAATAGAAATGAACAAATAATAACAAATATCAAGCAAACCACAATGTGGTACATTGGAAAAAATCAATGAAATCTATAAACCTTTAGAGAGACTGACAGAGAGCAAGATTTCCAATTGAAGTAGGAAATAGGGACATCACTTATATGATGGTTAGGGGATGTTTTGAATATTTTCATGCCAATTACATTAATGGACAGTTTCTTTAAAGCACACACAGATTACCCAAACAATTCAGAAAGAAACAGAATCAGAATAGCCTTTAGATTGAATTTGCAATTAAATCCTTCCTCCAAAGAAAATTTCAGACCAAACAGCTATATTGCTGAATTCTAAGCAACATTCAAGGAAAAACAAATATGAACCTTAAACAAATGCTTTCAGCAAATAGAATACAATGTACTGTATAACATGTTTTATTAAAGCCAGAATACCAAAAATGTAAGAGGCTAGTATGAAAAACTAAAATACAAATACCATAATCCTTAACAAAATCAAATGCAACAATAATCAGTATTTTTTTTTTTTTTTTTTTTTAAAGATTTATTTATTTAATTTCCCCCCCTCCCCTGGTTGTCTGTTCTTGGTGTCTGTTTGCTGCGTCTTGTTTCTTTGTCCGCTTCTGTTGTCGTCAGCGGCACGGGAAGTGTGGGCGGCGCCATTCCTGGGCAGGCTGCACTTTTTCACGCTGGGCGGCTTTCCTCACGGGCGCACTCCTTGCGCGTGGGGCTCCCCCACGCGGGGGACACCCTTGCGTGGCACGGCACTCCTTGCGCGCATCAGCACCGCGCATGGCCAGCTCCACACGGGTCAAGGAGGCCCGGGGTTTGAACCGCGGACCTCCCATGTGGTAGACGGACGCCCTAACCACTGGGCCAAAGTCCGTTTCCCAATAATCAGTATTAAAAACACATTACAGTCAGGTGAGATTTATTCCATGAATACAAGGTTGGATTAACATTAAAAAAATAAAATTTAATGCATTCATTATATGAAAGAAAAATTATGGTAATTTTAGTAGAAGTAGAAAAAGCATTCAAGATCCAGTTCAAGTAGAGAGTCTTAATGGTGAAAACCTGAACATTTTTCACTATAACCAGGAGAGAAAAGAAAACATCCCCTCTCATTTCTATTCAGTATTATATTGGAGGTCATAGTTAATGCAATAACACAATAAAAAGAAATAAAGGTCAGAAGGCTAATTTAGAGACGGGATTGTACGTATGCCATCAATATGATTTTGTATGTGGAAAATACTGATGTATTATAAACAACTATTGTATATAGTGCATTTAGCATGATATAGAATACAGGTCAGTAAACTAATTCTATTTGTATATACTAGCAAAAAACAAATGCAAATTTAAAATACCCTCCAGAATATCTACACTGACATCATAATACAAAAAATATTAGGGATAAATTTAACAAAAGTTGAGGAAAAACTCTAGCCTGAAACTATAAAAAATTACTGAGAGAAATTAAAGTGAATTTAGATAAGTGAAAAGATACATGACTATGAATTAGAAGACTATATTAAGATCTCCATTCTCCCCAGATTGTCTCTAGATGGAATACAATTCCAATATCATTTTTCCAGTAAGCTTTTGCTTTTGACAAGCAATTCCTGAAATTTATAGGGAGTTTCAGAGGGCTTCAAAATAGACAAAACAACCTTGAAAAACATGAGTCCAGTGTGAAGACTCATGCTCCTCGCCTTCCAGAGTTATTATAAATCTTTAAGGAATCAAGGCTGTGGAATTAGCAGAAGAATACAGAAATAGGCCAGTGAAACTAAATAGAATGTTTGGAAATAGTCACACACATATATATGGTGGGATGAAAAAGTGCCAGAGTAATGGGGAATTTTATGGAGAGGAAAGACTTTCTGAAAAATAATGGTGAGGCCAAGATGGAGTGAGCCAACTGCAACCACCTCCTTCCCACTGATCACAGCTAAAATCTGTGGACAAAATACAAAAGCAACTACTCGAGGATGCTAAAAAGTGAACAATAGGCAAATTGGGAACTGAAATGAAAATTTGAATAAGGTCCTGTAATATGAGTGAGTTTCAAATTTTTTCCTTCTTGGTCGCTCAGCTTTGACAGGAGGGCAAGCTGAATCCTGGAAATCGCAGTGAGTGCTGACAACAAAACTCTCAGAGAAACTCCGTTTCTAGCCAGAGAACCCATAAAAGGGCTACTTAATGGCAGCATCTGGAGGGTATCCATGTCACTTTCTTCTTTTTCACCTTTCTCTCTCCTACCAGTCCAGATGCAGCTGAAACCCCAAGAGGAGACTTCTCTTTCTGATCAGAAAAACAGAACAGAGGCCCCTTTTGCCCACAGACGGTGAGGGCGTTCCTTTTATTTCCCCCTCTCTCTTTTCTGTTGCTACTTCAGCCGGCAGTGGCGCCTAGTCCCATGGAACTACATGACATTATGGGGGCATAAAACCAAGAGAAACTTTTGTCTTTCTAGCCAGAGGAATCAAGATCGGGGGTACCTGGGCACCATAGAGTTGGGGGTGGGGAAGGGCATTGTTCTCAGATGTAGCAAATAAAATTACAGACCATCCAGTAAAATGTGAATTTCAGGTAAAATTAATACGTTTTTAGTATAAGTATGTCCCATGTAATGTTTGAGACATACTTATACTAAAAAATCATTTTTGGTGTCTCTTAACTGGATATCCTTTATACTATGTGGCATCCTAAATGCTATCTGGCAACCTTATTGTGGAGTTAATTCTGGAGAGGAGAGAACTGGAGGAGGGCATCCCCTAATTCTTTGTATGAGCCATCCTGAGACCTGGGCTCACCCCTCAGTTGTGCATGCATAGAATTGACCCAGGGGAACAGAACAAACCATCTGAGAACTTAACTACAGTGTGAACCACCTTCCAAGTCCCCGACTAACGCACCTAGGGGTGCACGTGCCAGCACACTCAGTCCAATAAAGGCTTTGAAGACTGAGCTGATACTGGAACAGCCACCCAGAGTGCAGGAGAGAATGTATGGTCTGAACCTAACCGATTGTTTCCCTGCATACCAATTACAAAAAATAAATTTAAAACAAATGGTGATGGAACAACTGGATATCTATATGGAAAAAATACTAAACCTGAAGGCATTGGGGACCTAAACATAAAATCTGGTCATAAAACTTTTAGAATAAAAGAATCTTGTATGATCTTGGGATACACAGTTCTTGGACAGGACACAGAATGCATTAAACTTAATATATTGGACTTTTCACAGTCAAATGTTTAATCATCAACAGATATGTGTCAGAAAATGGAAAGTCAAGACACAGAATAGGAGGAAATAATTGCAATACCTATGTTTGACTCAGGCCTTGTCCCGTGAATAATATGAAAAGAATTTCTGTATCTTAAGAAAAAGAGCAAAAGACTTGCTCAGGCACTTCACAAGAAATGGCCAAGGTAAAGTATTTACCATCATTAATCATTAGAGAAACGTGAATTTAAATCATAGAGCTACCACTCAACACTTATTGGAATGACTAAAATGAAAAATACCGACAAGACTGAATGTTGGCAAGGCTGACGAACAAGCAGAACTCTCATACATTGCTGGAGGGATGAATCAGTGCGTGCTACTTTTGAAAACATTTTGGCAGTTTCTTATAAAGTTAAACATATATCCACGCTATGATCCAGCAACTCCTAGGTATTTCCATAAGAAAAGTGAAAATATATGTTCATACAAAGATTTAGTCATTGGAGTTTTATTCTAAATGACCAAATGCTGGAAGCCATCTAGAAGTCTATCCTCAGGAAAAGGGATAAACAATCTGTGGTGTATTGATGGAGTGATTGCTACGTAGCAATACAAAGGAATGAACTGTTGATACCCTCCCTAATGTGGATGAGTCTCGAGAACATCATGCTTAAGTGAAACAAGCCAAACAGAGAAGAGAGCATACTGCATAAGGGCATCTGTATGATGTTCCAGAACAGTCAAAACTTTCATGAAGGAAATCCGAACAGTTGTTTCTGGAGAAAGGGGTGAACAGGGTCTGATTAACAGAAGGTTTTGTGTTTTGATAGAGTGTGTCTTACACAGGTCTATGCATTTGACTCAGCGCTTCAAATTGTGACACTATGTGAATTATTTGGTTAAAAAAAACCCTCATGTAAATGTTGAAAAGATCAGTATTATTTCCTTTCATTCTGCATAAAAACCCTGCAAATGAGGTGGAAACCAAGACACAGAAGAGGAGACTGCAACTTTAGTTCACTGATGTGGATTGTTTCTGGATATATTTTTAAACAACAAATTAGGAATTTTTAAAAAATTCTCATTTGAAAAAATGGCAGATTATGTGGAAAGAAATGCATAGAAGAGAAAACTCACACGGACAATAATTATGAAAGCATGTCACAATACAGTGAGTCAAGGAATTACAAAATTTAACAAAGGAAGGCACTTCCATTCCCAAAGAATGTTAATATCGTGTGCTGATGGGAACACACATAATTGATATAATTCCTTTGGTGGGCAGTTGGCAATGTTGAGCCAAAGTAGAGACGCGCTTAGCCCTGCCATCTAGGTGCTCTTCCTCCATGTGTTTTTATTGTAGAGCAGAAGTTCTTAGCTGTGGTTTCACGCCAGAATCTCTGTGTTAGAATATGGTATAATGAACATTACTGTGCACAATTCTTTGTGCATCAAGTGGGAGAGATTCTGCAGGGGAGAGTCAGTTCTTTAAAAAGAGCAATGCTTGCCCCCCCCCCCCCCCATCTGATTCAGTTGGTTTGCTTTAGGTCTAAGTTGAGGAACCCTGAGCTTCTCTTGGGGAACTTTTTTTTTTTTAAAGATTTATTTTTATTTATTTATTTCTCTCCCCTTCCCCCCCGCCCAGTTGTCTGCTCTCTTTGTGTATTTGCTGCGTCATCTTTGTCCACTTCTGTTGTCAGCGGCACGGGGATCTGTGTTTCTTTTTGTCACGTCATCATCTTGTGTCAGCTCTCCGTGTGTGCGGCGCCAGTCCTGGGCAGCCTGCGGTTTCTTTCACGCTGGGCAGCTCTCCTTACGGGGTGCACTCCTTGTGTGTGGGGCTCCCCTACGTGGGGACACCGCTGAGTGGCAGGGCACTCCTTGCACGCATCAGCGCTGCGCATGGGCCAGCTCCACACGGGTCAGGAGGCCCGGGGTTTGAACCGCGGACCTCCCATGTGGTAGACAGACGCCCTAACCACTGGGCCAAGTCCGCCACCTCTTGGGAAACTTTTGACAATCCTTATGCCTCAGTTGTACTCCAGAATTTTTACTTTGGGTTCCAAGCTTTGATTAAACAAATTATAAAATTGTGTGTAATAGGGAAAAACTGGAAGCAACTTAGAAGTTCTTTGATAGGAGAAGGCACAAATGCATTGTAGTATATACAGGTGATGAAATCTCTTTTCCACTTAATGAATTATCCCCTCGTCTATCGGATCAGCATGTCTGTAACTCAAACAAATAATTTCGAGTGAAAAAAAATACAAAAGGATATATCCAACATGACACTATTTGCATAACCAAGACTTATTGAAGAGTACCATTTATTGTTTACAGGTGAATATATAATAAAAGTATAAAAGCTCACGTGGGAATAGTAAAAACCACATAAGAACTAGTTGTTACACCTGGGAGGAAGGAAAGGCATGAGTATGGGGAGGAGTATGTTAAAAACACCTCTATGAGTAACAGAAAAACTGTCCAAAGCAAATAGGGCAAAATGCTCAAGCTTAGGGGAAGGTACAAAATGGTCTGTAATAACATTCTCTGTATGTTTCTATGTGTTTTAAACATATTTTACGATTGGAAACCATTTCTAATCAAAACTAATGAAAATCTAACCAAAAAGAAAGTATCAGCATTAAGATATAAACCCAGATATAACTCCTAAACAATTGTCTTCTTTTTTCTCCAGGCATGACTTTATATACTCTTAATTTTCTCCAGAAATGCCTTACTTCTCTTAATATCGTTCCTGTAATTCCTTGCTTTTCTGTCCTTTACTAATTATTCTTAATACAATAAGCTTAATACAACAAAGGAGGAAATGTGTTACCTACTTTGTGTCTTCCATATGGTTTACTCATCTTTAGAGAAAGTGCCATGTAATAGATTCTGGTTTCACTGTAAAAATGGAACGTGTCCGCTAAGTGTTAGAATCTGGTTGATTCTTCATTGCTTCCAGACCCTTATAACCAAGCAAGATGAAGTGTGAACTGAGGATGCAGTTCCGGATATTTGACTTGTGCTGTGGCCTTTGGGTATTTCCAGTGAAGGTTTTCACAAAGAGATTCTCAGCTTACCGTTAGAGGTTGGGTAGGTAAGACTTCACCATAAGTGGAACTTTTTCCTTGACCTCAACACACTACTTATTTATAAAATAACACACTACTTATTTATAATTTATAAAAACTTCGTCTTCTTTTCTTTGTCTTGTTTGCATATGTCATTCTGTGGCAGTCAAACTCCTCCTTACATCGTAACTGAGAATGTAGCAAAAGAGGTCTGGCACTGAAAATGCATTTCAAAAACAGTTGCTGCTTTATAAAACTGAAGAGTAGCAGTTATCTTAGACTGGAACATCAAGTTAGAATTACTGTTGACGCCGTACGCCAAACATGAGACTGGAAGATTTACATATATATATATATATTTTAATCCACAGATAGTGTGAAGGAGCATTCTTAGTTCCCTTTTGTATAAAAGGAAACTGAACTTAGAGATAAAATTTTCCTCACATTTACACAGCTTGTGTATGGGGAACCCTATATTTGTACAGCATGTGTCATGCCACAGTTCATGCCTCTCCATCTTCCCAGTTATTCTTTCAATTCCACAGTTCATGCCTCTCCTTTTCCCAGCTGCTCCTTCTATCCTAGAGTTCACTGCTCTCCATTCTCCCCAGATGCTTCTAATTCAGAACCATGTTGGAAGTTCCCTCTGTCCTACCTGAACTCCTCAGTTTTCTCTCATGTATCCCATGTTTTTGTACCAAAACTGCCTTGGGTGTAAGGATATCACAACTGGAATATATGGGATTTTACTTGTAGAGAGAGAGACTTGAAATCAGATCTGCTTTTTGCAGCTGTGTGATGTTGGACAAATGACTTAACCACTCTGGGCATGTTTTTTCATCTATAAAAATAAATACCTCTTTCATAGGATTGTCATGATATAGAATGAGATGACTTTTATGCAGTGGCCATTATCCAACACTCACTTGGTAAATGTGGTTTTCCCTTCACTGCTGTCTAACAGCTGCACAGGGTTTCCAAGTAGCATCATACTGTCTTGGCCTTCTTTTGCAGTTGCAGATATCTGTATCTTTATCGATAGAGATAGATATACAACAGTTGCTAAGCTAATGCTTTTTCATATAAAATTTGGACGTTTCCAATCTCTTTAATTTTTTAAGTTGAACTTTTTAACTTGCTTTAATTTCTTATTTTTGAATAATTTTAGATTTAGGGAGAAATTGTCAAGATAGTCCAGAGATTTCCCATTATACCCCACATTCCGTTCCCCTAATCCTGACTTCTTACATCACCATGGTTCATTTGTCACACCAAAACATGAACACTGGTAGAATACTGTAAACCAAACTCTCAACTTCATTTGGATTTCTCCAGGATGTGCACTTCAGTCTTTACTGTCCCAGGAGCCCATCCCGTTTCCTGCGTTTCATGTTCCAGTCAGTCTCCTTTGCCATCTCCGATCTGTGGCAGTTCCTCAGTCTTTCTCTGTTTTTGATGCTCTTGACCGTTTTGAGGAGTAATTTGTGTTTTGTAGAATGTCCCTTAATCTGGGTTTGTCTGATGCTTTTCTAATTATTAGCAAGGATTAAGGGCTTGGGGCAATGATACCACAAAGACGAAGGATGCCATATCAGGGGTATACGATAAAGATTGTTTTAAGAGCCTTGAAGCAATAATTTGCTAATAGAGAGTGCTTTGTTGTTCTGCAAGTCTTTGAAGCATGTAGAAACTACTTCTTTTTTAGAATGTATTTGCTCAGAATATGTCTTGTTGCACGTAACATTTTTGGCTCCATCTGAATCGTGCTATGTCATACACCTTGAATAAGACTTTTGAGCAGAAAGGAAGCTGTAAGGATTGAGCTATTTGGCAAAAACAAAGAAACAAAAAGGCAGGTGGGTGATGGATGCTTTGGAAAAAACTGGCTCGCTCAGAGACATGCATTTTAACTCTTGGCTCTGAGACCGGCCCTGCCATCATGATTCTGTTTTCCTAACATCTGTTATAAACAGCTGTACTGTCCTGCAAACAGTGCCACCTCATGCGCATATAGAATAAATTTTCCCGGGCATTTGTGTCTGTGTGTGTAGCCCAGGAGTCAGCTCAGCCTGGGATTTGGGCCTGCAAAAACAGAATGATTCTTTCCACTTTGAGAGGGAGTAAGTAATTGTGAAACTTTAGCTTGCTTGAAAGGACACTTAAAATGCACACATTTCCTGTCCAGAGAATTCATCCAGCAGATATCACAAAGCAGTATTCTTAAGTGTCTGAATGCTAGTGCCTGGACTTTGAGATTTTTACAGAGCAGTAATAGATTTACACATTCTCTTTCCACCTTTTCCTCTCCTTTTCTCACTCCTCCTCTCCTTAATGCCTCCTTAGGCTTTCTAATCTGAATGCATCCTGCCACTTGCTCTACGATGGAAACCATGCTTCCGTATGTCTTCCCTGACCTCATTCAGTGTGTGTGAAAGCCCTATAGAAGTGTCACTTCCAGGATCATGGGTAAGCACTGACCTCCTTGCCGTGCTGTTACTGCTATATCCTGGGACTCTCCTGAGCACCCCACTTCCTTTTGGACTCTGACTTTCCTTTAATCTCCCTGGAGCCCATCCTTGGCTGGTTTCTCCCACCTCCCTTCATGATACCGCTCTAGCTCCTTATCTCATGCCAAACTATGGTGTTTCATGAGATCCAGTCAAAAATTCCAACTCTTACCTCGCTACACATTTTTCTTGTTACATTGTTTTGCTTTATTGTACAAAATATTCATAAATGACTCCTCAAGTCACTGAGTCCAGTTCTGCTTGGATGGTGTGTTACTCAGGGTTCCTAAGGAAACAACTGACAGGAGACACCTGTAAAGAGTATGACATTTTATAAAATTCTCTCATGTGACTGTAAAGATGCCCAAGTCCAAATTCCTCGGGGCAGGCTGCAACCAGGGGCTCTGATGAAGGTCCTTGACGAGTTCACGGGAGATGCTGTCCTTCTGAAGTACAGGTGGGTGTTCTCTCTCTCAGTGGTGAAATCACCTCATCCTCAATGATGGATGGTTTTCCTACTCTACCAGTGTACGTTCCAGTTTTTACCTGGAAACTTACTGTCCCTTCCACGGCTTCCTCTTGTTAAACCACAACAACCACAACATTGAAACAAAACAAAAAAAACAGAACCTTTTCATTCTGGAACTCTTTTAGATATGCAGAAAAGTTGCAAAACTAGTCCTGAGATTTCCCGTTTATCCCTCCCGCAGATTGTAACAGAGGGTTAAGAATTAACAAATAATTACAATTACTAAATCATTATATAGATGCCTTTATATTATAAAACAACAAAAGGTGAATACCTGAAATGACTGAAGCTGGCTAGAGTGGGCCCACCCCTGTTTATGGTTACTCTGGACTTAGCCTCACCCTTGTGTATGCTCACTAATAGTGACGGTAATTCTAGATTGAACTCACCCTTGTGTATACTTACTATTGGGATGGTAACCACTCCACCCACCTCTGTTTAGTATCTGTATGAAAGACTTGCAACTGACCTTTGTTCTGTTGTGCCTGACCTGGTTTGCTACCCCACCCCATCTGTCCTGTTCAATTCCTTAGGTTTATTAATGAAGGCACCTGTGTTCACCTCCAACCCAGTTATTCACTGGCACCCAGATGTTATAAAATATAGAATATTTGCAGAATATAAAATATAGATGTTATAAAATATCAGAGAGGCAGTTTGGGGCCACGAGGCCACTGTGCTCCATTGCTTGCTTGTGCAAATAAATACTTTCCCTCTTTGAATCCCTGTTGTCTCTAGAATCAGCTTTAAAGATGCATTGGGAAGAAGGAACCCGTTTTTGCTGGGTGTCAGGATTCTCTAGGCTAACATCTTATACCACAGCTACGGAACCAACATTGTCCTCCAAGTTCTTAGGATCACAAATCCTTATATTGCTGGCATTAGCATGAGCTGCCTGGAAGAAATAACCAGCAGCTCCTCCTCGTGTAGGGAAGGAGAACTGAAATATTCACCTACTGGCCTTGTGTAAAGTAATTTCCTTTGCAAAATAAAACCCACACTGAATCCTTAATAATGTTAAAAAATTTTTTTTCTAAAATACATTAGCCTGAGTACAAAGCATAATTTTTCTAAAATAAGTTGGGGATCCAGTCTCAGCCCTGTGACAGGCTGACCCTGCACACTAGCACACTAATTGATTGCCTGGTGGTCTTTGTATTCCCAGTGCAATTCTATAGCAAATGTCTCTTCCATTAGTGTCCTGCTGCTGCTGTGCACTTCCCAAGAGAGACAGCAGCGTGCACTAGTCACCCGCGGCCTGCCGAACCGTCTCACCCCAGCCTTCCCATTCGGTACGTCGTTTGCAGTGGCTCTTTTATCACCCCTAAATCTCCCAGAAACAGTTCCAGTTCTGGTTTTCATAA
Organism: Dasypus novemcinctus; assembly: GCF_030445035.2. NCBI lineage: Eukaryota > Metazoa > Chordata > Mammalia > Cingulata > Dasypodidae > Dasypus > Dasypus novemcinctus. The sequence continues at coordinate 8,350,736 of NC_092216.1, read as the reverse complement.
TTAAGTAGAAAATACACAAACCGTATTTTAAGCTTTTGCATAGTATTTTTCCTTCACACCCTGAGTTTGATGGTGGGCTCTCTGAGAGCAGAGGCTGAGTATATCTTTATTACTATAATAGCATGATCACTCATGTTTAGTGATTAAAAATATGTGATTTTATTAAAACATACTACACATGTTAAATACCGAATCTACCTTGAGTGACTTTACCACACTTTACCTAATGTTATTCCTATAAATCCTCAATAAAATGAGCCTGAAGCTGGGGAGCTGCCTCACAAAGACTTGAAGGACAAGTCCTTCAGTGGTAAGTCCTCTAGCCTCAGAGCTAAGTCCCTGTGATGGCACATCTATGACAGCTTTGTCACAATGCATCCATCAGCAAGAAGCAGCTTACAGCAGTGGGCTCTGATTTTCATTGTGGTCGGAATTTGTTCATTTCCCACATTTAGCTTTCTCTGCAGAATATAGTGGGGAATTGAGACAAATATTCAGATAGTTTATAAGATCATAAATTTATCACAGTTATTTGAATATGTGAAGGTGTTAAAAGAAAGAGATTTTAATCTTTTAAATGGGAAAAGAGGTGGTGTAGAGTATTAATTTTTACTTATTTGAAATATTGATATATAGTTTTAATATGTTAAATACAATAAAGCCAAGACTTGGTATAAAGAGAGCAAAATTATATATCTGTGATCAGAATAGGAATCACAGGCCAGTAATTTATTGATGAATTAAATTTACATATGCAAATAGTTTTTGAGGTAAGAGTGATCAAAACCAAATGCTGAATTTTCGAAAATATATTTATTTCTGAGATAATATGTATTCTATTAAAGTATATTACTGGGAAACAGATGTAGCTCAACCAGTCGGGCTCCCATCTGCCATATAGGAGGTCCAGGGTTCAATGCCTAGGGCCTCCTGGTGAGGGCAAGCTGGTCCACACAGAGTGCTGGCCCACATGGGAATGTAGCCCCACGCAGGAGTGTTGTTCTGAGTGGGAATGCTGCCCTGCATGGGAAAGGTGCCCCATGCAGGAGCCAGCCAACACAGAGAGCTGATGATGCAACAAGAAACAAAGAAGAGAGAAAATAAGACAATGTAGCAGACCAGGGATCTGAGTGTTGCTGTGGGGGGAGTGGGGGGCGGGGGCGGTGGGGTTGAATGGGACCTCATATTTTTTTTTAATGTAATTTAAAAAATAAATAAATAATAAAAAAAATAAAAAAAAATAAAAAAAATAAATCTTTTTCCCATTTAAAAAAAAAAAAAAAAAAAAGAGTAATCGCCTCTCTCCTACTCTGCATGGTCCCAGGATCCACCTAATGAGAATACAAGCAGACACTGAAGATCACACAGGAAATAGACACAGAGAGCAGACAATGGGGGAGCGGGGTTGGAGGGAGAGAAATAAATAAAACTTTTAAAAAACCACATTACTAATAATATAAATCACTCACAAATGATCTGTCAGTGTTTCATGTTTAAATTAAAAGTGACATCTAGTATTTGAGAAATTGTACATAGTCAAGTTATATTTGAAAATGAGTAGCTCATTTCCTTTTGTCATTAGAAAACATTTGTTTTTCTATTTTAGGATGTGTTTCACATACCTGCAATAAAGAATCAAGGTTGCTAAATATATTTATTGAGTGCTTGCTTTCATGACAGTTGTTAAACCCATAGGCTTCTTAACACCTATCTGTTTGTCAGGTGATAGAATGTTTTCATTATCTGTGTCAAAATTAAGTCATTTTAAAGCTAATAGAGATTTTAAGATATCAGCCAGTTGGTCCTCCCACATTTGACATGTACTTGGAAATTTTGAATAACAGCGCTCTGCCACATGGCAAGAAAATTAATTGTTGGCAAAATACTTAACATTTTTCAAATGGAAGACATTGGGTTCACACACATTCTCCCAGAATGGGAGACTGGAAATGGAGCGTTTGTTTGTTTGTTTATTTGTTTTAAGATTTATTTTTATTTATTTCTCTCCTGTTCCCCTGCCCCAGTTGTCTCTTCTCTGTGTTCATTCACTGCGTGTTCTTTTGTCTGCTTCTGTTGTTGTGAGCGGCATGGGAATCTGTGTTTCTTTTTGTTGCGTCATCTTGTTGTGTCAGCTCTCCGTGTGTGTGGCGCCATTCCTGGGCGGCTCTCCTTATGGGGTGCACTCCTTGCGCGTGGGGCTCCCCTATGCGGGGGACACCCCTGCGTGGCAGGGCACTCCTTGCGCGCATCAGCACTGCGCATGGGCCAGCTCCACACAGGTCAGGGAGGCCCAGGGTTTGAACCGCATACCTCCCATCTGGTAGACGGACGTCCTATCCATTGGGCCAAGTCCACTTCCCAAAATGGGATGAGATGCTGTTTTAATTCCCTAAAGACTTGCTGTGTCCATGGATTCCATTCTTTATTAATCCTCTCAGTTCACAGTTCATTTATGGGATGAAGAAAGAGTGTGGGCAGTGGCCCTGGACTGCTGGGTCTCCGTTCTGGCCTGTACAAACAGCGCCGCAGACGTCCAGGTCTCAGGTTCTTCTGCTGGGCTCTTCATAAGTGACGGTAACATTCCACAACCTGAATGAGTATGGATTTTGCCGAGGCGTTGATTCAAATGCTGCGGGAGTCTGGTCTGCAGAAACGAGTGCCTTGGCTTCCCTGTGATGCCAGCAGCTCTCCAGGCAGCCTCAGGTTGGCGTGGCTTTTGTTTTCTGCTTGTCATGGTCAAAGCCGTTTTTCTCGTGGAGTTACTTTACTGTCCAGATGTTGAAAAAAGGTACCGACACTATCTTTGTGGTTTGAAGTATTCATTGATTTGGCAGTTTGCCAAGATCTCAGCGAAAGTCAAGGCTCTATTCCAATAACACATATTTGTATCACTCTGTTAGTTTACAAGATATTTCCACTGAAATTATCCTTATTAATCATCATGAACAGCATGTATTTATTTGCTGTTTTCATAGTGCTTTGTTTCTCATCAACTAGGGCACATTCACCACTTATTTTGCATGTGTCCATCTGTGTGTGCAAACCTGTGGGTCTTTAATCTTAAAATAGGAAATTTGCATTTTTAATACAGTTAAGAAATACCAATGATATGATTATGTTGAACCTTCAAGAAGCATCAGAGTCTACAAATCAACTTAGGAAGACAGCAATTACTGAAAACAATGAGGGATGCTCAAATGATTTCAGGTTAATGAAAACAGGGCTTGACCTCAGTGCCCCACTGGTCTTTGCTGGCTGATATGACCTGGTCAGAAATTCCCAGTGGTGTGCTGGCTTGTCAATAAATAAGTCATGAGTGCTGATATCTTTATTTTCTAAGCTAAGGCAGAAGACAGGCTTTCTGTGCTTTGGAAATCAATGTCGAAGTAACAGGTTCACAGTCAAACAAAAGGTCTACGCCTGTATCATCCGAGTCAAATTGATTAAGCATTGAATATGTATCTTAATTTCAAGGATGCTCTTTTAGGAATGTCTTTATACTTCTGAAGCTAATGAATAAAACGAGAGAAAGAAAAGGGAAAAATTCAATACAATCAGTTAATAAATTAAATTATCTGTCCCTTGAGGAAGGATTAAATATGTATTTTCTTGGTAGCACTTTTGTAATGGTATCTATGTTGTTATGTGCACATCCAATTTTATTACGTAATATACATTGGTTAATAACTAATCTAAAATTAAAGAGTATAATACAGTGCTTCTATTTATAATGCAAGATGTGGACCTAATTTAGGCTTTTTGTGTGAACAGAATGTAACAACCATACACAAAGTTGAGGTAAGCAAATATGAAGTACCATCAAAATTAAGTAACTGACTCTTAATATTTCTGACTAAACTCATTTATCCCTTTCCCCAGTAACCAATTTGATGGTGTCCACATGGCTCAATGCATGGGAAATTTGGTACAATTGGTCAGACTCCAGCGTGCAGCACTGGGACTGCTCCCAGGCTCCTGGGAGATTCCACAGCCGCCCATCAGTCACCAGTGCGTTTCCCATCTCCACCTTCGGCCTCCTGAGCCCCTGCTTCTGTGGTCCATTTCACCCGAGCCCCTCGGTAGGAGAGAGGGGATGGGTCACTCCTCTCTCTCCATCTCACCAGCTTCATGCAGTCTTCAGCGGGCCTCCGCATTGCTGTCAGCAAGACCCCAAACCGACTAAATAGTGAAGAATTTAGGTAGACAGCCTAATTTTGTTCTGCATGACTTAAGAATTTTAACATCTTTCTGTTCAGGATTTTTGAGTGAAATGATCAAATTGTGGCTTTTATCTGTAGAAAAAAATCTTTTTATATAAGTTCAAATACGATAAATCATAAATATGCATAAAGTCATACTGAGAAAATGACCGTTTAACCCTTTTCCTGTGCGTGTAAACCCATGGTAAGTAGGACCTTTCAGTGAGGCTGCTTCAGTTGAGGTGTGGCCCACCTCGTTCAGGATGGGTCTTAGTCCTATTGCTAGAATCCTTTGTAAATGGAATGACTACAAGGAGAGGAAAAGAAAGCCGTGGAAACCAGAGGCTGAAATGAGTGGACCCCTAAGAGAAGGGAGAGCCAGCAGAGGCCGCCAGGCGCCTTGCCGTGCGGAAGCCAGTCTTTAGGAAGGAGCTGTCACCTTGGTGGTGCCTTGATCTGGACCCCCATTGTTCAGCCCCACCCTTTCCATGGTGTTTCCTTCGAGCCACAGAGGAAATGAAAATAAGTAAATGTTGAGAAATAATAGGTTCTTCATTCATGGATTATTGTTTTTATGAACCTGATTATACCTTTCCGGTTTTAGATAAGCAAGTTTTTGTATAAATTTTCATTTAGAGAACAATATTGTTAAGTAAAATAATGCCATGATCTTTTAAAAGCAAATATTGGTTTCTGTGATCCTAGAAATGTCTTCAAAATACTGAAAAAAAAAAAACCAAAAATCCGAAAAACAAAATTAGGACAGTTTATAGAAGAATTCAGACTAATAGCTTAGAATTTTTAAGCTAGAAGAAACATTAGTGATCATTATACCAACATGCCTCATTTATTAGCTGTATTTACCCAAACTGAATAATTTTTAGGTTCAAAAAAGCTGTATTTTTAAGATTATAGACTTTGGTCACAAATGATTACTTCTGTTTATAATGAAGTTAATTATTGAGATCTCAAGTATGCTTTTAATCTTCCTTCAGGCAGAAAGCCAGTGGAAGGTCAGAAAAATGTGGCTAGTTACTAAGATTAGGTAAGGGTGGCAGGTCAAGAAATAGAGGAGTCTGCTCAAGGTTGAGAGCACTACAGAAGACTTTCATTTTCATCAGAGTAAAGATATTCATGTAAATATGAAATGTCGAAGATGGAGAACAGAGTAATCCTATTTAACTAATTTGGGCAAATAGAAATTTGCGCATATGACTTTATAAAATGAATGAAGGGAAAAGTTGTTTATTTTTGTTTTAGTTTTTAGCTATAGTTACACAATGGCATGTTATCATCATAGAATTCAACTGCTGGGCTCATTTCTTTCAGCATTAAAATAGTCCATAAAACAGAGAGTCTACTTAAGCTGTAGCTAAATATTTCCTCTCCAAAGCAACATATTTAACAGGGGAAAATTGCGTTCAGGAGCAGACAAACCTGAGTGTCCTAACCATGTTTTCCAAGAAAGGACCTGGGAAGGAAGAGAGAAACCCTTGGTTCCAGTGTGCCATCCGGGATTTTGGCTTTCTCATATGAGACAGATCACTTTGTCTCAAAAGATGCTTTGGGTCCCTTAGTTCTGAAGTAAGGGAGCTGAGCATTAGATTTCTAAATCACTTCCACATATTATAAATACCCATTCACACTCTGGTACAAGGTAGTTAGCGCAGACCCAACTCTATCCCCATAGAGGCGCTGATTGCTGCATTCAGCGTCAGCCAGGGGACCTCAGCATAAATGAAGTGTAAAGGAAATGAATTCAGTTTGGGCTCTGCAGATGGTTTAAGCAGGTGAGCTGTTTGGGGGGCGAGGCTAGTTCTCTTGTGTGGGTTGCCCTGGGTCAGAGGTTATGTCTCAATAGCAAGGTCTTGGATGCCTGGCGCATCTCAGCAGCGTTTTGCGGAGAAGGGAGAAAAGGGGAGAAAAGGAATGCAGTCTCTCTGAAATTTATGGGTTGAAGAAGATAACTGCACCTGCGTCTGGTTTGTCTTATTGAAAACACATGGCAGTTGTTGCTAGGCAAGGGAGCTTCAGCCCTCTAGTTTCTGAAAGGGAACCATGCAGGAACTGAAGGAGATCTGCAATTTATCGGCTGCCTGCGAGGTAATCAGCTAATGGCACTGCCATTGGGACCAAGCTATGCATGCACTTTCGTGATATCCTGAGTGCGTGACAGGAGTTTCTAGAACAGGGCTAGCCTTAATGAAAATATGACGTTTGCAGAAGGGATTCCACATGCCTCAGCTCTGCCTGTAAATCCACAATGTTCTTTCTTTATAAAAATTATTTTGGTCAAAGTCATTTTCCCAAAGGGAAGTTACATAATTTTGAAAAGAAGTGGCTTTTTGACACAATTCACATTGGTATGTGGGACTTAATTGAGATTTAAAATCTGCTGGCATTTCAAATGCTCCAGTCATCTGCATACATTTAAACCTACAGTACCCAAAATGCTGGCCCCTACTTACTTGAGTTTCTGCTGTCAGTGAAGAATAACTATGACGCAACTCACACCAGTCACTTAGGAACCATTTGGGAAACTGCTAAGCAGTTTTTCAAAGCAGTTTTGAGAACTTTCCATGGCTTGGGCAGTTTGTGTGGCATCTGAAATTCAAGCATGAATAAAATACAGCCCCTTCCCTCCAAATTCACAGTTTAGTGGACGAGCGTGTTTCCAAGTTGTAGTTCGGGACCATGTTAAGCCAGTTTTTAACTGACTTTGCCATTGCTTAATCATCCCAAATTTGTAGGAAGTATTTGTACCAAATTATCCTTTGACCGCTTTCTGTTCCCATGAAGGAAGTGATTCGTCTGGGCTCTAGTAAAGCCATTCCACCTTCCTGGGCCTTAGTGTCCTCCTTTCAAAGAAGAGGCTTGAGTGTGGCCGCATATGATGGCTTGAAATGTGTGTACCCCAGGATACCTGTTCTTAAAGTCCATCCATTCCTGTGGGCAGGAACCCATTGTAAGGTTCTCATGATGACCCTACTTCAGTTAGGGTGCAACTTTCCTCCTTCAGGATGGGTCTTAATCCACTCAGAGGAGTCCTTTATAAAAGGGATGAAAACAGAGAGAGAGATGGAGGGAGAGGGCGAGCAAGCCTGTGCGTGCGTCACCGAAACAAGAAGCTGATAGCAACAGAACCCGAAAGAGAAGGGGGAGACCAGCACTTGCGGCCGTGTGCCTTGCCATGTCACAGAGGAGCCAGGGACTGCCGGCAGCCAGAATTTGGGATGAAAGCATCACCTTGATGATACCCTGATTTGGACATTACCATGGTCTCAAAACTGTAAGCTTGCATGTGAATAAATCCCCATTGTTTAAACCAAAACGATTTCATGGTATCTGCCTTAAGCAGCCTAGGAAACTAAAACACCTTATCTATAGTTCTTTCCATTTCCAACATTCTAGGGTTTGGTAATTCTAGGGGCCCTCCTAATACTTGGTCATTTTTCTGGGAGTTTAGCTTTGCTGAATACATTAGTATGATTAGTATGTACCTGTGACTTTATTTCTAATCATGACCCCTGTGGTTGTAAAAAAAAAAAAAAAAACAGCTCTGGTTGATATTAAAAACTTATTTTTGCTGAATGATAAAGTCCACTTAATGGGAATAGTTTCCAGATAAGTTATGGAAGTCTTGAAAAATAACCAAACCCTTCTTTGTAAGAAGGTTTGTTTGTAACATGTTTATTTAAATGAATGTGACCTAATCCTTCGGGGAAAAAACAATAAAAACTAAAACAGTATTCTAAATATATTTTGGGTAAAACCATCACTGAAATAATTGCATAACCTAACTTACGACCACATTCTTCATGTCCCGAGACTAATTAATTGTGATTTTCTTGTATATACCATGTGTACTGTTTTATGCTTTATTGGTTTAGCATTTATTACATTGTAATAGCATAGTGTAATCATGACTAAAACCTCAATTAGAATGTCATAATTTTATTCTTAACACATTTAGCGAAATACTTAGCTTATAATAGCAACTAAATTTTTTGTCTTCAGAGAAAAAACTATTAAGAAGACAATTGCTTCCGTTTGTTAAAATCTGTCCTACAAGCTGAGAATTAGATATGGTTAAAAAATATGGCAGATTAATCAACTTTACTATTAAAGTAAATACACACTATAAAGAATTAAATATGATGTTTTCAGCGATTTAAGTTAGCAAAACAGTTGAGAAGTAAGACTGCCTGTTGCTTGTTAAAGTGTTAAATTGTAATTTTGTAAGCTTTTTGGCAATATGTGTTCAGTACTTAAAATGTACTTTTTATTTAAGAATTTCACATTTGGAAATTTAATCCAAGGGTACTACATTAAACACAAAAGCGTTAATTAAAAAGATATTTGTCAAAGTCTTAGTCAAAATAGGAAATATCAGTAAAAAATATGCCAATCCGTTTCAGAAAAGCAGAAAAAGCAAATTATGGCACAAAAAAAGATGGTATTAAACATTTATTAAAATGTTTGGCATCACTATAATATAAATGGAAAGTGAATGAGTAGATTTTAATAAACATGAAACAAATACAAAGCAATAGTGTTAGTAAATATGTAGTCATAAGAGATATAATATACTGGAAGACCACATACCACAAAATGGTTATCAAAGGCCAGTAGGGTATATATAAAATTTTTTTCAAAATAACTTATAAATAATATGTTTTAAGTTTTTGGCAGAATAAAATTACATTCACTTAATTTAGAAGCAGGCATTCCAAAGCCATGTGTGTCTTTCCAGTATTCATTTAACTTTTCACCAGTGTCAAGAATTTGTTCTGAAATCTGCTCCCTGTATCCCTGTGCCAACTCCTTGTTCTTTCCTAAATTCATTTGTCACCTACTTTTGAAAGGAGGTATATGAATTGTGCTTAATAAGCCAGCATGCGAACACAAAAGCCACTCAGAAGATGCAGTTGAAAATAATCAAAGTGGACAAGGTTTTGGCAAGTGGCTTTAAAACCACCGATACACAGTTAGTCAACCACCCATACACAAAGAAGAGGTAGTAAAGCACCCATATACAAGGAGGAGTTAGTCAACCACACATATATTAGAGTTAGTAAACTACCCATACACAAGGAGGAGTTAGTCAACCACCCATCCACAAGAAAGAGTTAGTAAACTACCCATATACAAGGAGGAGTTAGTCAACCACACATATATTAGAGTTAGTAAACTACCCATACACAAGGAGGAGTTAGTCAACCACCCATCCACAAGAAAGAGTTAGTAAACTACCCATATACAAGAGGTGTTAGTAAACCACTCATACACAAGGAGGAGTTACTCAATCACCCATACACAAGGAGAAGGTAGTCAGTCACCCATACAAAAGGCGAAGTTAGTCAACCACTCATACACAAGGAGTTAGTCAATCGCTCATACACAAGGAGGAGTTACTCAACCGCCCATACACAAGGAGCAGGTAGAGGAGTTACTCAACCGCCCACACACAAGGAGCAGGTAGTCAACCGCCCACACACAAGGAGGAGTTAGTAAACCACCCATACGGAAGGAGGAGTTAGTAAACCGCCCATACACCAGGAGGAGTTAGTAAACCACCCATATGCAAGGAGGAGTTAGTAAACCGCCCATACACCAGGAGGAGTTAGTAAACCACCCATATGCAAGGAGGAGTTAGTAAACCGCCCATACACCAGGAGGAGTTAGTAAACCACCCATATGCAAGGAGGAGGTTTTTAAACCATTCATAGATAAGGAGAAGTTAGTAAACCACCCATACCCAAGGAGGAGTTAGTAAGCAGCCTGTACACAAGGAGAAGTTAGTAAACCACCTATACACAGGGAGGAGTTACTCAACCACCCATACCCATGGAGGAGTTAGTCAACCACCCATGCACAAGGAGGAGTTAGTTAATTTCACCCAGTGGGTTTCTCAATCATGTAAACTTTAGAAAAGCACTATTTGTGGGGGGGTAAATACAGGCAGAATTTGGGAATTTCTCCCTTTGGGCTGGACTAGAATTGTGGTTGTTGAGCTTTGTGCCACTGCGTGGGCAGGAAGACGGCATCCAGCCCGAAGGGGCCCATGGGCAGCACGGCGGAGGAGCACTGCGCAGACCCTCCCTGTCCCAGACCACAGATGGGGAAGGTGGTGCTCGAGTCCTTACTGTGGCAAAGGCGGGATAACAAAAGGAAAACTGCATTTTACTCGTGACTGACACTTGCCTATAGGCCCAAGTAGGTGCTAAAGTAAACACTCTGATTCATGAGCACTTTGTTCATGGTTCCAAAATTGTGTGACTAAAATGTTTCTTCAGAACTTTTTGAGGGGCAACAATCTCAAGTTTTATGTACTTGATTATTTTCTTTGAGGTTTGAGTTACTGAGATTGAACAATAATGGAGAATAATAATTAAAATCATAAAGATTAATATTTGTATCTTATAGATTTCAACATCATTGCTGGTTTATCTCATTTCATTTTCCCAATAATGTGGTGGCATGGGATTATCTTTATCATATCTGAACAGATGAGAGGAGGAAACTGACTGGAGGGTTTAAAAAAAAATAAAAGATTCCTGCAATTTTGTCCTCATGGAAACATAGTACTTATTTTCTGTTTATTTATGAGTTCATTTAAGAGGTTTAGAGAGTAGGAAAAAGCCATTCTTCTTGCCTCTCTCCCTCCATCCCTCTACTCTCTCCAAAGATAACTCGTGTGTTACCACCCAGCACACAGTAATTTGGAAGTGTTTCTCCACATGTTAAAATATGTACAATTACATTCAATGTGCAAATTTTGTGCAGTACTTGCTTTTTCCAATTAAAAACATATAAAAGACATTTCAATTAGCAAAGGGGAGATCCTTCTTTGGCATGAGTGATAGCATTTCATCATAGTGATATATGGTTGATTTAACCATTGCTATCCTGTTGATCTTTTAGTTGATTTACAGATGATATCTTTACAAAAGAAAGCTGCACAGAATTTTGTTGGACATTTTTCTTACGTGGTTTGGTAAAAAATCACTGGAAAATAGTAATGGAATTGTTTGGTCCAAGGTACGTAACTGAAAATTAATATTCTCATAAATGCCTTCCATTGATGTGTGCCAACACTAATAGTGTATAAAAAGAACAGTTTCCTTCATTATTTGCAATATTGTATATTAACTTTTTTTCATCTGATGCGTTAAAGTGGTATTCTTCTCTGTTGTATTTTTAATTCAACTAATTTTTATAATTTTTTTTTATTAGAGAAGTTCTGAGCTTACAAATCATGCATAATGTGCAGCATTCCCATACATCACCCCTCCACCAACACCTTACATTGTTGTAGAACATTTGTTACAGATTAGGAAAGAATATCATCAGACTATTAAACCTAATTGTGGTCCATAGTGTACACTTGGTATATTTTTTCCTTACGCCTCTCATTATTAATTCTGTGTATTAGTATTGTATATTGGTCATGGTTCATGAGAGGACACTCTGTTTGCACTGTTAACCACAGTCCATCTTCCACCACGTGGTTCACTGTGTCCACAGCCCATGCCTTATACAGTCTATCCAAAAAGCATGCTCTCATTGCCTCTCACTTTCCTCACAGAGTTCTGCAGTCATCACCTCAGTAAACCTTTGAACGTTTTCCTTAGCCCAAAAGGAAATCCCATACCCCCTAGTAGTGACCCTTAGCACTGATACAGAACGTTCTTTCACACTGATACAAGAATATTACAATATTGCTGTCAACTATAGTCTATAAGGTACATTAATTGTATTTTTCCCATGTATCACCATATTCTTGCCCCCTTGTAATGGTGATGCACATTTGTTCTGTTCATAGAAGAACATTCTTGTATTTTACTATTATCACAGTCCTCATCTACCTCTGGGTTCACTATGTTATTCGGTCCCTAGTCTATCTTTCTAGCTGTCTTACAATTGACGTTTACATCCCTGGACTACTCCCTTTCAGCCACAATCCCGTTTATAAATCAGCTGCATTATAATTCAACTACTTTTTGTGAATTAAAGCATTACTTATAGAAGCATTCTGCATGTAATTCTTAATTCTTTGAATGGTCTCTTATAGCCCTTGCTCTTTTTCTGCTCACTTTGCCTTTTTCCTATGGATGTGTGAGATCTTCTTTATAATTCTGTGGGTACGAATAGAATTCTACGTTTTATAATTCCCGTCTGCTTTGCATGCCCCCCCCCCCCCGCTTTTAAAAAGGTTTATTTATTGTTTCTTCCTCCTTGTTGTTTGGGCCCGCTGTCTGCAGTCTGTGTCTGTTCGTTGTGTGCTGTGTCTGCTCTTCTTTTTAGGAGGCACTGGGAACCGAACCTGGGGCCTCACATGTGGGAGGGGGATGCCTAATTGCTTGAGCCACCTTGCTGTGTCTCTTAGTTGCATCATCTCACTGTGTCATCTTATTGTGTCAGCTTTCTACTCCAGCCCATTACATCAGCTCGTTTTCTTGCTCATCTTCTTTAGGAGGCACCAGGAACCCAACTTGGGACCTCCCCTGTGGTAGGCAGGAACCTGCTTGTGCCACATCCACTTCCCTGTATTCCCCTTTTTTTCATGTCACTACAGAGGGATGGGAGAGTGCTGAATTTGTACATATTTATGTCAAACCTTAAATACAACAATTTGAATGTATAGATGATTGCAGAAAAATGCAAAGACTGGAATTAAATTATGGTTCTCAAATCTCAGATGCAGATGTACAGGCAGAGTGAGAATTGAACCTTGTCTGGTGTCAGGTCTAACTAATGCATAACCATCCATTTGTAACTAATGCCAAAAAGTCTGTTAGTCCGGCAATACAAATTTGTTAACTAATAAAAAAAGTTAACTAGTGTATAGGCAAAATGGTTAGCTGATCATCCTTTCCCCCAATTTCTAAACAAATACTAGTGATATTATAAGAAGTAGGTCTAGTCAAAATGAAATTTTAATGTTAAAACTGACCAAAAGATACATAAGTAATGAAACTAAACCCTTATTCTCAAATGCATCCATAAGTAATACCTAACATTTGTACAATGTAGTTTGCAGAATGCCTTAATACTTCTTCAGTTTGTGTGACATCTAAAGAAAACTGACTTGCTGTCACTCTGTAATATGTGCCAAAAGGGAATGTATTATGTTAAATATTTTTTATGCCATCAACATTTCTGTAGTCTCTCCCTTAGTTCCTCTGCAGCTTGTCTTGTCTTGAAAAGAGAAGAAAATACATTTTTACTGTGATTATAGAAGTCATAGTTCTAACCCTGCTGTAGCTTTCCCTGCGTAATGTTAGGCTGGTGTTCTCAGACATTTACTGGACACAGTAGAGAGGCATCCTAGCCAGCCAGAGAAGTCAGAGACCTACAGGAGTTTCTCACGTAATTTCAGGACTTGGGGTCGGATTGCTCCAAGTGAATTGAGGTACATAGCAGAAAAACCAAGCCGAAAATTACCTTTAAGTGAACATCAGAAAACTTGAAGCAAACAAATCTCGAGTGGTGACTGAATACACCACGCTAACTCCTGGCTTTTCCATGCGCCATCATGCAGGGAAAAAATACAAGTCATTCTAGGGCTATAGGGTTGACGTTGAATCATTTGGCTTATTTGGAATACATTGATGAATTTCTGACTAAATACTTCTGGATGGAATCAGTCTGTCCTTGAAAAATGTCAATCATTAAAAATCACAAACAGATTAAATGTGCCATTTATATAAAATAACAAAATGGCACCTTAAGCCACCGTGTAGTAACCATGCCCCAGTGTGCTATATAACTTGCTCATAAATGCTTTATTTGGTCCTGTGGTATCTTGACCACTTGGTGTGTAATAAAGTCAAACCAGGGCCAAGTGAAGTGTGTGCTTTTCGCCTAGCTTGTTAGAATCCATCTGCCCTGGAAAGGTGAGGCTTCTGCCTTGCGTAAAAGCATGAAATGGGTTGTTCGTTGGGTTGCAAATAATACAAACCAAGAAGAAAGGAAGGTATTTAAAGGTATCAAGACATTTCATGGGAATCCAGGAAAAACTGACCCAGTACTTCAGAAAAGCAGGCCCCTGGTGAAACAGGCCCCCACTCGCCCGTCTTGATCATTCACACTGCAGCTTTCCGAGACCAGCTACTGTTTCTCCCGGATTGGAAGCCCTCCCAGAGCCAGCTGCCAGCAGCCCTCACTCTTTTACCTTGTTAAGATGCACGGTCTTACAGACTGGGTTTTCAGCATGATGGAAAAATTAGTTCTTAGACTTTCCCAAGACGAGGTTATTCAATTTTCATGGTGAGAATATTCACATAAAACAGCATTTATTCAAGGAAAATAGATGCCAGTCTTCTCTATAAGGCAGTCAGTTGAGCCTTAATGGGTGTGAATCACTCCTCTTGATTTGAATAGGAAAAAAGGGCCAGTTTAAAGGGGAGCTTTTACTACTATAGTCTTTACCGTATAAGCACATCCATCTTAACAGTTTGGCTTGGGAGATATATATTTGTAAGGTCCTTACAAAAAGAGATTGATTTTCTAGGAAGGAGATTTTTTGTTCTTTAATATTTGAACTAAAATCATGTTTCTTTTTGTTCTTCTGGACTCAAGTAAAATAAGTACTTTAATTATCAGTTCCCTGTTTTGCTCAGGCATATCTTGCCTTCAAAATCTCCTTTCTAGAATATGTATTTTTTGAGTTCTTTGGGTTGAATTGTGCAGATTATATTTTTTCCTTATTTTCAAAGAAATATATTTTTATATGAGGATAAATTTTTAAAATTTCCAAACCAAGATAAATTTTTAAAATTTCAAACCAAATACACAATAAGAATCCCTCATAATTCCACCTCCCATATATAACTACGTTACATTTTGGGAATATATATTTGAAAAATTAGATCTTAAATATTCATCTAATGTATTATGTACATCTTTCCATACCATTTTTATTTCCATAGCAACACTTTAAATGCAGCTTGCTGTTTTATTGGGTAAATATATATTTTTAAAGAATTTTCTTTCAATCAACAATTATGTTTTCATTTTTGTTATGTGAAAATAAACACCTGGATTTGTGCATCTTTCTGTTTTTATCTGTTCATATTTTCTAGCTAGCTGTCTGTGGTTTTCCAAAAATTTCTATGCTAGTCCCTTGAAAGAAATCACACTATTGAGAGGAATATATACTTTATAAAATTGAATGTATATTGTAAATATTGTATTTTCTAAATTTGTATATATTTAAGAATTTATGATACCATCAAGATTGTGTGTGAAAGTTCCCATTTCTAACCCTTTAACCAAACATGACATTACTAATTTGTCAGATATTTGCTGACATAATAGAGGGAAAAATAGCTCATAGTATTTGGGATGGGGGGAGTGCAGGGAAGGGTAGTAATAAGGTGTAAACATTTTTTATTGTATTGACTATTTTTCTCTTTCTTTGCTGGCCCATGTCTGCCCATCTTTGTTTTGTTCATTGTGAAGTCTAGTTTTAGAGGTAAATAACAGCTGTTAACTTATTTGCTTATTGGTATATGGCATTTTGTTTTGTTAATTGTACAGTTTGAATTTGTATATGGTACATTTTCCATTCAGAAATAGTGAAATGTTGGGGGTTTTCTTCACTCTCTATCACACCTAGAAGTGCCCCAACAACATTACACAAAGTCACCTGTGTATTCTTTTTGAACCTCTGTAGTTTAATTTACTTCACAGACATGCTGTATCCATCAGGAATGTATTCTCTTGTGTGGAATGAGATAGGAATCCAGTTTTCATTTGAATAATGCATTGTTTCATTACTGATTTGAGAATGCTGTCTTTATGAGATATTGCTTCTATTTGGTCCTATACTGCTTTTTGAGAATTCTCTTCAACATGACTATATTGTTGATTCACTTTTACAGCCCTGTGTGTTTCCTTCAGCTCCCCAACCCCAATTTCTCTTTTCAATATTTTCTGCAAATCCTTTCACTCCAGATGAGTTTTAAAAATCAAGAATGGAAATTTGGCTGGGGTTGCTTTGAAATTTTGTAATTGAATTTATGCAGTAACAACATTTCCCACAATATTGAGCCATCTCAGTGACAGTTTATGTCCCCATTTTCTCAAACTCTTTAGTTTCATAATTTCCTTCACATTTGTCATTAATAGTACTTGCTAACTTTACTCCTGGCGATATAATTGATTGCTACTGTGAATGAAGTTTTCTCACACAGTATTTTCTGAGTGTTGTTTATATTTGGATATAGAAACCTTTTAATGTCAGCATTTTCATAAATGAATTCTCATATATTTTTCTAATGCTTTCCAAATTCTTCTATTTAGTTTTCCAGTGACTAGCACTTTTATAGAATTGTTTTAAAATTTTGGTGATAATAGGAAATTTTTATTTATTCTGATTGTGTTTCCAAACATTTTCCTTGCTTTGCTACCTTGCAAAGAGTTGAGACTTCTCTTGTGCCACCTCTCACTTTCGGAAAGTAGCAAAAACCCTTTATACTTTCCCAATGGATTTTGATAAAATGAATCTTACCTTTTCCCAGACGTCCGTTTTTATGCAGCAGTGAGGGTGTGTCATGGTTTTGGCTCAGTACTGTGGTCAGTCGCATCAGTGGGCGTGCTAATGTCAGCACGGTCCTACGTGACTGGAATGCAACTCTGCCGTGATAGGCTCTTCTTTCAGCATAGACCTGGTTCATTCAGGCAATCATCCCTTCAACCTCCCTTGATTTTCTGCTCCTTACCAATGTAAATAATGTAATTCCAGCTTGTGCCCTCGCGGGTGAGGAGAGTCAGGCAATGACAAACATAGAAGCGGGGGAAGGTGTGGCTCCTTCAGGTAGGTGGCTGCCGCCCCTGCCTCTGAAAAGATGGCCTTTCCAGGGCCAGAATGCAGAGGTGGATCCAGCTTGGAGTCGTGTGAGGACTTTGAGCTGGGAATGGGTTCAGCCAGCCCGTTGGGTGGTGGTTTTCATAGCAGCCGGGCAGGCGAAGACAGTACCAAAGAGAATTCTTCCAATCTCTTTTTCATTGGTGAGCTGTCAGCATTGAAACTGAATGGGCGACCTGGTCATGTAAGTGACTGCTCACGGGGCAGAAAAGGGAAAACTAGAGCTAGATGATGATCACCACAGAAGCAGGTCATATTCTCCTGCTGCGCTGGGGCTTCACGGTATCGTCCTGCCTTTCCTGGCCAGCCTGCTCTGTGTGTGCCCATGAACCTTGCCTGCCTACTGCAGGAGCACGTGTGTGTAATCCTCTGCAGTAGACTGTGAGCTTCATCCAGCCACAACATAGACCACATCCTTCCTTGTAGCTACCCCAAAGAATAGTACCGTGCCTGCTGGCCCCGGAGCATCCATAGACTAAATTATTTGAAACCTTTTCTTTAAGTAATAGAGGGTTTTTGTTTGTTTTAAAGCAAACTCAAAATCTATAAACTTGATTAAAGTGTGTTTTCTCTGCTTTAGGTTTGTCCTTCCTCTTGCCCTTTGGGGAGTAAAGTGAATTACGCAAGGTTCTACTATAAACGAGCCCCAAGATGCCAGAAACCACCCTTTTCAGATCCTAGCCTTCTAGTTCAGTGCACTTTTCCTTAACCCAAAGCTTTCTCCTTCCCAAGGTGCATTTACAGTAAAAGGCAACGATATTACCTCTTCTAGAAAACTAGTGATACAACCCTATGTATAGTTCCTAGCTGTCATTCCTGAGCTGCTTGCTGTGTGAAAAAGGCTAACATATAACAGCTGGCACTGGAATGAATATTTCCCCCAAACTGTAAATTGTCTAGTCAGTATTTCCAATACCCTGTTCCCATTAGGAGCTATTTGGTAAAATGGCCTCCTAGAAGTAATTGATTTCTGCTATATGTGGAACCATATTATGGTGGAGTCAGCAGCCCCCACTGTCGGTTTAGATGCATGATTTAATGGGACCTACGCAAAAGTTTGCCACTGACATAACTATCAATGTAGGAGGTCTTTTGGAGAGCTTTCAAGGCATTTTTGTCTTACAGCTCACCCATTTATGGAGTTATAGGAGGACCGTGCTTAAACACTTTTGGTTTGATAATGTAAGATGAAGCAAAATTAGACTTTAATATGTGTCAACACCAACTGAATTAAGTTTTCAACATACTTGGTCCCTGGCCTGGCAGAAAATCCGGGTAATGTAGCCCAAAGTTTACATGTCTGCCAGCTCTGCCTGTAAAGGCTGTGTTAGAAAGTGTTCCCACAGATCCTGTGGCCCCAGAAACTGTCTGGGGGCACATGTCCCTTTTCACAGATCAGAGTTCTAGAAGAAATGCTAACAGAAACAGTGCTATTCCTCCACAGTCACCAAATTCTTTCTGCCTCCCGTCTCCTTTAAACCCACGCCGGAGCTGCATGCATGTCGCCTGTTTACGGGAAATGTCAGGGCATCAGGGTGTGTTTCCTGCCTTGTAGTTTGATTACCTAAGGCCGCTAGTCCCATAGTATAAAAGTGATTAGCCTTCCTTGGCCTCCTTTCTCTGGGTGGACATATATTTTAGAGAGATCATTTTCCACATTGAAAGTTGTCTGAGGGAAACGGACTTTTGGCCCAGTGGTTAAGGGGTCTGTCTACCATATGGGAGGTCCGCGGTTCAAACCCCGGACCTCCTTGACCCATGTGGAGCTGGCCATGCGCAGTGCTGATGCGCGCAAGGAGTGCCGTGCCACGCAAGGGTGTCCCCCGCGTGGGGGAGCCCCACGCGCAAGGAGTGCGCCCATGAGGAAAGCCGCCCAGCGTGAAAAGAAAGAGCAGCCTGCCCAGGAATGGCGCCGCCCACACTTCCTGTGCCGCTGACGACAACAGAAGCGGACAAAGAAACAAAAGCAGACAAAGAAACAAGATGCAACAAATAGACACCAAGAACAGACAACCAGGGGAGGGGGGGAAATTAAAATAAATAAATAAATCTTAAAAAAAAAAAAAAAAAAGAAAGTTGTCTGAGATACATTAACTTTCCCACTATTTCAATTAAAAATGATTGTGTTTCTCTGGTGACACTACCCCTCTCTGTTGAGAAATCACTAATTTAAGATCATTAATGATTTGCTCTGTATGGATGTACATTTTAATGTTGGGATTTTTGGGGGAAGGGTCCAGGATTTGTACCCAGGACCCTGTACATGGGAGACAGGCGCTTGATCACTGAGCTGCATCCGCTCCCCAGTGAGAATTTTTTCACTTGTTTTTTTGTTTTTAGGAAGCAACAGAGCTCAAACCCAGGACACCATATGTGGTAAGCAGGTGCTCATCCACTTAAGCTACATCCACTCCTCTCAATTTTAGTTTTAGACATGACACACCTTGATAGCTTTTACACGAATTTGTATCACATGTCTAACACATCGTCTTAGGACCCTGTGGGTCAGCTCTCTGGAAACCGTACAAGCCCTATTCAGGAATATTGGTGACCTTCGAAGATGGCTTGTAACTGACCTGGTGATTATCGAGGTATCTATAACCTCCTATCTGTACTTTAGCTTTGCATTGCCCACGTCACTTACACTCTGACAGCACGGCCTGAACTAGAGCCAGCCTACAACAATATGCCAACTTTCTTTGATTAATGTCAGAATGTTAACCAGCGTTTCAAGAGAACTCAAACGCAGCATGGAAAGATGAATATGCATGGAATTTAGAGTTAGCAGACCTCAGTTCTAGTTTCATCTATGTAACTTCTTGCTTGTGTCTAAGAACAAGTCATTCATCTCTGAACTTCAGTCAAATGGGACAGTTATCCATACTTCACGGGGTTGTAGTAAGGAGCAACAAAATCATGTGTGATAAATGCTCTCTCTGTATCCTGTAAATCATTGTACAACATCTTGTTATTGCTATGCAATAGGGTATATCAGTTACCACTGCTGCATAACAAATTGCTCCCAAACTTAGAAGCTTAAAACAACATACATTTATTATCTCACATAATTTGGATGCTGCTTAGCTGGGTGGTTCTGGCTCAAGAGTCGAGCTATTGTGTCAGGCTTCAGTGACCTGAAGGGCATGGGGAATCCGCTTCTGAGTGCACTTATGGGAATACTGGCACAAAGTTTCAGTTCCTTGTCACTTGGCCCTCTCCCTAGGCTTCCTGAGTTGCCTTACTCACAGCATGGAAGCTGGCTTGGCTCAGTGAGTGGAAAGAGAAAGAGAGGGGGAGGGAGGATCCAAGCTAAAAGAAATGATACACCATTACTTCTGCCGTATTCTCTTTGATGGAAGCAAGTCCCAGAGCCCAGTCCTCCTCCTAGGAAAGGGGATCACACAGAACGTGACTACAAGGAGGCCGGCCTCATTGGCAGCCTTCTGAGATGCGGCCTAACATAGAGGTGTCTTGGATTCGGGTTGTTAAAAGCAAACGCAGCGAGTGATTGAAAGCGTCAATGGCCGAGGTTTCCATCAGTGCCAACCTCCATTCTTTGAACCTTAGAACAAATGCAATAATAATAGCTTTGAGCTTTGTGATGATTAGATGAAATCATGCATTTAAAGTATTTCGATCAGTGTTGGCATTTAGTAAGCCAACTAAGGTCACCCCGAGACCTACTGACAGGAAGGAAGGGGAGATGGAGGCTGGACTAAGGAAGCCAACAGAACAGAAGCACCGGCCTCCCCAGAGGTGGAAGAAATCCCCGTCAGCACAGGGATGCACTCTGGTCCACTGGGAGTTAGTGCTGCAGTGAAATTAGCATCTAGAGTCTCCTGGCCTGGCAGCTCTAGAAACCAGTGGGCATTCGTGATACGGTCCTCAGGGCACAGACTGAAGGAAGATCAAGCGTCTCGATGGGGCAAGGCAGGGGGAGTAAGAGATCGGAGCACGGGGAGAGTTAGGGCAGTGCTCCATGCCCTGGTGTTGTGTTGAGAGCAGAATCCCTGTTTAGAAGGGACCCTGGGAGCTTAGCTTACCTGCCAGAGGACCAGTTGACAGCTTCCTGCAGAGGCTCTGGAGCCTGCGAGACCAGCTCCAAGCCCTCAGTCCCCGCAGGCATAATCAGGATTGTCTCAGGCTCCAGGGGGGGTTGAGCTCTCCTATGAGAGAGCTGGGGAGTATCTGAAGGTAGTGAGGACAGAAGGAGCGTGAGGTAAATGGCCCTGGTTCTTTCTTCCACTGGCTCGCCGAACAGCTCTTTATTTTCCTGTATTTCCCTATCAGTGAAAATAAACGGGCTCTCTGGAAGACTACTACAGGAAGGCAGTTCCTCTAGAACTCAGAATAAACCCCGTTAGATGACTAAGAATTCTAGCACTCACTCCATAACCTAAGACTTATATTTTGGAATCATTGCTGTATGTTAAGATGAAATTACCAGTTTTGCTAAAGCTGAATTCTTATGAGATGTTTGAGTGTCTGGCATTGCCCTTGCTGTGTTGATGATCATTTCAGCCATAGTTGGCAAGAAAATTCTAGAAAAGCAAAAATAACAGTTTAAAATTGGGACAATTAGGACTTTGCTTACTATTCATTCACTTGCTTGCCTTAAACAGTTTATTGTGGCTGAGTAGTATATAAGAATAACATAACAATTTTAAAAATTGACCAAGTTTAGCTTAGCATTTACATGGCTATATGGATCAAAAGCAGAATTATGCTTTTTTTAAGAATTTCAATTTTTACAACTCAAATTTATTTTCAGCTTTCAAGTAGAACTAAAAATCCTTTCATTGAAGAACCCTAACTCATCTAACATTTAAATAAATGCTTAACTCTCTAATTTTGCATATTATTTAAAATTGTTCTATCTTGTGGATGATGGGTTAACTGGAAAAATATTTTGTTGGTTTCTGTTGTTTTTTTTTCCTTTAACTCTAAGTTAAACTCATGCTAGTTTTGCCACAAAAGCATGCCGTGCCAGTAAATCTCTAGATAAACCTATATTTGTTCTTGTAAGGAAAAATAGCTATCACACATATTTAAGCATTCTAAGATGTGTTTCAGAGATCATGTTCATTCTGAGCTGTGATTTTCCTCTAATGCTCATGTTTTCCTTTGCTTGTTTAACAGGATAAAGTTCAATAATGTAAAATAGAGAGAGTTGAGTGTTATGTAAAGAATTTGCTTGACTTCAAGTAATAATTTACTTCAAATCAGGTGAGAAACATCCTGACATGAATTGAATCTACACAGAACAACAAAGGAAAATTCCAAAACCTTAAGTAAAAAACAAAACTAACTCTGCTGATATATTAATGTGATTGTGGCTGAAAGGGGCAGTGTGTGGATATAATATTTCAATTGAAAGGAAGTTAGAGAATGATGTAGGATTTGTATAACATAGCGATTTCGGTGGTGGAAGAGGATTGTGGTTAATAGTGTAAGAAAGTTCTTCCTTTACAAAGTGTTAAGAATATGGTGATACATTGGAAAAGTACAACTAATATAACTTATAGATGGTAGCTAGCAGTAATATTGTAATGTTTTTGCATCAGTGTCAAAGAATATATATCAATTCTAAGGGACAGCAATAGGGGGCTAAAAAGGGGTATGGGAGTTTTTCCTTTGAGAAGAAAGAAAATGTTCTAAAATTGACAGAGCTGTTGATAGCATAACTCTGTGATGATTATGAGAGTGTACACTTTGAATAGATTGTACAAAGCATGGGACTGTATAACACAGTGAATCCTGCGGTGGAAGGTGGACTGTGTGTTAACAGAACAAATATGAGAACATGCAAGAACTATAACAAGCATATAGTATTAATACAGGGTGTAATTAACTTGGTGGATTAGGGGGAAAATACACTAAATGTAAAATATCGACCATAGTTAGTAGTGATGTGTTTTTTTTTTTTTTGTTTGGCGGTGCCAGGGGCCAGGAATTGAACCCAGGACCTCTATGTGGGAAGCTGACACTCAACCACTGAGCCAGAGCAACCTCTCTGAGTTGGTTTTTGTTTGTTTTGCTCCTTGTTTGTTTCTATTTTTTCAGGAGGCACTGGGAACCAAACCTGGGACCTCCTGTGTGGGAGGCAGGTGCTCAGTCGCTTGAATCACATCTGCTCCCTAGTAGTAATGTCTTTTTTTTTTGGAAGATTTATTTATTTATTTATTTCTCTTCCCCCCCCCCCCACCCCCGGTTGTCTGTTCTGTGTCTATTTGCTGAGTCTTCTTTGTCCGCTTCTGTTGTTGTCAGCGGCACGGGAATCTGTGTTTCCTTTTGTTGCGTCATCTTGTTATGTCAGCTCCCCATGTGTGCCGCACCATTCCTGGGCAGGCTGCATTTTCTTTTGCGCTGGGCAGCTCTCCTTACGGGGCGCACTCCTTTCATGTGGGGCTCCCCTACGCGGGGACAGCCCTGCATGGCACGGCACTCCTTGTGTGCATCAGCACTGCATGTGGGCCAGCTCCACACAGGTCAAGGGCCTCCCATGGGGTAGACAGGTGCCCTAACCACTGGGCCAAGTCCGCCGCCATAGTAGTAATGTTTTGATGATGCTCTTTCATAGTTTGTAACAATTGCTTTACAACAATGCAAGGTGTTGGTGATGGGGTAACATCTGGGAGCCCTGTATGATGATATGCATGCTTGTTTTGTATGTTCACAACTTATACTGTACACTTATTGTTTATGGATATTCATGTATGAATGATAAACTTCAATAAAAATCTTTAAAAAAATAAAACAAAGAACCTGAAATTTAAAAACACTAAACTGTTTTTATGCGATTAAGGGTATTGGGAGAGAAAACATGAAGCAATGGGAACTGAGCTGAACCTGAGTTGGAAAAGTACGGTCCTTAGTACCAAAGCTCATGTTGTCTCACTCACACGTCTTGGAGAATTGCTTTCTTCATCTTTGTGATTAAGGAATTGGCCTAGCTGACTTTAGCTCGATACAGACATCTTCATTTACATCCTCAAGATCTCAATTCAAATGTTACTTCCATGGAAGAGCATCCTCTCATTTTCAAATCTGTATCACATCACTCTCTGTGCTTTCTCAGGACCATAATTTACCACTTCATGGAATATAACGATATGTAATTAACATTTAATTTTTGAAAATCATTGGCTTAACCTCTGTCTTTACCAACAAAGTATACATTCCACGAATGTACTATGTTTTGTTTTTGTTTTCACCATTTTTTCTCAGTATTTAATCCAATCCCTGGCACAGAGTAGATGCTTAACAAATAAAAAAAGGATAAATGAATTAAAGAATTTCAACGGTTTAAGCTGGCCTTTCTTTTCTTCTTGTTAGGAAATAATTTAAGCAATGTTGTGCTAGACAGTCAACCCACAATTTTAAAAACCATTTCTGTATGTCTGCTTGTGAATCTGTAATCACGAAGAGCCTTTATCCTCATGTGTACCGTCTTAAGTTGTGGACATTCACATCCTTCCTTATGAAGAATATCATGCCTTGGTGTTATTCATCACTTCAAATACCAGTTAGGAGTGGGGAGCAAGTCCCTTCTGCCTCAGGCTATAGACTTGCTCCTGGCTCTGACATACGACTGAACTATATGCACCTGGTTGGATGATTAACTGAACTCACGTTGAGCCGCGTGTTTCCATCCAGTACTGTTAATATTTATATTTGCTGTTCATGCTGTTGCATGGATCCATGCTTGTCAAAATGACAAGGTAATAATTTATCAGAACCTTACTTTTCTTTTCTTTTTTTTAAAGAGTTATTTATTTATTTAATCCCCCCCCCTCCCGTGGTTGTCTGTTCTCTGTGTCTATTTGCTGCGTCTTGTTTCTTTGTCCGCTTCTGTTGTCGTCAGTGGCACGGGAAGTGTGGGCGGCACCATTCCTGGGCAGGCTGCACTTTTTTTCAAGCTGGGCGGCTCTCCTCACGGGCACACTCCTTGCGCGTGGGGCTCCCCTTCGCGGGGGACAGCCCTGCGTGGCAGGGCACTCCTTGCGCGCATTAGCACTGCGCATGGGCCAGCTCCACACGGGTCAAGGAGGCCCGGGGTTTGAACCACGGACCTCCCATGTTGTCGACGGACGCCCCAACCACTGGGCCAAGTCCGTTTCCCAGAACTTTACTTTTCAAAGTATCATTTGCCCTGCATCATTTTCATTCACAGTAGCCGCTGAAAGTGTTGTTTAGCTGGTTGCAAAGTACTTACTATCAAATGGTCCTGAAATACTGTATTTTACAGGGCTTCAGGACAAAATGAAAAGAAGATAGATCATTTATTCCTATTTTGAGAGTAGTCATTTTTGATTCTTTCTAAGTCAGTTTCTCACACTTGAAAGCATTTCAAAATCAAGACTAGGCACTATATATTGAAAAGCAAACTGCAGGCCATCTCTTCACAACTGCCTC